>NC_135239.1:144609622-144919622 GCF_051348905.1 Ranitomeya variabilis | reverse complement strand
TTAGACAGGGTGGACAGCAGTATGAGCAGTCTCATCTTACCGTAGCATAAGTTATCTCTAGTATTAGACAGGGTGGATAGCAGTGTGAGCAGTCTCTTCTTACCGTAGCATACCTGTTATCTCCAGTATTTGACAGGGTGGACAGCAGTGTGAGCAGGCTTTTGTTACCTTGACATACCTGTTATTTCTAGTATTAGAGCAGATAACTGGGTGGACAGCAGTGTGAGCAGTCTCTTCTTACCTTAGC
Organism: Ranitomeya variabilis; assembly: GCF_051348905.1. Lineage (NCBI taxonomy): Eukaryota > Metazoa > Chordata > Amphibia > Anura > Dendrobatidae > Ranitomeya > Ranitomeya variabilis. Next base: position 144,919,375 of record NC_135239.1, on the reverse strand, counting down.
ATACCTGTTATCTCTAGTATTAGACAGGGTGGACAGCAGTGTGAGCAGTCTCTTCTTACCGTAGCATACCTGTTATCTCCAGTATTAGACAGGGTGGACAGCAGTGTGAGCAGTCTCTTACCTTAGCATACCTGTTATCTCCAGTATTAGACAGGGTGGACAGCAGTGTGAGCATGCTCTTCTTACCTTAGCATACCTGTTATCTCTAGTATTAGACAGGGTGGATAGCAGTGTGAGCAGTCTCTTCTTACCGTAGCATACCTGTTATCTCCAGTATTTGACAGGGTGGACAGCAGTGTGAGCAGTCTCTTCTTACCTTAGCATACCTGTTATCTCCAGTATTTGACAGGGTGGACAGCAGTGTGAGCAGTCTCTTCTTACCTTAGCATACCTGTTATCTCCAGTATTTGACAGGGTGGATAGCAGTGTGAGCAGTCTCTTCTTACCTTAGCATACATGTTATCTCTAGTATTAGACAGAGTGGACAGCAGTGTGAGCAGTCTCTTCTTACCGTAGCATACCTGTTATCTCCAGTATTAGATCAGATTATCCACTGAGAGCACATCTTCTTACATATGAATTTATGGGCGGAGCTTTTACTGCACATGCTGACAGGCTCCTTTGTGAACATCACAGGGCATGTTTGTGTTGCTGTAACGAGATACTGGATATTTTAATCCAAAATGGTCATCTACCCAGGCAAAATTATTGTGATTTGCTAATTAAACATATTTAAAAACTTGTTGATAATGACATTTCCTTTTAGCTATGTTTTCTATTTCCAGAGACCCCTTTAGAGTATGGCTCAACACCACCTGTCATATTTGGTTGCTTGCAACCTCCAAATAGGTTGGGGTACCCTGCTCTATAGGATCAACCCCTCCCTCAGGTGGTGACTCCCAGATGAGACTCTCATCACTTTTTGCACTCACTTTGTTAACTTGAAAGTACAACTTGTATCGTGACATGACTTAATTTCCTAATGATTTATTAAATTAATTTATGTTATTAATGCTCCTCAAACCACGGGCAGCATAAATCGTAGCATGTTGCAACAATTTCAGCCAGATAACTTTTACTCCAAAACTCTACGGCTTTTCAGAAAAAAAGTATAACTTGAAGATCTGGAAGGACACATAACCATAGGCTAGACCAGGCCGATCGCCCCCCTGGCTGTATTCGCCCAGCCCTACGCCACATGGATGATAAGTCTTGCTATGGGAGAGACCTGTCCATCACCTACAGCAGTGCAGAAGCTAGGCCAGTGTAGAAGCTGCCCAGGAACCATTTCCAGGAACACGAATAGTCTGTCTTCTAGCGCCACTGAAACTATTTTCTCTGAAACCTTTCAGAGCAGAGTATACCTTCCTGCACTCATGCAGTCAGACTCTGATTCTTGCTTCCCGTGGTTTGGGCAGCATCAATCGCTTGACTGGTTCCCGTAAAGAAAGATGTTAGCATTTCATGTACTGTCACTTTTTAATTTTCTCTTAATCGTTATGTCCTTTTTAACTTATTTTTTTCATAGTGCTGTTCTACTATAAATCCAAAGCATAGCTCTATGTAAAGTATTGCTATATGGAGGTTTTTATTTGACCTCTTATTTATCTTTAGGGTAGTGGCCTTTAATGCACATAAACCTGACAAAAAGAAGAAGAAGCTGTACAAAGATTCCATGGCTCTGGCCGCAATGCTCCAGAAATTTCAGAAGGAGAAAGATGCTATGCGAAAAAATGACAAACCAAACCCATCAGCTATAACAGTAGTGTCCGTCCCTTCAAAGCCCATCGCAGCTCCTGTTTCCAATGATCTGTCAGATCTGACACTTGGAAATGACCCTGTTCTTGCTCTCTTTGGCGGTGGCACGGAGCGAGAGCTTTTGCAAGAAGCAGAGTGTGCACTTGAAATGTTTGGGGATTTTGACCTTGATAAACTTCTGGATTCTGCATCCAATGAAAGTCCGGCTGCTTCTGATCAGGGTGAGAATGGCAATATGGTACAGTTAAGCAATCCAGCCCCCGTGCAGACACCAAAACAAGTCCCACTTCTTCCTGAGGGTCTTCCAGTTCAATTGGAAAAGAGAATTGAAGATCTAAGGACGGTAAGCTCCTAAGACACTGAATTGCGTGCTAATGTGTTTTCTTTATGTATATTTCATCAACATTTGACTGTTTCATTGTAGGCAGCGAAAATGTTTGATGAAGAAGGTCGGAAGAAATTCTTCACTCAAGAAATGAATAACATTTTGTTAGAGTATGTAAAACTTTATTTTCTGCTATTCCAATTTGGTTAAAATATTTTAAAATGGTGAGAATATATAAATTGTATCCTCCAAAATGGCATGCACAATTTTCTCTATTAATCCCTTAACCCCCAGAGCTTTTTTTTTTCGGTTTTGCTTTTTCGTTTTTCGCTCCCCTTCTTCCCAGAACCATAACTTTATTTTTCCATCAGTATGGCCGTTCGAGGGATTAGTTTTTGCGGGACGAGTTGTACTTTTGAACGACACCATTGGTTTTACCATGTCGTGTACTAGAAAATTGGAAAAAAATTCCAAGTGCCGTGAAATTGCAAAAAATGTGCAATCCCACACTTGTTTTTTTTGGTCATTACAAGATCATAGACACCAAACATATCTAGGTTCTTTAAGTGGTGAAAAAAATTTCCAAACTTTGTTAAAAAAAATTTAAAAAATTGCGCCATTTTCCAATACTCGTAGCGTCTCCATTTTTTGTGAGCTCGGGTTGAGTGAGGGTTTATTTTTTGCGTGCCAAAATTAAGTTTTTAATGTTACCACTTTGGTGCAGATACATTCTTTTGATCGCCCGTTATTGCATTTTAATGCAATGTCGCGGCGACCAAAAAAATGTAATTCTGGCGTTTTGCTTTTTTGTTTTTTTTTTCTCGCTACGCCGTTTAGCGATAAGGTTAATCCTATATTTTATTGATATATTGGGCGATTGTGAAGGCTACGATACCAAATATGTGTATGTTTGATTTTATTTTTGTTTTATTTTAAATGGGTGAAAGTGGGGTGATTTGAATTTTTATATTTCTCCTTCGCCTCATTGGGGGACACAGCACTGTGGATGTATGCTTCTGCCGCCAGGAGGCTGACACTAAGTGAACACGAAAAAAATTTAGCTCCTCCTGTCGTATACACCCTGACACTGGCTACCGGAGAATCCAGTTCATGCTTAGTGTCTCAAGGAGGCACACGTCTGGGTCCTGGATCCTTTGTACCCTTTCTTTCTTCTCTACATTATATGGATGAGCGGGCGACGGACTCTTTTGAGGGTCCGATCTCCCCAAACCAACAACGGTCAAGCACGTGCGAGTATTCTCCACGTATCCTTCCCCGCGACGTGGTATCTCTCACCGGACTTGGCCCTGACCACCCTGAGGTATTTTGACCCTAGGCTGTACAGGTGCCCCTAGAGGTCCGTGTGACCCCCCCCTTGATTTCTACACCCTGCTCCTCCGCGGTGATAGATGGGGTGGTGGACGGTCCCTCTCCTTATCCTAAGTAAATAATGGAATTAGGGTTCCTGCACCGTCATTTACCGTCATTCTTTCTATATGCTGGCTCAGCTTGCAGAAAGGGGGAGGGGCAGAAAAGGGGGGCTCCTGATACTGGCGCAATTTACCTGGAAGATAGGAGAGTTCTGTCTGCAGGTTCCTCCGGGCGTCTTCATACAGTTAATGAGCGACGCCGCGGTCCCCTGGGCGCCGGCGCATTTCGGCGGCTCGGTGCTGGCACTGCAGGGTACAGTGCAGCCTGCGCCGCGGCGGTGTGCGCTGCCGGCGCCGCAGCGGTACAGGAGCGGCCGGCGCCACGGTCCTCCAGAGGCTTCAGGCTCCGGCCTGACATCCTGCAGCACTTCCGGTTCTATCAGTCTCAGGCTTCCGTCCAGCAGACCGCGCTGTGAGGCCCCACCCCCTCCGGCGCATCTACTTCCGGATCCTTCCCTCCTTTTCTCGCTTGGGGAAAATCGAGGCCCCGGCTTCAGGCCTACTACAGGCCGCGTCGCATCATGGCGGTCCAGCCCCCTGACGTCGCCTAGGGATAAAGGTAGCACATTTGGCACCTCATCGTGTGTTCGGTTCCGACACTGTAATCGTGGGGACACAGGACTGGGGTAAGTGCTTCTTCCCCCAGCTGTCAGAATCTCGGGCCCTGTGTATAGCTTTTACGGATTACCATGTCTAGAAGGGTTAAATCTCACACGGTCCTATATACCGGTTGTATAGCTTGTCATGCTTTCCCGCATGCCCATAGTAACCGTCTCTGCGAGGCCTGCGACTCTGAACGCGCCCAGGAGCCCCCCCGCCAGCTCTCCAGCTCCTGCCTCTCAAACAGAGGCTGGGGCAGTTCCACCGCAGTGGGTCAAGTCCTTGTCGCAATCCATGGCGACCCTGACTGAAGCAATCAAATCCCTTCAGGCTCCGGCGGTCAGGGCCAGCAGCCCATCTGCCTCGGAAAAGGCCTCGGGGTCTCAGGAGCCTTCGGCCTGCAGGGGCCGCGCTCGCACTAGACAAAAACGCGTGGAAAGCGGATTCGCACAGCGTCACCTAGGCCCTCAGGTGCTTCTGCATCCTGGAGCTCCGTATCATGTTCTCCTTCCCCAGCAGAGTGCGGGGAAGTTGAGACAGATTGAGTCAGAAGAGTCCCTTAATTTTGAGACTCCAGGGTTTCAAGAGTCTCTGGATAGCCTGATTGAGGCTGTCAATCAGTCCCTGGGGATAGAGGACGAGCTCGCCTTATCCTCAGATCACAAAGTCTCATTTAAACAGGCCAAACTGGCCCATAGGGTTTTTTCCTCTCACCCTGAGTTTGAGGACCTGATTCGGCGTAACCGGGAGCACCCTGACAAGCGTTTTTCGGGGCAAAAAGCCTTGAAGGCTAGGTATCACTTTGCTCCTGAGCTATGTAGTAAATGGGCAGAAAATCCTTCTGTAGATCCTCCGGTGTCCCGTTTAGCCTCTAACACTTTGCTATCTCTCCCTAATGGCTCGTCGATTAAAGACCCTACGGATCGTCTTATAGAGAGCTTGGCTCGTTCTGTTTTTGAGGCTTCAAGTTCTGCACTTTTTCCTTCTTTTGCGGCAACTTGGGTTGCTAAAGCTATGATTTCTTGGTCAGTCTTTAACAAAGGCTCTTCAAGAAGGGGATTTGCCAGCAGAGCTGGCAGAAATCTCATCTCAGATAGCGCTTTCTGGTAGCTATCTGATCAATGCATCCCTAGATGCTGCAGACTGTGCCTCTTCCGCTGCGGCTAATGCTATTGCCATTAAAAGGGCACTTTGGTTAAGAACATGGCGGGCAGACTCTACCTCTAAAAAGTCTCTTACAACCCTTACGTATCAGGGGGGGTCGCCTGTTCGGAGAGAAGCTGAATCAGCTTATTTCTGATTCCACAGGTGGGAAGAGTAAGTTTCTTCCTCAGCAGAGGATTAGACAGCCTTTTCGTCACCAAATCCAGGCCCATTTCAGGGCCTTTCGTAATGCTAGATGGGCTCCAGCCTCGGGCTCTACTGTGCAGGGTCGATCCAATCAGGACCGAGACGTTCGGATCTCCTATACGGCCAACCAGGGGGGAAAAATGCGTTCCCAGTCAGCTAGATCCAGAGGATCTAGGACTCATAGTTTTTCAACCAAGTGACTGGAGGCCTCCTCAGAATGCCTCCAACAAAGTAGGCGGACATCTACGTTTGTTTCACCAGGTCTGGCTTCAAGCAATCCACGACCGGTGGGTGGGAGAGCTTGTATCTTCAGGTTACAAGATAGAGCTGGTCTGTCAGCCTCCTTCCCGGTTCTTCCCATCCTGTCTTCCCAGGTCCGAGTCCCTCCGACAGGACCTGTACAATTCCATAGAGTCCCTTCGTCTCAGCGGGGTCATTTCGCCTGTTCCAAGAGAAGAAAGGTTTCAGTGATTTTATTCCAATTTTTTTTGTAGTACCCAAAAAGGACGGAACAGTAAGGCCTATCCTAGATCTGAAACGTTTAAACAGGTTTGTCCGCATTCGTCACTTTCGGATGGAATCTCTTCGGTCAGTTATTGCCTCAATAGAAAAAGGAGAGTTCTTGGCCTCAATAGACATTCCCCTACCTACATATTCCCATTTTTCCTCCTCATCAAAGATTTCTCCGGTTTGCTTTAAACAATCTACACTTCCAGTTCACGGCTTTACCCTTCGGGCTGGCATCCGCCCTCAGGGTGTTCACGAAGGTCATGTCAACTGTGGTGTCCATTCTTCACTCCCGAGGCATAGTTGTCTTGCCATATCTAGACGATCTTCTGATCAAAGGGACGACCTTTCAAACTTGCAAGGAAAATGTCAGCATCACTCTAGACACCCTTTCTCGTCTGGGTTGGCTAGTAAATTTAAGGAAGTCATCCCTACAACCATCTCGGAGGATCTCATTTCTAGGCTTGATTTTTGACACCTCTCAAGCTCTGTCGATCCTTCCCCAGGACAAGGTCCTAGCCCTTCGGTGGGAAGTGAGGAATCTTCAGCAACCGTACCCTCATACGATCCGGTCTTGCATGAGGGTGTTAGGAAGGATGGTTGCAACCATAGAAGCAGTACCATTTGCACAGCTTCATCTTTGACGTCTCCAACGGGCAATCCTAGCAGTATGGAACAGGAATCCACTCTCCCTCAACCGCAGCTTTCGGTTGTCTCCCCAGGTCAGGCAGGCTCTCTCATGGTGGTTAAACAGCTCATCCCTACTCGGGGGGGGGGGGGGGGGGAGCCCTTTCCCCCCAACCAATTGGCTAGTGGTTACAACAGATGCCAGTCGCCTGGGTTGGGGAGCAGTGTTTTTTCACCACACAGCTCAGGGGCGCTAGTCTCCTCGGGGATCAGATCTCCCCATCAATCTCTTAGAGATTCGGGAAGTTCGTCTAGCTTTGCAGTACTTCCACCATCTTCTGGCGGGTCGCCCTGTCGGAATTCAATCGGACAATGCCACAGCCGTGGCCTAAATAAATCATCAGGGGGGCACCCGCAGCAAGGCAGCCATGCAGGAGGTAAAACAAATACTGTGCTGGGCCGAGAGAAATCACTCTGTGATTTCAGCAGTCCACATTCCGGGCTAAGAGAACTGGGCGGCAGATTTCCTGAGCCGTCAGGGTCTAGTGTCCGGGGAATGGTCTCTCCATCCCGGGGTATTTCAGCAAATATGCCATCTATGGGGGACTCCAGACTTGGATCTAATGGCTTCCAGGGGGAATGCCAAGGTACCCAGATTTGTCTCCCGGTACCGAGACCCACAGGCAATCGCCGTGGACGCACTAGTACTGACTTGCAACCAGTTTCATCTCTCTTATCTGTTCCCTCCTCTGGCACTACTCCCGAGAGTAATCAAGAAAATCAAGTCAGAAAAAGTGCCAGCTATTCTGATCGCCCCCAATTGGCCGCGACGGACCTTGTATGCGGACCTAGTACAGCTTCTCGCCGGGGTTCCTTGGCAGCACCCCGATCGGCCGGATCTTCTATCTCAAGGGCCAATCTTCCACCTGAACTCAGGGGTCCTATGTTTGACGGCCTGGCCGTTGAATCTTGGGTTTTAACGCAGGCGGGATTCTCCCAAGAGGTAGCTGATACCATGATGAGTGCACGTAAAACCGTTTCGGCCAGAATTTATCACAGTTGGAAAGTTTTCCTTTCTTGGTGTAGAGAGCGCGGGCTGCCTCCTTTGCGTTTCTCCGTCCCAAATATTCTATCCTTTCTCCAAGCAGGCCTGGATTCAGGGCTTGCTCCAAGTACTCTTAAAAGGCAGATTTCGGCCTTATCGGTCCTTTCTCCAGTCACCTTCCACGACAGCAGTATCGGAGGATGTCTCCCCGCCCTAATAGGGGACAGGAAACAAAGAGGTTAAATACCCCTCCCCTTCCTGCAACCACCAGTGTTTTTCCTGTCCCCTATGGGGCATGAAGAGATCCTCTGATAGTGCTGCCGTGGCCGGCGATCGGGAGCACTGTTACCTTCTAGCCGGGCAGTCGAGGTCGGGGGCTCTGCTCTCCTTCTCCATCCAGACTGCTCCCATCTCCGTGTCCTTTCACACGACTTGGGACCCCTGCCCGCCCTACCCGTGCCTCTTTCGGGAGGCAAAGCAGGGCGGTGCGGTGCTCCGGGGTCCTTCTCAAGCTCCCCGGCTTCCTCCTCCCTCCACGCTGCTGCTGGAGCTGACGCGCACGCACCGGAAGTGACGTTCAGCCGAACTTCCGTTTTTTTCGCCGGCTCCTTGCGCCGCAACTCCCGCGCGCGCCGTTCAGCGTCCTGACCCAGGACTTGCAGTGGCGGCATGGACGGGGTGTCCCTGACCCCCCCCCCCCCCCCCCCCATCAAACGGACACCACGAGGGGGAGGAGCACCACCAATCTCGCTGGGAGCCTCGGTAACCTATTTATTCCTGGCTAAGGAAGCCTCCAGGTAAGACCTCCTGTCTATACCCTCTATAGTCAGATCTCTGATATGGATGGCGACAAAACCCTTCATTCTGCTTCTGCAGAGCCCAGCGCTCACCCCCCTGCCGTAAGTAGTGGGATGATGTCCCTTGCTGTCCATTTTTTCTAGAATTCAATCGACTTAGTCCGTCTTTCTCTCTCTTTTAGGGAGACAAAGCTTCTGCCCCTAAGAAGGTGCCCAGTCGCAAGTGTGCTGCATGTGCGTCCAAGCTTCCCTCCACATATAAAAAGAAGCTCTGCCAGCCATGCACAGACGAGGTTCTGCGTGCTGAACAGCCCTCTCTTATGGACAGCATCAGGACTCTCATCAGGCAGGAAGTTCAATCTTCCATGGCGACCTTCTCCCAGCCCCCGACACCACAGCCTCCTCCTGCTAAAAAAAGGAAAATAGCCCCTGTAGCCTCTGACTCTGACTCAGGAGAAGTGCATACTTCTGACTCAGGGGACCGTTGGGAGAATGAGAGTTCTGCCTCTACCTCTGCTCCCAAATCAGACAACAAAAAATACCTCTTTTCCTCCGAGGATTTGGTGAGGGGCACCATGGGGGTGGAGGAGGAGTGGAGGGCCATTCTGTACAGGATGACATGTTCGGGGGGTTAAAGCCCAGATCTGTAAAGGGATTCCCCATACACGAGAATATAGAAAGCCTCATCCTCCATGAGTGGGGCCTTCCAGAGAAAGGGTTAAACGTCCCATCAGAACTCAAAAACCGTTTTCCCTTGGAGGGAGACTGTTCTCTTTTCGAAATGCCCAAGGTTGATGTCCAGGTTTCAAGGGTAACCAAAAAAACGGCCCTGCCCTTTGAAGATTCCTCCCAGCTAAAAGATCCCATGGATCGCAAAACTGAAAGTTTATTAAGAAAATCCTGGGAGACTTCAACTAACCTACTGAGGTCCAACGTGGCATCAACCTGTGTAGCCAGATCCCTGTTCCTCTGGCTGCGTACATTGGAAAATCACCTGGTGCAGGGTACACCCAGAGAGGAGATTCTTAATTCTCTTCCTCTGCTCCAGAGAGCAACCGGATTCCTCGCGGACGCCTCCGCAGAATCAGTACGGGTTGCTGCTAAATCAGCGGTTCTCACTAATTCCGCTAGAAGAGCTTTGTGGCTTAAATCCTGGGGAGGTGATATTACCTCAAAGTCTAAGCTTTGTGGTATACCTTTCCAGGGTCATTATGTATTTGGGCCGGTCCTGGACGAAATCTTGGACAAAGCTTCGGATAAGAAAAAGGTCCTTCCGGAACAAAAAAACCCTAAGAAGCATTTTTTTCGTCCCCCCCGTGACCAAACCCCCCAGCAGAATTACAGGGGTAAGGGCAAATCAGGACGATGGAGTTACCCCAAGGGAGGAAAAGCCAGAAACATCCTGGTCCCCCAACCGACTCGGGCCTCTGAAAAACAATGACTGCCCTCCGGTCGGGGGTCGACTCTCGGGATTCCTCTCCCAGTGGCGGGTGATTACCACAAACCAGTGGGTCCTACGTACCATACGGGAGGGACTAAGATTGGAGTTCGAGAGTCCTCCTCCCCATCGTCTGTCTATCACTTCCCTACAATCCCCAGGACTTCGGGAAATTTTGATTCCGGATATCCTAGACCTGCTTCGAGCGAAGGTGATCTCCCATGTACCACATCGGGAAATAGGAGAAGGTCACTATTCCCACCTCTTCGTGGTGAAAGAACCCTCAGGGAAACATCGCATCATTATCAACCTGAAACCTCTAAATCGGGTAATAAAATACCGGAGATTCAAAATGCAATCCATCAGATCAGCAATCCCGCTGATCGGTCAGAACTGGGTGATGGCGACGCTGGACCTGAGGGACGCATACTATCATGTGCCAATACACCCAGACCACAGAAGATTCCTCAGGTTCACGATCTCCCAAAACAAACGGGTCAGCCATTACCAATTCAACGTCCTCCCGTTCGGAGTCTCATCGGCTCCACGAGTCTTCTCCAAAATCATGACAGAAGCGGTAATCTTTATTCGTCAACAGGGGATCTGTGTCATACCATACCTGGACGATTTTCTTATCGTCGCTCCATCCGCTTCACGTCTCAATCAGGATGTGACAAGAGTCCTCGTCATTCTGGAATCTCTCGGGTGGATCCCGAACCTGGAGAAGTCAGACCTCCAGCCTTCGCCACAGAAGAAATTCCTAGGAATCCTTCTGGATTCGGAGAAGAGAATGTCTTTTCTACCCGAGGACCGTCAGACCGATCTTGTCCGCAGGATCTCCAGGTTCAGAGATCAAAGAGCCCCGACTCTAAGAGACTCTATGTCAGTCCTGGGTTCTTTGACATCCTGCATTCAAGCAGTCTCCTGGGCGCAAGCCCGTACGAGAATACTTCAATCACACATCCTGGCATACTCAAGAGGACATCAGATGGCCTTAACCAGGAAGATTCCCCTTCCCTCGCATGTGAGATCCTCTCTGTTATGGTGGCTGAACCCCCAGAATTTACACCAAGGAGTCAGCTGGGATCAGCTTCCCCTCAGAGTTCTCACAACAGACGCAAGTCAGAGAGGTTGGGGCGCCGTGATAGAAGGCTTCCACTTCCAGGGGTTGTGGGGCCCAGAAGTGAGACGCAGTTGCTCAAATCTGAGGGAACTGAAAGCGGTGGAAGAGGCGCTAAAAGCCGCATCTGCCATCATCCAGGGCTACCATGTCCGGGTGATGTCCGACAATATGACCACCGTGGCATATCTCCGACACCAAGGGGGCACAGGACACTCGAACCTGAAGCTGACTGCTGGAAGGATTTTTTCCTGGGCAGAAAACCACCTGATGTCAATCTCGGCAGTTCATATAAGGGGATTGGACAATTCCCAGGCGGATTATCTCAGCCGGAGAGACTTCCATCCAGGGGAATGGTCTCTAAACCAGGAGGTATTCCTAGCCCTGGTCCAGAGGTGGGGAACTCCCGATGTGGACCTATTTGCCAGCATTCAGAACACAAAATCAAACACCTTCTTCTCCCTGACCCCCTCAAACGGGACACTAAGACTGGACGCGTTCTCCCACCCCTGGGAGTTTACCCTGGCATATGCTTTTCCACCAATACCATTGCTACCCAGGACGTTACAGAAGATCCGGACGGATCAGGTCACAACGATTTTGGTGGCCCCATTATGGCCAGGAAGGAGCTGGTTCAGCGCACTGACAAGCATGTGTCTAGAAGGCCTGTTTCCGCTTCCACAGAGACACGACCTTCTTCAACAGGGTCCCCTGACCCATCCAGACTTACACAAACTAAAGTTGACAGCCTGGTTACTGAAACCGAGATCCTGAGAGCCAGGGGACTCTCGCAGGAAGTAATTGAAACCCTACAGAAAAGTAGGAAACCAATAACGAACGCCATTTATGGCAAGATATGGAAGAGATTTTCGTCATGGTGTGCCCCGAACAGACCGGATCCTTTTAACCCAAATATTGCACAGATTCTTCAATTCCTACAAAAGGGCTTGGAGCTGGGTCTCTCACCTAGTACCCTAAAAGTTCAGGTGTCAGCTCTTGGTGCTTTCTTTGACCAGGATCTAGCAGGTCATCGATGGGTGAAACGATTCATATCATCGGCAACCAGAATCCGTCCGAGACTCCAGATCCATACCCCACCTTGGGACTTAAACCTGGTGCTAAAGGGTCTGACCGGGGACCCCTTTGGACCCCTTTCAGCATCTAGCTTAAAAATCTTAACCCTCAAAACGGTTTTTCTGGTAGCTATCACTACTGCCAGGCGTATAGGGGAATTACAGGCCTTATCAATTCAGGAACCATTCCTGACTATAACTACGGATAGTATAATTCTCAAATTAGACCCGTCCTTTACACCTAAGGTAGCTTCAAGCTTTCACAGAGATCAGGACATCATATTACCTTCTTTCTGTCCCAATCCCTCTAATCCTAAAGAGGAAGCCTTTCACACCCTGGACGTCCGCAGGGTAGTCCTGTTCTACCTCCAGCAAACGGAAGATTGGAGGTTGGATCAAAACATGTTCATCCAGTGGTCAGGGCGTAATAAGGGCAAGAAGGCAGCCAAAAGCACAATCGCTAATTGGATTAAGTAGGCCATTAGCTTAGCATACTCTTCTCAGAAGCTCTCACCTCCAACTTCTCTGAAGGCCCATACCCGCTCAGTCTCAACCTCCTGGGCAGGAAGGGGAAGCGCATCAGCAGAGCAGATTTGCAGAGCCGCCACCTGGTCGTCAATACACACGTTCACCAGGCACTACAGGCTCAACTTCAACAGGGATCTAACGTTCGGCAGACGTGTTCTGCAGGCGGTTGTCCCTCCCTAAAGAAATTAGCGGTTGGTATCACTCCGATACTGCTGTCGTGGAAGGTGACTGGAGAAAATAGAATTAGTTCTTACCGGTAATTCGGTTTCTAGGAACCTTCCACGACAGCACTAATTTCCCTCCCTATCTTTTATAAATTTATGATTCCTGCACTTAAATGGTAACTATACATGCTACTGTGTCCAGAAAAAACACTGGTGGTTGCAGGAAGGGGAGGGGTATTTAACCTCTTTGTTTCCTGTCCCCTATTAGGGCGGGGAGACATCCTCCGATACTGCTGTCGTGGAAGGTTCCTAGAAACCGAATTACCGGTAAGAACTAATTCTATTTTTTTCAGCGCAGAATTGCTACTTAACCGTCAGGTCAGGACTTTTTTCCAGGGAGTCGCTCATAAGGTCCCTCCTTATAAAAGTCCTTTGGAAGCTTGGGATCTTAATTTGGTCTTAAGGGCATTGCAGGACGCTCCTTTTGAGCCTCTTCAAGATATTTCCTTGACTTTACTTTCTTGGAAAGTCGTATTTTTAGTGGCCATAACTTCCATAAGGCGGGTATCAGAGCTGGCAGCCCTTTCCTGTCGCACTCCCTTTCTACGCTTTCATCAGGACAAGGTTGTGCTCAGACCAGCACCTTCCTTTTTGCCGAAGGTTGTTTTCTCGTTCCACATTAATGAGGATATAGTTCTTCCTTCGTTTAGTCCGGCGCCAACGCACCGTGTAGAAAAAGCTCTCCATACGTTGGACTTAGTGAGAGTGCTGAGGAGATACATTTCCCGAACGGCTCCTTTTAGCCAGATGGATGCTCTGTTTGTCCTCCCGGAGGGTCGCAGGAAGGGATGCGCGGCCTCAAAGTCTACCCTGGCCAGGTGGATACGGGCGACCATTCAGGAGGCCTATCAAGCCAAGGGCATGATGGTTCCGGCTGGAATCAAAGCTCACTCCACTAGAGCAGTGGGGGCTTCCTGGGCGATTCGGCACAAGGCCTCAGCAGAACAGGTTTGCAAAGCTGCGACCTGGTCTAGTCTGCATACTTTTGTTAAACATTATAATGTCCACTCCCAGATCTCTGCAGAGGCAAGTCTGGGTAGAAGGATTCTTCAAGCAGCGGTGACACACTTATAGACAACCGTTATCTGGATTATTATTACTGGTGAGTTAATTTCCCACCCAGGGACTGCTTTAGGACATCCCACAGTCCTGTGTCCCCCAATGAGGCGAAGGAGAAATAGGGATTTTTGTGTTACCGTAAAATCCTTTTCTCCGAGACGCTCATTGGGGGACACAGCTCCCTCCCTGATAGTCTGTTGGCTGCTTTTGCTTTATCTGAATTTCAGTCAGTAGGACTTTTCTAGACATGAGTTTTTCTGTAATTATGCTGTTATATTATTTCTCGTGTTTTATTCTCCTACTGCTTTTGCACCAAACTGGATTCTCCGGTAGCCAGTGTCAGGGTGTATACGACGGAGGAGGAGCTACATTTTTTCCATGTTCACTTAGTGTCAGCCTCCTGGCGGCAGAAGCATACACCCACAGTCCTGTGTCCCCCAATGAGCGTCTCGGAGAAAAGGATTTTACGGTAACACAAAAATCCATATTTTTTAAAAATTTTTAAAAACTTTTTTTTTTTTTTACTTTTAACATGCTTCAATAATCTCCATGGGAGGCTAGAAGCTGCCACAACCCGATCGGCTCTGCTACATAGGAGCGATGATCAGATCGCCTTAATGTAGCAGATTTACTCACTTGCTATGAGTGCCAACCACTGGGTGGCGCTCACAGCAAGCCTGCACAGACAACCATAGAGGTCTCCAGGTGACCTCCGGTTTTCATGCCAACATGTGACCCGCGATCTCGTGACTGGGGTCATGGGTGGACATATTTGTGGCGCGATTGCCGAAGCGCTTGTTAAAAGCCGCTGTCAGCATTTGACAGCGGCATTTAACAGGTTAATAGCTGCGGATGGATTGCAATTCCACCCGCGGCTATTGTGGGTACATGTCAGCTGTACAAAACAACTCATCTCTCCTGGGAAAGATGTGAACTCACCGCCGGAGCCCACATCAAAGGGAGGGATACCTACATCGGCGTACTTTTACGCCCGGTGACCGGAAAAATACCCACACGGAAAATGCCCACACAAAAAATTGCGAATTGCAGCATCACATGATATGTGTAAAACGCCCACATACATGAATACCCACAGGAAAACCGTAGAGAGTTATAGGTGAGATGCTCTGCAGGACAGGGGGGTAATATGCAGGTATACACTATATGCTCTGCAGGGCAGAAGAATATAGAATTACAGTTGAGATGCTCTGCAGAACAGAGAATAGTATAGAGTTATAGGTTAAGAAGTGGAGGGGAGAAGAGGCAAAGGAGAGGAAAGATACTGAGAGTGGAGCTGCGAGTGGGCTCACTCCAGAATCCGTGCAGAAATCGGAGCCAGAATTCCGAGGTTGTTGGGGTAAATGTATGCTCCACAGCAGAAACCGGAGGGCAGGAGATTCCAGGTCTCCTGGCCACCATTACACCTAAAGGCACAGCAGCACATTAGATCCCGAAGTCAACACAAGAAGGGACACCTGTAAAACGGCTTGAGTTGCCTGCCATGCGGGTAGTGTCCACCTAAAAGGGACAGAGCGGACCTTATGTGAAGTCTCAAGACAGCAAGGAACTTAAAACACAGCGCAGTAAGGAAGGCTCCCAACCCCACCTGGCTAGGGGAATCCCAAATCGCTTCCAGGCTGCCCGGACCTCACCACCACCTGTGATCCTTGCCCTGGACTGTGGTTGTATAATATCAGTAAAAGGTAAAGACTGCAACCTTGTGTCCTCCAATTCTTTCCGGCACTACACCGTCTGTTATCTTTACCCACTACATCGGGAGCCCTGGGGATCAAGCGTCACCTGTGGGAAGCCATACCATCATCCCCAGAGGATCTTATTAACTTTATTTCCCACTGCACTTAATCCCTTTTTGATGGACGCCCAGGGCCACGGCCGGGTCACTGCCGCCGTGACACATCCCTTTAAAATCCGGCCCAGTTCCAAGTACTCCACGGTCCTAGTGGTCGCTCCACATACATCTGACCAACGTGAGTGGGGGGAGGGGCAGGTCCAAATTTTGCACTGGGGCCCATCGGACTCCAGTTACACCATTGCAAAAACATATCAGACATTCTCAGCAAGAACACTAGGTTGGTACAAATGACAGAATCTCACTTTTCTGCGGTGCCTTCTGGGCTTCCAGTACCAACTACCTCTGCCAGCAGCATCCTGCTTTTGGTGGGCTCCCTCTGAGATGATGTATTAGATGTGACCTGCAGTCCCATGTAACTCCACAGATAATACAGTGATACTTGTGAGTACTGATAGCAGTGATGGCTCCTCTGGATCACACTGCTGCTGGCTCTGCATTTGCTGCCGTTTTGTGCTAGTGGGAGGAGTAAGGCAGAATCAGTGAGAGATGAGAGCAGACTAGATCTATCTATGGCTGATGATGACAGACTGCTACAAATCACAGATCTTCAGCATTTTTGCAGTTTTGTTTTGCACTAGGTCAGCTGTAAATCACAAGTTGATCACATATCATGTGAATATCCTCACCTTGCACTTCAAATATCACAGATCTGAAACTTTGTGATGCTGCAATTGGCAATTTTCCGTGTGGGCAACTTTCCAAGTGGGCATTTTTCCTGTGTGAATTTTTCAGGGAACCATATGTCCCTCATCCTGGTATCTATATAACCCTAAATATAATATTTTTGTCTACAGTGCCTTGCGAAAGTATTCGGCCCCCTGGAACTTTTCAACCTTTTCCCACATATCATGCTTCAAACATAAAGATACCAAATGTAAATTTTTGGTGAAGAATCAACAACAAGTGGAACACCATTGTGAAGTTGAACAAAATTTATTGGTTATTTTTAAATTTTTGTGGAAATTCAAAAACAGAAAAGTGGGGCCTGCAATATTATTCGGCCCCTTTAACTTAATACTTTGTAGTGCCACCTTTTGCTGCGATTACAGCTGCAAGTCGCTTTGGGAATGTCTATATCACTCTTGTACATTGAGAGACTGAAATTCTTGCCCATTCTTCCTTGGCAAACAGCACAAGCTCAGTGAGGATTGATGGAGATCGTTTGTGAACAGCAGTTTTCAGCTCTTTCCACAGATTCTCGATTGGATTGAGGTCTGGACTTTGACTTGGCCATTCTACCTGTATACGTTCATTTGTGACCTGTTCCATTGTAGATTTTGGTTTGTTTGGGATCATTTTCTTGTTGGAAGACAAATCTCCGTCCCAGTCTCAGGTCTTTTACAGACTCCAACAGGTTTTCTTCAAGAATGGTCTTGTATTTGGCTCCATCCATCTATCTTCCCATCAATTTTAACCATCTTCCCTGTCTGTGCTGAAGAAAAGCAGGCCCAAACCATGATGCTGCCACCACCATGTTTGACAGTGGGGATGGTGTGTTCAGGGTGATGATCTGTGTTGCCTTTACGCCAAACATATCGTTTGGCATTTTTGCCAAAAAGTTCGATTTTGTTTTCATCTGACCCGAGCACCTTCTTCCGCATGTTTGGTGTGTCTCCCAGGTGGCTTGTTGCAAACTTTTAAACAACACTCTTTATGGATATCTTTGAGAAATCGCTTTCTTCTTACCATGCTTCCATAAAGGCCAGATTTGTGCAGTGTACGACTGATTGTTTTCCTATGGACAGACTGTCCCGCCTCAGCTGTAGATCTCTGCAGTTCATCCAGAGTGATCATGGGCCTCTTGGCTGCTTCTCTGATCAGTCTTCTCCTTGTTTGAGATGAAAGTTTAGAGGGACAGCTGGGTCTTGGTAGATTTGCAGTGGTATGATACTCCTTCCATTTCAATATGATCGCTTGCACAGTGCTCCTTGGGATTAACGTTTTGGAAATCATTTTGTATCCAAATCCAGCTTTAAACTTCTCCACAACAGTATCACGGACCTGCCTGTTGTGTTCCTTGGTCTTCATTATGGTCTCTGTGCTTCAAACATAACCCTGAGACTATCACAGAGCGGGTGCACTTATACGGAGACTTGATTACACACAGGTGGATTATATTTATCATCATTATTCATTTAGGACAACATTGGATCATTCAGCGATCCACAATGAACTTCCGGAATGAGTTTGCTGCACTGAAAGTAAAGGGGCCGAATAATATTGCACGCCCCACTTTTCAGTTTTTGAATTTCCACAAAAATTTAAAATAACCAATAAATTTTGTGCAACTTCACAATTGTGTTCCACTTGTTGTTGATTCTTCACCAAAAATTTACATTTGGTATCTTTGTTTGAAGCAAGATATGTGGGAAAAGGTTAAAAAGTTACAGGGGGCTGAAAACTTTTGCAAGGCACTGTGTATTTGATATTCTTATGTCTAAACATTGACAGTTATAACATTTTACAAGACAATCTACAGTTCTCCAGGTTTAATCTTTGCAATGAATTTGTGAAATATGCTCTTCTGAACACAACTTGTGGCTCTCAGAATATGGCAACATAAGAATTATTATTTTTCAATGTATTTATTATGCAAAAGTATGATAATAAATTATGAATGAACTTTATAAGCTTGGTATACGCAGAATTATGCTGACCTGCAACACAGTCTACACTTTGTTTGTGCAGCATGTTGAAAAAGCGTACAATTTCTCTTTTTCTTAATATAAGTTCTATGAAAAGTCCAAAAGGGGGAAATTAACAAATAGTACTCTGAAAACCAGATACATTTGGTATCGCCCTTTGTTGTACTGATCTACGGAATACTTTACTCCTCCTGTATGGTTATAGTAATATAAAAGTTTATGGCTCTTGGAATGCAATGATTTACAAATAAAATGGTTTGTCATAAAAGACAAACTTATGTATGACTGGGTTAAAATGCAACACAGCTTCCTAATACATTTTAATTACAAGAAAAGGTTACAAGTTGTTTTTGTTCTTTTGTTGTTGTTTGCTCTTTGACCACTGGGGATCCTACCAATCGTATCGTGCCATTTAGCTACCCAATATGTTCTAAAAGTAAATGCTTTAAAGGGACACTGTCACCTGAATTTGGAGGGAACAATCTTTAGACCTAGGGGCTGGGTTTTCGGGTGTTTGATGCACCCTTTCCTTACCCGCCGGCTGCATGCTGGCTGCAATATTGGATTGAAGTTCATTCTCTGTCCTCCGTAATACATGCCTGCACAAGGCAATCTTGCCTTGTGCAGGCATGTACTACGGAGGACAGAGAATGAACTTCAATCCAATATTGCAGCCAGCATGCAGCCGGCGGGTAAGGAAAAAGTGCATCAAACACCCGAAAACCCCGCCCCTAGGTCTAAAGATTGTTCCCTCCAAATTCAGGTGACAGTGTCCCTTTAAGTGTTGGTCCACTTTCATATCACAGCCACTATGTGGCTAGTAAAAAAATATATGTCTGCATTCTCTTAGAATTCCAGTGGAGTGAAGAGTTATTCTATTTACTGACAAGTATATGGCAATGTGCAGGTCAAGCTAGCGAGGAATGCTGCCGGGCATGCATGCTCAGTCACTCTGCGGATGGCCAATAGAAATGGCTTTCTGCGCTACTGACTATTTTGTTAGGTAGGATATAGGACATAATATAAAACATATTGCCATCATACTTTTTCACCTTCCATGGTCATGGGCTAAGAGTCCAGTTAAACCCCTTCCTGACATCTGCCATACATGTACGGCTGGTGTGGGCATTTGAAAGGGAATCAGGAGCTTAAAGGGGGTATCTGGGACTTTTCCAAAAAAGCCAAAAATGTATCTCCGCAATAACAGGCAGGTAATTGCAACTTACCTGCATGTTGTGCATGGTGCCGTTCTTCTCTGGTACAGAGTGGTCACAGACCGCTGCTGCCGGGGATTCACTTCCCTTTGCTGATGCAACGGGCTGGGACTTCTGAGGTCAGTATGATTGACAGCTGGGTCCACCAGTTAGGCAGCAGGGATTGGATGTCTGTCAATCACAATGACCTCGGAAGTCCTTCCCCGTCTACAGAGCGGACGGGAAAAGAAGACTCCGCTCTGTAGATGTGACATCAGCAGAGGCTTCTGAATTCCCAGCAGGAGCAGTCTGTGACCGCTCAGAGCCGGGGAAGAACGGCGCCGTGCACAACAGGCCGGTAAGTTGTATCTACCTGCCTATTAGGGCTTAGGTACAATTTTTTTTAAACATTCCGGATATAAGGCAAAGTACCTAACCCTCAGATGCCAGATGTGTAAGGCCATGTTCACACAATGAGTACTTGGTTCAGGTTTGACGCTGCATATTTTCATTGCGAAAAACGCATCATACTTTTGTAGCAAAGGGTGTGGGATTTATATCCCTCAGATGCCCACTCTGCTGTTTTTAGCACTATGTAAACTGATTTGTGGCACTTTTTTTTAAGTCCGCAAAGTGTCTATCTCTGGTGAGGAATGTATTCTATCCCCATGGGAAAAGGTGTTTATATGTGTATGTATATATGTATGTATATATGTGTGTGTATATATGTGTGTATGTATGTATGTATATATATATATATATATATATATATATATATATATATATATATATATATATATATATATATATATATATACATATACATATACATATACATATATATATATATATATATATATATATATATATATATATATATACATATATATATATATTATAATTTTTGTTATAATACAGGTTTTTTTTGTGGAGGGGGTGGTGAGAGGTTACTCAGCTTTGGACTACAGACCACCTCCAAGATAAGTGAAAGGGGCTCAGAAAAAAGATAAATAAGTTAGAAAATCCCCACTAGACTGCCAGTATGAGCTCACTGACTGATTCTCAGATAGCTTTCAGCTGTCAGCATTAGACACTGCAATACAGAGGCTGTAGACTGCAAACAGTGCAACATTTTTATGAAACACCATTACAAAAATGAATTTCAGCTAACAAAAATGTAAAAAAAAAGTTCTAAAAGGTAGGCACCTCTATTAAGATGCACAATTGCAGGTGCAAGTATCCGAAAGGCACTTAAAATAAAAATATTACAATAAAAATTTGAATCACTAGCTACATTTTCACTTATTAAAAATGAAGACATAAAAAAAAACACATTTTGTACTGGTGGCTTTGTAAAATTCCAATGTATGAAAATATAAAATAATTCAGCCTGTTCACAAAATTCTGTAAATATAATAGAATTGCGTCTTTTCAGTTGCCACACCTCTTCAAAAAATGGAAGAGTTTAAAATGGTTTTCCATAAATTGACATTTCTAATGTAGCCATATAAAAGATAATGTCTGCTCAGAGGCATTGCTGAAACCCCCCTGATCTATAAGGCTAAGTTCCCACGATCAGGAAGTAGCAGCACTTTGGACAGAGTGTATGTTCGCTGCCGTCTATTGAACCATGCGGATTCACCGCGTTCAATACATTCTTTTGTTCAAATCTGTTGCGGAGACTAGCGTCTGCACAAGAGAAATGGACTTACTACGGCTCGAAAACCCATGTCGGTCTCCGCGGGTGATCTGCAGGTGCACATGGGACGTCTAGAAATCCCATCCACTATGCTGTAACATCTGGCCGCTGCATAAATATGCATAAATATGCAGTGTCAAAACTGCAGAAATTCCTAAAGGTTTCGACTTCTCCATTTTCCCATAATCTAACTCCTTCATAAGTGACTCTTAATTAGTTAAACCAATTTAAATAAAATGAAAACATGGGTATTACTGTATCTTTTTCTTTATAAGTAGGGCCTTGGATTGATAAAGGCTGTGAGTCGAGTGACCTGCGGCCGGTCCACAATTACCATATGTCAAACTTCTGAATTTGGCCTTTGTGCTTTTTAAGTAAAAAAAAAAAGTAAAATTTCCATCTAAATAATTGTACATATGTATGTTCTTTGCATTTCTATGTTGGGACATTGAATAAATACAGTAATCTAATCCCCAATCATTTTCTGACAGCATTGAGTTGCAGCTGCAGGAAGTCGGCAAAGTGAATAGGAACGGGGTGTATGGTTACATTGAAGCATTTGTACCATGCACGAAGGATACTCTTGTCAAACGTCTGAAGAAACTGCACCTTCACATACAGGTATTTACATGATCAAAACATAAGTATGGTTATGTACTAATACACATTCTTATTTCACTCATTTTTAACTGTCATTCAATAACCTATGAAGCCTTTTAATGTTGCATGTGTTTCCACATTGAATTGTAGCGTAATGTGGAATTTTCCATAGAAGCAGACTGGGTAAGTGTAATCCGCGGCCCGAGGGACACACCTGACCCTTTAACTGTTCTGTGCAGCCTGCATACTGAGTCAAGCAAAGTACTGGAAGCAATAGCTTTCCACCTGTGCATGATTTGAGCCCAGTGCTGAACGGCACCACAATCCCCGTCCTGCATCTTGATTTCAACAATGGTATACTATGCAGCCAATGAAATGAAAGGAGATAACACGGTACTAGTGACTGAGGTGCTTATGCATTAGTAAAGCAGCCAGATAATGCTTATCGGCAAGTGTATAGTGCTCAGCTAAAAAACAATCATGAAGCACTGCGGACAGAAGAGTAAGGAAAGCACCACTCACCAAGTCTATGAAAATAATCCTTTATTCCACATTTCAGGACATGGACAGGGTATGCAGGGAGTTCAGTGGGGTACAGGGAGAGGAGTGTGGACGATAGCCGTTTTGCGTTGTTCTTCTACAGGTCCACCCCTCTGAACCTCCTGCATACCCTGTGCGTGTGCTGAAATATGGAATGAAGTCCTATTTTCGTTGACTTGGTGAGTGTCGCTTTCCTTATTCTTCTGTCCGCAGTGTAATAGGGAGCAGCTGGCTCCCTGCTCCACTCCTCAGCCTGTGCATCTGAGACTTAGCACAGCAGATGCGAGGGCTGTGGGGGGGGGGTTAATAGCAAATGAGGGACTGTTCGGACATAATACTGTTTCAGGAGCTGTCAGGACATCATATCAGGGGTGGACATTCAGTTGTGTGCAATGTAATAGGAGTGTAACCACTGTTACAATTTTTGGCATTAACCCCTTAACGAATGCCGATATGCCTTTTAACGGCGATAGTTAAGGGGCCTTAATTCTCAGTGCAGCTTTTTAACACTGAGAAATAAGGGTATAGGGCGCCCCCCCCCCCAGTAGCATCAGAAAATCTCCAGGATCCCAGCCCAGATCCTGGAGAACATGATCAGGGCCGAAGATCCACAGGGCTGTGGAGGCGGAGTTAGTTTTGGTCGGCGTCGGTAGAAATGTACCGACTCCAGCTTTTAAAAAAAATGTATTAATATTTCATAATTGAACTTTCATATGAATTTTATAAATGTTACTCAAATATGTATGTTCTATCAAACTATGAACACCAGTGATAAGCAGTTCTGCTGGAGATAAACATTTCTTACTACTTGTGTGTCACTGTTCTCCACTGCCCTTATCTAATCTTATACTTGGTTAACCTCATGGTGCCCCAACCCCCCTACTTACAATGTATGAAACTGAAAGTGAAAATGTGTTGCAAATTCTTAGTAGTAAAGCTCCTCCTCTAGACTAGATGTTTACTAGGTGTGCGTCTTCCAAGCATCTCACAGCTGCTACTCAGAAGAGGAAGACTGTAAGAAGTATTATCCTTTCAACAAACTTTGCATCAGTTAACTGTGAGTACATGAGGAATAACAGTATTACTGACCACTATATCAGTTGTACGACCTGGCAATAATTTTGTACAATTGTTTTTAGAAAAAACAATTGTCATTTGGATTGTGAATGCAGAATTGAAAACCTGAGAATGTCAAAGAAGCGTCACATTAAATCAGCTGTATTTGAACATTTCACCATCACTCAAGATAGAAAACATTGTCTGTCAGTGTATGACAAATGATCCAGACGAAAACAAATGCTGTGAAGCCAAGATCAGTGCATATTCAGGCAAAGATAAAAATGCTCCTACCAGAGCTTCTAATCTAAAGAGACATTTACAGCGCTTTCATCCAGAAGTACTGAAAGCAGTGGATGAGAGAGACTGCATCCAAACCAATGAACCAGTGCCCAGCTCTTCCAGCCAAACAAAGGAGCAGAGAACTTTGCAGCCATCAGTTGCAAGATATTTTGTCAGTGACAAAGTTACTGTGACAATGACAGTAGATACATTTAAAAAACAGATCATAGAGCTTGTTGTAAAGAATAGTGTGCCTATTTCATTATTTTCACGACCAGCTTTTATGTGTCTGAATGGGGAAATGGCCCGCAAGCTTGGTGTTTCTCTGGAGAGAGAGTATTAGAAAATTAGTAATCGAAGAAGCTTTTAAACAAAAGGAAGAACTTAAAAAAACTCTCAAGGGACGCTTTCTGTTTCTTAAAATGGATGCCTGTACACGTCAGAGTGAACTATTTTGCCATCAATGTCCGATTTCTTTGTGACAAAAATGAAATAGTTACCAAGACATTGGCAGTAAAAGACACCAAAGCTCATCATACCAGTGAGTTTCTCCAGGTCTTGGTGGAAAAGGTTCTGCAAGACTATGAACTTAAAAAAGAGCAAGTTCTTTCTGTCGTAACTGACAATGCTTCAAATATGATAAGTACTATTAAGCTAATGAATGAGAGTAATGATAGTGACCAGCAGCTAGAAGAACATTCTGGGTCCACAGACACAAAAATGTTTGAAATAGAGGAACACAGTATTGTAACTGAGGAGCAAACTGAAGTTGCTTCAGATGAACAGCAACATGATAGTTTAGATGATCTTGTTGAAACTGTGTCAATACGTTCTTTCATTCATCACATGCGCTGTGTTGTGCATACGCTACAGCTGGCTATAAGAGACAGTCTGCAAGAAGGACATGCTGCTGCACTGATTGGCAAGCTGAGAAAATTGGCTACTGTTGCCAGAACCCCTAAAGTTGACTCTATTTTGAAGAGACGTGCTGGAAAAGGGGCAATTATTGATCAAGCCACACGATGGGGCAGTACTTAATGATTCAGCGCTTGGTTGAACTGAAAACCTTTCTTGTAGACATGGCTAACCCTCAACTGACGGTAAATGAAAGTCAGTGGAATCAGGTGACTGAGCTGGAAAAATTGCTAGAGCACCCATTTACAGTGACTAAAAAATTACAAGCAGAGGACTTAACTCCAGGTATTTTCTTAAAGGCGTGGAAGAACCTGATATTTCGCCTGTCCCAAAGAGGAGGGTTAATTGCAAGTGGCATTGCTACATCAATGAAACGGAGAGAGGAGCTACTATTACAAAATAACATTCTTTTGGCAGCTGTTTATGTAGACCCAATGCATCGGATTCTTCTAGATTATCAACAGCTAACTACACTATGTTCCAAATTATTATGCAAATGACATTTTTCTCTGATTTTCCTAAATGGTTGGTGCAAATGAGTCAGTCTAATAAAAGTCATCACCCGTTAGAGAATACATCGAATTTTATTGAATAAACCTCCCAATGATAACAGTATAATCTCCAAAATGAATAAAAGCTTAAAATGCGCTGTTCCAAATTATTAGGCACAGTAGAATTTCTAAACATTTGATATGTTTTAAAGAACTGAAAATGCTCATTTGTGGAATTTGCAGCTTTATGAAGTCACATTCACTGAACAGAAAAGCTATTTAACGCCAAAACAACCTAACAGGCCAAGTTACATGTTAACATAGGAACCCTTCTGTGATATCACCTTCACAATTCCTGCATCCATTGAGTTTCTGCTTGTATTTCTTTGCATGAAGTCAGAATAGCCTCCCAGAGCTGCTGTTTTGATGTGAACGGCCTCCCACCCTCATAGATCTTCTCATAATGATACTCCAAAGGTTCTCTATAGGGTTGAGGTCAGGGGAAGATGGTGGCCACACCATGAGTTTATCTCCTTTTATGCCCATAGCAGCCAATGACTCAGAGGTTTTCTTTGCAGCATGAGATGGTGCATTGTCAGCATGAAGATAATTTTGTTCCTGAAGGCACATTTCTGCTTTTTATACCCTGGAGGAAAGTTGTCAGTCAGAAACTCTATATACTTTGCAGAGGTCATTTTCACACCTTTAGGAACCTTAAAGGGCCCTACCAGCTGTTTCTCCGTGATTCTGGCCCAAAACATGACTCCTCCACCTCCTTGCTGTTGCAGCCTTGTTGGGACATGGTGGCCATCCACCAACCATCCACTACTCCATCCGTCTGGACCATCCAGGGTTGCTCAACACTTATTAGTAAACAAGAATGTTTGGAAATTAGTCTTCATGTATGTGTGGGCCCAATGCAACCATTTCTGCTTGTGAACACTGTTTAGGGGTGGCCGAATAGTAGGTTTATGCACCACAGCAAGCCTTTGAAGGATCCTACACCTTGAGGTTCGAGGGACTCCAGAGGCACCAGCAGCTTCAAATATATGTTTGCTGCTTTGTAATGGCTTTTTAGCAGCTGCTCTCTTAATCCGATGAACTTGCTTGGCAGAAATCTTCCTCATTATGCCTTTATCAGCACAAACATATCTGTGCTCAGATACAGCCACAAATCTCTTAACAGTACGATGATCATGCTTAAGTTTTTGGGAAATTTCTAATGTTTTCATCCCTTCACCAAGGCATTGCACTATTTGATGCTTTTCGGCAGCAGAGAGATCCTTTTTCTTTCCCATGTTACTTGAAAACTGTGACCTGCTTAATAATGTGGAACATCATTTTTAAGTAGTTTTCCTTTAATTGGAATCACCTGGAAAACTAATTATCCCATGTGTTTAAGATTGATTTCAGTGATCCATTGAGCCCTGAGACACAATACCATCCTCGAGTTTATTGGAAAAACAAAACAATTAAATCTTTATCACACTTAAATCCAATTTGCATAATAATTTGGAACACACTGTAAAGGAAAAGAAGCTCTGTTTGAAATAGCAGTAAGGATGAAAGGGTTGCAGAACAGTCAGGAGGAACAAGAAGAATTTGGTCCTCCTGCCACATCTTCACCCTCATCAACTGATGAAGAATTTAATTTCGAAAACTATTTGGATCACAAGGACCGTGCAAAGCGTTCCCGCATAGAAGAAGAGTCATCCCCATCAAAGAACACAGCCAGTACATTTCAGCAGAATTTTTCATGTGCACTAAAAGAAATTGAGAAATTTGACCGTTCATCAAAAATAACAGTGCAACAAGCGATTCCTCTGTATCCTGACATTGTCAGATTTTGCCCGAGTGGTTACTGCTTTGCCACCAACCCAAGTTAGTGTAGAGAGGTTGTTCTCTGCTCTCAAAATAATTAGATCAGATTTGAGGGCATCCATGAAGGAGGATCTGACAGAGGCAATACTTTTTCTGAGGACAAATTTATAGATTTCTGCTTATTAACTGCATAAGTGTTTATTGCATATTTACTTACAAGAGTTTATAAAAGTTTATAAAAGTTATTTGCTATATTCTAATTGTATTCTAATAAATATAGTTTTTGCTCTAAGTGGTCCGATTACTTATATGATGGTGAGAAACTGAATAAGCACGATGTTAATATTTTACAACAGTAAATTTATTGTTACGAATTGGCCATTTATGAAGGAGTTGGAGTCGCAACCTGATAAAATCCAGGAGTCGGAGTCTCAACTGTGGCTTACCGACTCCACAGCCCTGGTCCTGCAACCATCAGAAGATTCCTTCGTGAAGCCAAACTATTTATTTCCATGAAATCCTAATAAAATGCCATTGCTGAGAAAAAAATCATGTTGGAAATGTTAGTTAGAAGTGACACCGCATTCTATGGACAGATGAGAGCACGATTGTTCTCATTGGGTCTAAAGGCTGCAGATAGTTTGTGATATGACCCATAAACAGTGAATTCAAGCCACAATACACCGTGAAGAGTGTAAAACATGGCGGTGTAAGCAGAATGGCTTGGGGAGGCTTCTCATACTGTGGAGTCGGGCCCATTTACCTCATATCAGGCACCATGGACCAGTTTGAATATATCAAAATACTGGAAGAGGTCAGGTTTCTTTATAATGAAGAAGAAATGCCCTTGTTTCATCAAGACAATGACCCCAAACACTCCAGCAAATGGGCAACATCCTGGTTCCAGACAATAAGATCGATGTGATAAACTGGCCAGCCCAATCCGATTGAGAATTTGTGGAGTGACATAAAAAAGGCTGTTTTCAATACAAAACTTAAGAATGCGAAAGACCTGTGGATTATAGTCCAGGCCACTTTGGCTGGAATGTCTGTTTGCTGCTGCGCAGGCGCTGCAGCACCATTTTGAAACTTTTTTTTTTTTTCTGAATTTATGGATAACCTCAAACAAATGAATTACATACACATTATAGATGCGATCATGCTGCAGCGTAGGCACCACCATCGGCGCCTGCCGAAGGGGATTTTTTTTCCCCCCAAGATATATTTTTCATTATGTAAAATCGGGGGCAGAGTTCACTGAGGCCCCCACCCAGAGCACGAACATATCATTAACTCAAAACTGAAACTAAAGATTAAACAACCACAAGTCGGATTTCATCATCCAAAGTAGAAGTGTAATCAGTAGAACGGCACCGACCGGACACTGTCTGTAGGTTAGTGTGCACTGGTTGTTTGGGGGGCGCTGGGTCTCTTACTCCCACCAAACTGATATTGATTACCTATCAATATCTTAACTCCTTCACCCCTTCAAGCCATGGCCATTTTAAGGTTTTTTTTTTTCTTCGTTTTTTCTCCCAATTCTTCCAAGAGCCGTAACTTTTTTTTTTTCCCCTTATCTCCTTCACTATAGCCATGTGACGGCTTGTTTTTTTGCAGGACGAGTTGTACTTTTAAGTAGCACCACTGATTTTTCCATATAGAGTACTGGAAAACCAGAAAAAAATTTCAAGTGAAATTTTGAAAAAAAAGTGCGATTACACAATTGTTTATTTACCATGTTCACTATGTGGTAAAACTGACCTGACAATATGATTCCCCAGGTCAGTAAGAGTACGCAGTTACCAAACATGTATAATTTATTTTAAGGGTGGAAAAAAATTCTGAAATTGATATGAAATAGTTTTTGCGTTGGCCATTTTCTGAGACCTGTAACATTTCTGTTTTCCAGGATCTGGGGCCGGGTGAGGGTTTATTTTATGCATCCTAAGCTGACAATTTTATTGATAGCATTTTGGGGTACATATGATGTTTTGATTGCCTGTTATTGCATTTTATTACAATGTTGCAGTGGCCAAAAAACCCACTTAATTCTACAGTTTCAATTCTTTTTTCTCATTTCGCCGTTTATATTTTTTTATATTGTTAAAATGTTTGTTTGTTTTTTTTCACTTTAAAAAATCTCCTTAAGTCTTGAAGCTGCGATCATTCGATCACCTGTGCATTGTAACATTGCACGAGCCCTTCTATGTATAGCAAAAATCATGATCTCCTATGAATGCTGTCCATGGGCCGGTATTTACAGGAGTATTGTAATGAGAAACACCGGGGTTTTCTGCAGACCCCCGGCTGTCATGGCAATCGATTGGCACCCGATCACGTGACAGGTGCCAGTGGGCTTCCGGAATTATGTATTATGTGTTAAATTTGGCTGCCTTAGATTGACAGTGTGATGTAACTGGATGACAGCCATGGGTGGATCACGATTCCACCCGCGGCTGTTAGGTGCACATGACAGCTGATTAAATGTACTGTTATGTGCCAGGAAAGATGCAGACTCAGCGATGGAACTCGCATCAGTCAGGGACACGACGTATGATGTAAATATATATCCTATGTCATGAAGGGGTTACACCTGGAAAATCCTTGTAACTTTTGTTCCCGTGCATGCTCTACAGCTGTAAACAGCTCTACTTTGGTGGTTCTTACAGTATTTATAAAGATGCGTTTTATTTATGCCAGGATGACCGACTGAAAGAACCATTGGAAAAATTGAAAGCCGCGATCAGCCTTGTGATGCCTGGCCAGCTGAGCAGATACCAGGAGGAGTGTCAAGCACATAACCAAGCTAGAAATGCCAAGTATGTATATGAGCTGCCTTCTTATCCACCTGTGTTTCCCTTAGCTCATTTGTTTCATTATGCAAATTCCTATGTTTGTCATAGATTCAAAGCAATTATAAGTTTCTATGCGCTTGTTAGGTGTCTGTTTGGGTTCATGCAGACAGCCGTGCAAATCGGTCCAATCACTGATCGCAGTGCACAGGCTGGCCATGGCTCTCCCGAGTCCATGCATTAGCCCAAACGTTGTCTTTTTGCTTAAACAGTGACCGTCATTTTAATCTTTATTTCATAAACCAATAGTGCACATGAAAATAAGAGACTTTATAGTAAATCGTATCAGAGAAATCTGCTTCTTTCTGGGCCAGAGCTGATGTGTAAATGTGTATTCAGTGCAGACAGACTGCCCCATTACCGAGGAAGGAGATGGCGGCTGTTACTGATACACTTCTATGTAGATATTGGGAAAAGAGAGCATCTATGCCTCTAGCTCCTCCTCATATCTGCATAGAAGTGTATCAGTAACAGCCGCCATCTCCTTCCTCGGTAATGGGGCAGTCTGTCTGCACTGAATACACATTTACCTCCGTATGGAACATTTTTATAATGGCTGATCAGCTCTGGCCGAGAATTAAGCAGATGTCTCTGATAAGATTTATTACAAAGTCTTTATTTTCATGTGCATTATTGGTTTATGAAATAAAGGTTAAATTTACGGTTATGCTTTAACTAGTAGGAACATTGCCTTCAAAGAAATTGTTATTTTTGGGCAACAGGGCTGCAACTTACTATAATTTGAAACCGTTTTGGACCTCAGAAAATAGGATTTCCTATTAAAACATTTGCTGGGGTTGTAAATAAGCACAGAGGTCGACATCACCAGGGGTCAGTAAAGGGAAGTAATATAGGTCAACACAATGGCTCTGAGGTCCGGGGTTCCAATCCCACCAAGGACAAAATCTGCAATGAGTTTGTATGTTCTCCCCATGTTTGCGTGGGTTTTCTCACGGTTTCTCCAGTTTCCTCCCACACTCCATAGACATACTGATAGGGAATTTTAGATTGTGAGCCCCAATGGGGACAGTGATGATAATGTCTGGAAAGCGCAGCAGAATATGATGGCTCTCTGTAAGCAATGCGTACTAGAGGTATAGTCAGCTCCTGTTAGTGTTTCTCTGCAGCATCCATGTTATGAATGCCACACTGCTACATGCCGAGTAGACACACAGTACTGCTGCAAGCACTGCAAATGCACCACCCGCTCTGCTACATACAGATGTATGTACACACACCGCTTTGCTGAATATTTACATTTACAGGCACCCTCTGCTGTAGACAACAATATTAAACACTCAGCCCTCTGACTTGCATCGTACACTGATTTTAAAGTCATTTACCATGTATGTAGTTGTAAGGGTCGTCCATGGCGGTAGTTGTGGCTGAGAACTTTTGCTCCATCACACCCTGGCCTGACACAGCCTGGACACTCACTGCCCGGACACTGCTGTGTCTACAGCGTACACTGCACCGCCAATGATCCCTTGGCATAATATCAGGACAGCGGCCCCCCTATGAACCTATTGTACACACTGGACTGCCAGCCTTATCTGATATCCAAAGCCACTCCAAAAAGGACATATTGCACCTTATGAACTATCACTTAGCAGTGACACCACTTACCTGATGATCCCTGACACTTCACTTAAAGGGCGACCAAATGATAAAGGCCATTTTCTGGCTGAAATGTCTTCTAGCTGTCGCCTAACTAATAAACATTCACTTGAAGCATATTTCTTCCATTTGTATGTGTGCAGTGATTCTACATTGAATCTGTGTCTATGGGACCTGTGGTTCCTTTTCACTAGCACCATATACCAAAAGTCTTCAGTCGAGTGCTAACCATCTACATTATATACTACCTTTGGTAAGTGTACCTGTGTCTCCAGGTCCAACTTTTTCAGAGTCTCTTCTGCAGAGGACTCTCTTCAGTTGATTTCACACAAACAGACAGTCCCGTTGAATGCTTGAGCAATGAACTTTACTTGAAACATGCACATAACGGTTCTTTTCAGGATTTACAGCAGGCTTTACAATACACAGTTCCTGCTCTGTCCCTGTCTCCTCTCTCTCCTTGTCAGCATATATATCAGGCTCTGCACTACACAGCTGCTTCTTTCTCTCTTTCCTTCATCTTTACTAAGCCCGCTTCCGGAACGGACGGTGCTTACCGGTCCTCCAGCGTCCTCTGTGCCCAGTCTTACTTTAGCGGGAGTCCCCTTCAACCGCTTTGTCCCGGTCTCTGGATTGACCGTCCACACAATAAGCCGCCACATTGCGAGTGACCTGTCCATACTGCTTATTTCTTTTCTAGCACCTACAGCCGCAGTCCCACTTATACTGTGCTGTCAGTGACTCTTTCAATGCTTTCCTTCTCTCTCGTGGCCTTCCTGGCCCTGATGCTGCCTGCCTGGACCTTGGACTTCAGCAGCGCTGACTGCCCTGACAGGGTGCTCCCGCCCAACTGATTCAAATTCTCGGCTGTTCTGCACCCTAACTGTCACTAGCTCCTCCCACATTAACCATCTTTTTGCTGAAACTCTCTGACCCCCACCTAGTGGATAAACTTGGGAACTACGCTTTCCTTATCTACATAACAGTACATTTACATGCCAGGGATATGCACATGGACAAGACATTACAAGTAATATTTACGGACAGCTCCTTGTGTCCCTTACATAGTCCTTATTCCCACTACTTTCCAGTTTCCTTAAAGGGAACCTGTCACCCCCAAAATCGAGGGTGAGCTAAGCCCACCAGCATCAGGGGCTTATCTACAGCATTCTGTAATGCTGTAAATAAGCCCCTGATGTATCCTAAAAGTTAAGAAAAAGAGGTTAGATTACTCACCCAGGGGCGGTCCCGGTCCGGTCCGATGGGTGTCGCGGTCTGTTCCGGCGCCTCCCATCTTCATCAGATGACGTCCTCTTCTGGTCTTCACGCTCTGGCGCAGGCGTGCTTTGCCCTGTTGAGGGCAGAGCAAAGTACTGCAGTGCGCAGGTGCTGGGCCTCTCTGACCTTTCCCGGCGCCTGCGCACTGCAGTACTTTGTCTGCCCTGTTGAGGGCAGAGCAAAGTATGTCGGAGCCGCAGCGTGAAGACCAGAAGAGGATGTCATCCTTTGAAGATGGGAGGCCCGGGACCGCCCCCCAGGTGAGTATAATATAACCTCTTTTTCTCATCTTTTAGGATACATCAGGGGCTTATCTACAGCATTACAGAATGCTGTAGATAAGCCCCTGATGCCGGTGGGCTTAGCTCACCCTCGATTTTGGGGGGTGACAGGTTCCCTTTAAGGGATGTGACCGTTCACATGACTGATTTCTTGGAAGGTCCTTTAGCTTCAGTGTTGTGCTGTTTCAGATCTGCAGTACATGGACAGTGCAGGTCCCCTTCAGCATTAGTGATGTGCAGATTTAGCTTCCTCTTCTCCTGCCCTGTGCTGATCAATCAGACTCTTGCAGGAGGAGACAGAACTTTTCCACAGAATAGTTTTCACAAAGGGCACAATATGAGCCCTTCTATCAACCTCAGAGGAAGCTGCCTCCAGACTTTAAGGTTATGGAAACAGAGTTTTGAGAGCTGAAACTCCCAAGTTTTTTAGTAGGATTTGAAGTGTTTGTGCTCCATTTCTGCTGGAAAACAATCCTCCCTCAATGTGAACATACCCTAAAATGACCATACTGTTTAGCAAGTTTTTTCTTCGAAGAAGTTTTATAGTCCAAAAAATACATATAATTTGTTCAACGTAAAAATTGGAAAATATATTATGGAAGGTCAGTACTATTTGACAATAGTGTATTAATTAATCAGCCTACCTGTTACACTAGATGTGAATACAAGCTGTAAAATAAGTAGCAGAGGGTTACCTTCAGTTTCCGATAACATTTGCAAGTGGGCAGATCCTAAGCTGGATACAGACACAATTATTACTACTTAATGATCTAATCAATCTTACTTTACCTGAACCATAATAATTATGGATGTTAATCTACCGAGGACTCACTTTGTTCATAGATATGCTGTTTAGGCCGCCTTGAAAGGTCCTGATATTTCTGTTAATGGAAAAACCAGTACCGGTGCTGTCCGTGTGCATCATCTGTGTGACACGTACTGGAATAGAACGCAGAATAGAAATGTCAGATGTTTAGGTGTCAGATGTGTAAAGATGGATATGTCAGGTATAGAAAGATAAATATCCGTGAGAGATATAACTAGTGCCGTGTGTGTAGTTTACTGAACTTGTGTTTAGCTAATAAATGAAAAAAGTACACGCGGTCCCTCCTATTTTTCCAGCCAAGGTAAAGCATACAGCTGCAGGCTTATATCATGCTGGGAATGTCCCTGGTTATTGGACCCTTCCCAGCCTAAAAATACTATTCCGCAGCTGCCACCAGAGAAGTGGCGCATTGCCAGTGTCTGCCCCGCACTAGGGCAATCGGGGTAATGGTAGTTGGGGCTGAGTACAGTTGTGATTTGTCAGGAATAACAGCTGCCAGCAACCCCTGGGTTTCATAAGGGAGAGGTGTCCATCAGACAGCTGTATTACTAGCCCGGTAATAAAAAATAAATAAATACTTTATTTGAATGTGGCAGTGCAGGCACCAAACCAACATGCACTCTGCGTTATTTAATTCCTATGCATAACATTGTGATGATCAGCCTTTGTACACGCAAATGGTCTAAAACCCCTATTAAACCCAGCGCAGTAGACCTTGCACTGCTTGGCATGCAGGGTGGTTGTATGTCCGCTATGGACAGAGTAGGTTAATGTAACCACAAAATGTCACCATGAAAAACCTTTGTGATGACACTTGTCTGATACTGGTTTATGAGGTGATTTTGGTAGTGTAGTTTAGCCGTGTACAATATACAGAGCCACAATAAATTTGTTTTTGTGTTAATTGATGGTTATAGTCAACTTATGGTTGGTACTGATATGCCATGCATATCCCTGCATTTAATATTTTGATAATAAAGGATTTTTGGTTTACTATACTCGTATAATTTCTGGGCTTTTCCATTAGCCTGTAAAAAGAGGAGTTGTAACTTATTGCATGAGTTTTGTGACACTGTTACAAATAGGCCTGGATATGGCAAACCTTTTGGTTAATATTTATAAGTAGAAAAAAGATGTGTAGAAAAGTTCACACAACAGTGACCCTATTTAAGGGAAGCTGTCAGGCCCCCCGTGCCCCCCGAACCACCAGCCGTGGTCAGCATAGGAAATCCCCTGCCTAACAGTCCCATTGTTACATTACGCACAAGCAGATCTTTAGAAATGGTATTTCTAAAGTCCTTTTATGATATGTAAGCGAGGCCTGTGACTAGTCAAAGGGCGTTGGTGTCCCCAGACTAGTCTGCCCACTTAGATGTTATCACGCCCCTGTGGGTGTGGTAACATAACGTACAAGCATCGGCGTCATTGCTAGCGCTAAACATTACACGCGGCTTCTTCCCCTCGCATCATTGATCATCTGAAGCCGGGTGTACATGTGCCGGCTTTAGAGAGGCCACTGTGTATGATCGGAAGTCTTCTGCATCTAGGTGGGCCGATTGGTCTGGGGACACGAACGCCCCATCAACTAGTCAAAGCCCTCATTTACAAATCGTCAATGGACGTTAGAAATGCTTTTTCTAATGCTCTGTGTGTAATGTAAAACAGGGACTGTTAGGCAGTGTGGTTACATGTGCAGACACAACTGCTGGTGGTTGGGGTACCACAGACCTGACAGGTTCCTTTTCTTTTTTTTTTTAATCAGATATTTTTATTGAGCATAATAAAGATAATAGTATCCATTCAAATAAACAAGGTACATTTGTTTTTTTGATTTAAAAGAAACAACCCCTCCCCTCTGAAGTCCCAATTCCAACCAAACAATACTCCTGGAAAGAAGAGAAGAACAATACATACATATATAGTATTAGCCCCTTTTAACCACAATCTCTCAATTATTCCCATCCAGCCATGGCTGCCACAACTTTTGAAAAAAGCCCATCCTATTTCTCTTATTATATATACTTTTTTCGAGCTGGACAATATGATTCGCCTGTGCAATAAACTCTCGTCTAGTAGGAGGTTCCTCCCTAATCCAATACCTTGCAATCACCTTCCTTGCAATGAACAGTAATCTAGCAGTTGCCATTTTGACAGTCTCGTCGGCCAGGATTTCCTCCACATACCCAAGTACACAAACCACAGGATCTCTGGGAATCGAACACCCATAGATCACCCCAATCTGGTTCAACACTACAACCCAGTAAGCAAATAGTCTAGGACAAAGCCATAACGTGTAGTATGCCCGCCTGAGACTGGGAGCACCTAGGGCACCCAGAATCGTCTTTCAACCCAGCTTTAAATAACATATCAGGTGTCCTATATGCCCTATTTATCACATACAACTGTGACAATCTCCCAGGTTCACTCATCGATAACCTGGGTATGTATTCCAATATAGATTCCCACCTATCGTCGTCTATTTGCCCCAATTCGGCCTCCCACTTCCCTCTGGCCTTTATAGGGTAATCTGTTAGAAAAGTGTGTAGCAAATCACCATATACTTCAGATATAGCTCCTTTTGTTCCATTGTTATTTAGTATAAAGTCCAACATTAGATCCGTCTGAATCACTATAGGCCCTCTCCTTTTCTGTGCCTGAAATGCATGCTGAACCCGTCTGTATTGATATAGTTTTAACCCCGGGAACTGAAACTCCTGTTGCAGCACATCGAAAGGCTTAATAAGATTCCCATTATGAATCAGCTGACGTATCAACCCAATGCCTTTTTCCTTCCACTCTCCCATTCCTTCCATATGATTGAATTCTTGAATAGAGGGGTTATCCCAAATAGGTGAAAACTCTGTGAATCTCACAACCCCCCTTATTCGTTTAAGCGTCTGCCATACCTTATGAATTAAATTTATGGTGTGAAAACCAGTTCCCAATTTCTTAAATAGTCCTGCTTCTAGGCCCTGACACAAGGGTCCCATGCCAATAATATATACCAGACTGTTATGACCCTGACTTTCCTCAAGCTCTTTCCCCCAACCCCTAAGATGTTGGCTCTGCGCAGACAAAAAATACAACCAGGGATTAGGCAGGGCAAGTCCCCCCTCATCTTTAGGTCTCTGCAGTATCTCCTGCCTAATTCTCGGACTCCTCCCACCCCACACTAACTCTCCAAATAATGATTTTAGTCTACGGAATCTGGTCTGTGGGATCCAAACCGGAGAGTTATGTAAAATATATAAAACCTGTGGCATCACAACCATCTTAAGGAGATTTACTCTACCCACCACTGACAAATGCAACTTATTCCACGCTGCTATTTTGGCACGTAATTTGGTTATTAGTGGCTCGAGATTGAGCTCCTCAAATCTAGTTAAGGGGAGAGACACCTGGATCCCTAGATATTTAAATTGTGAAACCACCCTTAATTTTGTACCTTCTTCCACTTCCCTCGTACAATCCACTCCTCTGTCCACTCGTAAAACACATGATTTATCCTAGTTGATAATCAATCCTGAAATTTGCCCAAATCCTTCAATTAATGAAATTACATTTCTCAAAGGTTCCCCAGGACCCTCAACAAAAAGCAAAATGTCAGCGTATAGAGCAATTTTTTCCTCCATTTTCCCGTACACAAACCCCTTTACTAACTGAGACCTTCTGATAGCTGCTGCCAAAGGCTCCACCGCTAGAGCAAACCGCAACGGGGACAACGGGCACCCCTGCCGCGTACCTCGAAACTATTGAAAGCTGTCTGACAGTGCATTGTTCACTCTGATTTTAGCCACTGGAGAGGAGTATAGGAGCCTCACCCATGACACAAAAACTGGCCCAAACCCACAGCGATCCAGCACCGACCACAGGTATTGCCATTCTATACTATTGAAGGCTTTGTGTGCATCGAGGGAAACCACCACCCTCTCACCAGCATTCTCCGCCGGTATCTGCATATTGAGAAATAACTTTCTCAAGTTGATGGCAGTGGATTTATTAGGCATAAAGCCCGATTGGTCCGAATGGACCACCTTTTCTATCACCCGAGTCAGTCTGTTCGCCAAGGCCTTAGCCAAAATCTTAACAT
The DNA here is from genome assembly GCF_051348905.1 of Ranitomeya variabilis. Taxonomy (NCBI): domain Eukaryota; kingdom Metazoa; phylum Chordata; class Amphibia; order Anura; family Dendrobatidae; genus Ranitomeya; species Ranitomeya variabilis. Next base: position 144,881,435 of record NC_135239.1, on the reverse strand, counting down.
CTGTTAGGAGTGATATTGGTCTATATGACTCCGGCAACCGTGGATTCTTATCAGGTTTTGGGATGACCACAATAATGGCCTCCCTCATGGAAGCGGGCAATACTCCCCTCTCCAGTGACTCCTCAAAGACCCCCAATAACCCGGTCAGCAACTCCTCAGAAAGGGCACCATAGATCTCAACAGGGATGCCATCAGCCCCCGGAGCCTTCCCCCCCGCCATGGACCCCAGGGCACCCTCCAACTCTTCCACCGTAAGCGGCCTATCTAACCAATCTCTGTCCTCAGCTTCTAGTCTAGGTAGATTTGCCTCTTCTAAAAATCTGACAATTTCTCCTTCTCTCTGCCCTGTGTGTGATGCATACAATTTGCTATAAAATCCCCTAAAACCTTCCAAGATTTGGGCCCCCTGTGTTGCAATATTACCATTCTCTAATTTTAAGGCATATACGTGTGTCGAATCCCTCTGTGCAGACGCTACCACTGAGAGAAGGTGACCCACCTTCTCTCCTTCCGCGTAAAAGGCCTCTCTTTGGAAAGCTCTCGCTCTCTCTGCTTTGCGCAAGTGTAATTTGTTTACCTCCTCCTGAGCCATCTTCATACGATTCACGGTGTCCTGTGAACGCAAACTACTAAATTCAGCCTCCGCTGCCCTCAATTCCTCCAATATCCCTTTGTCATATTCCCTTGTTTGTGTTTTATGTCTAGATATCTCTTTAGATAATATCCCCCTCAAATAAGCCTTCATGGTGTCCCAGGCCACATGTTCCGCTGCACTACCGTCATTAATTTTAAAGAATTCCTTTATCTCTTCCCCGATCTTCCCCATATCAATAATTTGTAACCAGAGGGGGTTTATCTTCCAACCCAATTTAGTCATCCCCCAGGGCCTTCAATTTGAAATGTTACTACCACTGGACTGTGATCCGACACTATTCTAGGCAAATAATCCACCTCTTGTACCAACCTATCCATTCCTTCGTTACCCAGGGCCATGTCAATACGAGACAAAGAGCCATAAGTCGCTGAATAACATGAGAAAGAGTATGTATCAGTATTATGCACTCTCCATAAGTCTTTCCATGCCAGTTCTTTCAAATAGCTACCGAAAGCTGTCAAATTCCCCTCCTTCCTCAACGTAGCATGCTGCCCCCTATCCCAGTGATCGTCAATAATATTAAGATCCCCTATTATGAGCAATGGAACTCCTCCCCATCTGCCGGATAAATTTAGGATTTCCTGTAGTTTTTTCCCTGAGTACGGTGGAGGAATATACACCGACACAACACACACCAGTCTAGCGAACAATTTACACACAAGGAATACATACTGTCCATCACTATCTATTACCACCTCTACCTCCTCGAACGGTACGCCTGCATGCACAAGGATTGACACTCCCCTAGCATAGGCCGAGAATGTCGCATGGTAAGCCGCCTTCACCCATCTTTTTTGCAATATACCCGTTTTTTCTTTTACTAAGTGAGTTTCCTGAAGGCACACCAGCGAGGGTCTCTGTTTAACAATATACTGCAAAATAGCCTTACGTTTTGTATCATTCAATAGGCCTCTGATATTCCAGCTCAAAATTTTAACTCTATCTCCCATCATTTTGCATAATAGTTAACCTTCTCTTCCTCTTTCCATTGGTCTCCCTTACCCCCCTAAACTGGGCCCACCTATCCAAAACTCCCCCCCAAGCCCTCATTATAACAAAATAACCCCTAACCTTACCCTTCCCTTCCCTCAAACACTTCCTCCGCCAAAACGTTATAACAATCAACGTATAATCTCCTACTCCCTCTCTGTATGAGAAAGGGGAACGCACTGTTACTATCCCAGCAGTGGCTCAAAAGCCGATACCAACCATCAGTAGATTTCCCACTACCTTTCAGTCGTTCCTCCCCCCGCCCTTTAGAAACAGAATATAGAAACAGTTGCGCCGCCGAACACAACCTTAGCGCACAGGAACCACATATAGATTCCTCTAGTAAGATATCAGAATCAGGTTCCTTTTTTAAGTAGGAGAGAGAGTAAAAAGTGTTACTCATCTAGGTGATTGCATGGTGCCCCCGTTTGGAATTTCACCTGGTGCCGCCTCATGGCTGTGGGAATCCCAAAGGTAAGTATTCCCTTGTAGGGAATAAACGCACTTTGAAGATGGGCTGCACGGATGGAAAATAGTGCAAGGTTTATCAGCGAGGGTTGTTTCATCCAGACTACGCATTTCAACGCCGAATTGGTGTGTTTTTAAAGTCATGAAAAAACCTAAATGGTTACCTTTTTTTTAACCAAGCATAGGGAAAAAATAAAATAACACCGGCATCAAATTAGATCTGCTCGTTAGTCTGCATCTAAAAAGGAGTGATCACACCTTTGGAGAGCTGTTGCACCAAGTGGACTGACATGAATCATGGCTCCAACACAAGAGATGTCAAATGAAACAAAGGAGAGGGTTATCAAACTCTTAACCCCTTAAGCCTCGAGGGTGGTTTGCACGTTAATGACCGGGCCAATTTTTACAATTCTGACCATTGTCTCTTTAAGAGGTTATAACTCTGGAACGCTTCAACGGATTTTGGCGATTCTGACATTGTTTTCTCGTGACATATTGTACTTCATGATAGTGGTAAAATTTATTCGATATAACTTGCGTTTATTTGTGAAAAAAATGGAAATTTGGCGAAAATTTTGAAAATTTCACAATTTTCCAACTTTGAATTTTTATGCCCTTAAATCACAGAGATATGTCACGCAAAATACTTAATAAGTAACATTTCCCACATGTCTACTTCACATCCGCACAATTTTGGAACCAAAATTTTTTTTTTTTGTTAGGGAGTTATAAGGGTTAAAAGTTGACCAGCAATTTCTCATTTTTACAATACCATTTTTTTTTAGTGACCACATCTCATTTGAAGTCATTTTGAGGGGTCTATATGATAGAAAATACCCAAGTGTGACACCATTCTAAAAACTGCACCCTTCAAGGTGCTCAAAACAAAACCACATTCAAAAAGTTTATTAACGCTTCAGGTGTTTCACAGGAATTTTTGGAATGTTTAAATAAAAATGAACATTTAACTTTTTTTCACACAAAATTTATTTCAGCTCCAATTTGTTTTATTTTACCAAGGGTAACAGGAGAAAATGGACCCCAAAAGTTGTTGTGCAATTTGTCCTGAGTACGCTGATACCCCATATGTTGGGGTAAACCACTGTTTGGGTGCATGGCAGAGCTCGGAAGGAAAGGAGCGCCGTTTGACTTTTCAATGCAAAATTGACTGGAATTGAGATGGGAGGCCATGTTGCGTTTGGAGAGCCCCTGATGTGCGTAAACATTGAAACCCCCCACATGTGACACCATTTTGAAAAGTAGACCCCCTAAGGAACTTATCTAGATGTGTAGTGAGCACTTTGACCCACCAAGTGTTTCACAGAAGTTTATAATGCAGAGCCATAAAAATAAAAAATCATATTTTTCACAAAAATGATCTTTTCGCCCCCAACTTTTTATTTTCCCAAGGGTAAGAGAAGAAACTGGACCGCAAAAATTGTTGTGCAATTTGTCCTGAGTACGCTGATACCCCATATGTGGGTGTAAACCATTGTTTGGGCGCATGGCAGAGCTCGGAAGGGAAGGAGCGCCGTTTGACTTTTCAATGCAAAATTGACTGGTATTGAGATGGGACACCATGTCGCGTTTGGAGAGCCCCTGATGTGCCTAAACATTAAAACCCCCCACAAGTGACACCATTTTGGAAAGTAGACCCCCTAAGGAACTTATCTAGATGTGTTTTGAGAGCTTTGAACCCCCAAGTGTTTCACTACAGTTTATAACGCAGAGCTGTGAAAATAATTTTTTTTTTTTTTTCACAAAAATGATTTAGTAGCCCCCAGTTTTGTATTTTCCCAAGGGTAACAGGAGAAATTGGACCCCAAAAGTTGTTGTCCAATTTGTCCTGAGTACGCTGATACCCCATATGTGGGGTAAACCCCTGTTTGGGCGCACGGGAGAGCTCGGAAGTGAAGGAGCAATGTTTTACTTTTTCAACGCAGAATTGGCTGGAATTGAGATCGGATGCCATGTCCCGCTTGGAGAGCCCCTGATGTGCCTGAACAGTGGAAACTCCCCAATTCTACCTGAAACCCTAATCCAAACACACCCCTAACCCTAACCCCAACGGTAACCCTAACCACACCCCTAACCCTGACACACCCCTAACCCTAATCCCAACCATAAATGTAATCCAAACCCTAACTTTAGCCCCAATCCTAACCCTAACTTTAGCCCCAACCCTAACTTTAGCTCCAACCCTTGCCCCTAACCCTAGCCCTAACCCTAGCCCTAATGGGAAAATGGAAATAAATACATTTTTTTTTAATTTTATTATTTTTCCCTAACTAAGGGGGTGATGAAGGGGGGTTTGATTTACTTTTATATCGTTTTTTTATATCTGATTTTTATGATTGGCAGCTGTCACACACTAAAAGACGCTTTATTTAGCAAAAAAGTTTTTGCGTCTCCACATTTTGAGACCTATAATTTTTCCATATTTTGGTCCACAGTCATGTGAGGTCTTGTTTTTTGCGGGACGAGTTAAAGTTTTTATTGGTAACATTTTCGGGCACATGACGTTTTTTGATCGCTTTTTATTCCGATTTTTGTGAGGCAGTATGACCAAAATTTCTTTTGGGGGAGGCGTTTATACCGTTCCACGTTTGGTAAAATTGATAAAGCAGTTTTATTCGTCGGGTCAGTACGATTACAGCGATATCTCATTTATATAATTTTATTATGTTTTGGCGCTTTTATACGATAAAAGCTATTTTAGAAAAAATAATTATTTTGGCATCGCTTTATTCTGAGGACTATAACTTTTTTATTTTTTTGCTTATGATGCTGTATGGCGGCTTGTTTTTTGCGGGACAAGATGACGTTTTCAGCGGTACCATGTTTATTTATATCCGTCCTTTTGATCGCGTGTTATTCCCCTTTTTGTTCAGCGGTATGATAATAAAGCTTTGTTTTTTGGCTCGTTTTTTTTTTTTTTTTCTCTTACGGTGTTCACTGAAGGGGTTAACTAGTGGGACAGTTTTATAGGTTGGGTCGTTATGGACACGGCGATACTAAATATTTGTACTTTTATTGTTTTTAGCGATCTGACTGACAGTGCTGCAGGCTTACCAGCACCTGCACTGGACCCGGAAGTAATCCCTGCAGGACCCGGATGCAGCCCCGCGGCCATTTTGGATCCGGGGCCTGCAGGGATAGGAGGTAAGAGACGCTTGGAGCAACGCAATCACATCACGTTGCCCCGGGGGGCTCAGGGAAGCCCGCAGGGAGCCCCCTCCCTGCGCGATGCTTCCCTATACCGCCGGAACACTGCGATCATGTTTGATCGCAGTGTGCCGGGGGTTAATGTGCCGGGGGCGGTCCGTGACCGCTCCTGGCACATAGTGCCGGATGTCAGCTGCGATAGTCAGCTGACACTCGGCCGCGCTCTCCCCGTGAGCGCGGCCGATCGCATATGACGTACTATCCCGTCGGTGGGAATTAAGGCCCACCCCACCTCGACGGGATAGTACGTCATGGGATTAAGGGGTTAAAAGAGGGTAAATCATCACGCAACGTTGCAAAAGGTGTTGGTTGTTCACAGTCAGCTGTGTCTAAAATCTGGACCAAATACAAACAACATGGGAAGGTTGTTAAAGGCAAACATACTTGTAGACCAAGGAAGACATCAGAGAGTCAAGACTGGAAACTTAAAGCAATATGTCTCCAAAACAGGAAATGCACAACAAAACAAATGAGGAACGAATGGGTGGAAACTGGAGTCAACGTCTGTGACCGAACTGTAAGAAACCGCCTAAAGTAAATGGCATTTACATACAGAAAAGCTAAACGTAAGCCAACATTAACACCTAAACAGAAAAAAAACAAGTTTACAATGGGCTAAAGAAAAGCAATCGTAGACTGTGGATGACTGGATGAAAGTCATATTCAGTGATGAATCGCGAATCTGCATTGGACAAGGTGATGATGCTGGAACTTGTTTGGTGCCGTTCCAATGAGATTTATAAAGATGACTGCCTGAAGAGAACATGCAAATTTCCACAGTCATTGATGATATGGGAATGCATGTCAGGTAAAGGCACTGGGGAGATGGCTGTCATTACTTCTTCAATAAATGCACAAGTTTATGTTGATATTTTGGACACTTTTCTTATCCCATCAATTGAAAGGATGTTTGGGGATGGTGAAATCATTTTTCAAGATGATGATGCATCCTACCATAGAGCAAAAACTGTGAAAACATTCCTTGAAAAAAGACACATAAGGTCAATGTCATGGCCTGGAAATAGTCCGGATCTCAATCCAATTGAAAATCTTTGGTGGAAGTTGAAAAAAATGGTCCATAACAAGGCTCCAACCTGCAAAGCTGATCTGGCAACAATCAGAGAAAGTTGGAGCCAGATTGATGAAGAGTCCTGTTTGACACTCATTAAGTCCATGCCTCAGAGACTGCAAGCTGTTATAAAAGCCAGAGGTGGTACAACAGAATACTAGTGATGTTTTGGAGTTTTTTTTTGTGTTTTTCATGATTCCATAATTTTTTCCTCAGAATTGAGTGATTCCATAATTATTTCCTATATGCTTGGTTAAAAAAAGTAACCATTACTGACTACCACATTTTTTTGTTCTTGATTTTGTTTAGTGTTTCTTAAAGCCAGAAAGTTGTCATTTGAAATGACTTTAGTTTTGTGCCATGTCTGTGATCTGCTTTTTTTTTCTACAAAATTAAGCAACTGAATTAACATCCTCCAAGGCCGGTGATTCCATAATTTTTGCCTGGGGTTGTATGAGAGCATCTCTCCCAGCAATGTAGAAGCTTGCTATTCCCCCTCCCCCACACTGACTGCAGTAAGATGAGAGCTGCAGAGTTATTTGTAATGACACACAGCTCTGCTCTGCTGTCCTTCACTGCTTGTTATCACAGTAGTGAGGAGACCAGCCCTGACATTATCTAGGGGTGTTGTTTTTGTGTTTTGTTTTTTTTTTCATTTGTCCAATCATAGGCAAGAGGCATCACACAAAGTCCTGCTGGGAAAAGTACCATACATGTCTCCAGAAATTGCATTATAACTTCCCTTGGACTTAGAGAAAATTGTCATATAAACTTTACTAGCTAATATCACCGCCAAACAGACGAGAGATTAAAAGCGCTATAAACTATGTTTTACTCTGCAGCCATTATTCCATGATGGGGGCAGTTTATCATGCTCAGACTGGTAAAAGGTTCTCTGAATGTTGGCTTGGTTTTGTGTTTTTCATCTATAGGCATCAAGCTGATGATGATCGTGACCGTAACCCTTCAGAGGATGAAGATGAAGAGAAGCCTGGAAAGAGAGTGATGGGTCCAAGAAAAAAGTTCTACTGGGATGACTCAATAAGGTAATGTCACACAAAGACAATAACTTCTAGCACCAAGTGATGAAGAGGAGGGAACCTCCCTATCCTGCTGCCTGCCAATAATAATGATAATTTTATTAATATGGCACCTACATATTGTGCAGCACTTTACAATTAGGCAGAAACCTGTATAGACAAAGACAATACAGAGTAACATAGTTCATCAGTTCCAGTAGCGGTGAGGGCCCTGCTCACAAGCGTACACTCTACTAGGACATGAGGGGACACAATAGGGAGGACGTGCTTTCATTTCTAGGCATGTTAAGTCATATGTGATTGTGGCTGCTAGAAACTAACGCTTGTTTTTCCCTTCATCGCCTATTAGGAATTTACTGTGCAATCTAGTAAAGATTAAACTGGGGTGTTATGAGCTCGAGCCTAATAAAAGTCAGACTGCAGAAGACTATCTGAAGAACTTTATGGAAACTGAAGTGAAACCCTTGTGGCCAAAAGGCTGGATGCAGTCCAGGTAATTGAGTCACACGGTTGTGCTGTATTATCAATGCACGACTTCGAGTTAATGCTGTTTGCCTTTTTCTTCTATTCTATAGACTGCTTTTCAAGGAGAGTCGCAGTGTACATAATCACCTCACTTCTGCTCCGTGAGTATACACCGCATGAGACCATTTAGTGCCAATTGTGTGAGGCCTCAGATGTGATACGCAGACGCGGGTATCCTCTATAGAAAAGATTAATTTCATAAAATAGGCCGTGATACAGGTTTCACACAATACACAGTCTGAATTAAAGTCCAGTGACCATTCATCAGTCTGATGGTCACTATAAAAGCAAAGTAAACTTTGTAGTCTGTCACACTCCAGACAGTTCAGCACCTATATGATGGTAAGATGTTTTGGAAACCATTAGTTGAGGTGTCTACAACCCGGCACATTTCAGTCCTTTGTGACCATGCAAATTACCATAGAAAGCTTTGTGCAAACAGGGAAAGGATATTTAGCTCTGAAATTCACAGGTTTGTGAATGCAGCTCCTGTTCCCCTGTCAGTCTGATATTTCCATCACCTGACACGACAGGCATGTGACCACTGCATAAGGCGGTGGATTACTGCTTAAACTTTGGAGGATGAGCGGTGTTCAAATCTGAGCAGACACTTAAAGTGGTATTCCCATCTCCAAGATCCTATCCTAATATTTTAAAATTCCGCTCTGCCACCATCATTGTGTGGGCGGCGCGTGCACAGTGGGAGCCGGTGTCCTGTGTACAGGGCTTCAGTAAAATGGCGCCGGAGGTGACACATGCGCAGCTCAAGATCTCTGCTCATTTCAGGGTCAAATTCTCAATCTGAGCATGCGCTGCTTCCAGCACCATTTTATTGAAGTCCTGCACACATGCCACCCTCACAGTGATGGCGGCGGCTCAAAATTTTAAAGAGGCAGGTCACTGAATAATCAGTGACCTGCACAAGAAACAAAGGAGTCTGGTGTTAGAGAACAAGAAGATGACCCTGCACCCACGTCCCACACCGAAGCAAACTAGACATCATTTTCTGAAAACTCCACAAGGTGAGTATTCAGCTGCCACTGAGCGGATCCCTCCTCATCAGGCATCATATAGTCAGCATCACAGCGCCGTTATCGCTATGTCTTTAGTTTATAGGACTAAATTCTGCTGACTGGTTCTCTTTAAAACCAGTGCAGTCCTGAGCCTCAACCTAGTGACCTTTATCGCCTCAGCGTGGCTTCATTAGGAGAATGGTTCTTTTTGTTAGAAATCTAAGCCTTTTACTGCTTTTCACCTACCCAGCAATGATTTAGGGAAAACTGCAAAACGTTTTCATCATAACCCCTCACTGAGGTAGGATAGGTATTAGAAGCCTGTTCACTTTTTTCTTTATTTTCTATTTTTATTTATTTAGATTTTTTTTAATGTAAAGCAAAACCTTTGTTAAGGGATTATCCAGGACTTTTTTTTTTTATATATTCTATGTGGCCAAGTATGATCAATAGGTAGTTGCTATCTACCTGCTTGTTCTGCTCTCCGGAATCAGGGTGGTCAGAGAACTGCTCCTTGCAATTCAAACGCTTCCTACAACGTTTGTAGACAGCGCAGTTCCCTTCACTTATGCTTTGCTCTGTCAATGGGACATCACTGCCGTCATTCTGCTGATTGACAGCGAGTTACATTGCATGAGCAGTATAGTGAGAGAAGTCTGTTAGTGACGCTGGAAATCGGAGTCACTTTCAGAAATCGTTGCACTGCTCATGCGCCCACTCTTGCAATGTAACCCACACTGACTTGGGTAGTGGAGAGCCGACAGTCAACTAACATGACGATTGCAGTGACGCCATGTCAACAGAGCAGGGTGGAAGAGAAGAAACTGCTCTGTCTGCTTAAAGTCACAGGAAGTGAGCAAATCGCCATTAGGAGCCCTTTAAATGGATATTCCCATCTCCAAGATCCTATCCTAATATATAGTTTTTGTAATATTAGCGAATACCTCCAAGTAGAAATTAAGTATAGTCCTTCTGATAAGCTATGTTGCTCACCCCATGTGCAGGGCATTGCAATAGCTTAGGTATTCATGGTTACGACCCAACCACTAACTAATAGTAATGAACAAGCGTGCCAGGATAATGTTATCCGAGCATTCTCTTTTGCTAACTGAGTGACTTTGGTGTGCTCGGAAAATATGTTCGAGTCCCTGCGGCTGCATGTCTCGCCGTTGTTCGACAGTCACAGGACATGCGGGGATTGCCTATTTGATAAGCAACAAAACATGTCTTCGAACAGCCACGGGGACTCTTAACATATTTTTCGAGCATGACAGTCTTTCGGAAAGCACCCGAGCATGCTCGGATAACACCTTATCAAAACACATTCGCTCATCACTGCTGATCAACTGTCTCCATGGATACCTAAGGCTTCTTTCACATTTCTGTCGGGACTCTCTCGACCTGCTGCGTCGCCGAGACATAGCGACAGACGTGTGTCAAAACGTATGTGACGGGTGCACTGGACCCGTCATTCTGACGGACCCGTCGAGGCTATGTGCACCTGTTGTGTATGAGTCTTCGCAGCAGTTTTCCGCTGCAGAAACGCATACACAACACAAACCAGGTTAAAAAATAATAATAAAAAAATAAAAAATAGCAATATTCTCACCTACCGGAGTCCCGCGACTTGTCGCGAGATTTCGCAATGTATCACTAGGAATGCTAGCTGCCAGGAACATCGGTAAAACGCTGTGCGGGACGCCGGTGGGTGAGAATATTACGATTTTTTATTTTTATTTTTAACATTATATCTTGTTACTATTGATGCTGCATAGGCAGCATCAATAGTAAAAAGAGAAAGAGAGCGAGAGAGAATTTCCCTGACGGGAAATTCTTCCAGGCATGCTCAGTTTGAAAAGACGGGACCCGTTGCTGGATTCCTGCTTTTCACAGGCAGCAACGCATCCTGCGCCCATAGGCTTCCATTGTAGCCAGTGACGGGCAGCGCAGGATGCGTCGCTAACAGATTTTCCGACGTGCAGAAAAAAACGTTCCTCTGAACGTTTTCTCTGCCCGACGGACCGTTTTTTTACGCAGGATCCAGTGCACGACGGATGAAACGGATTGCCATCCGTCACAATCCGTCGCTAATACAGGTCTATGAGAAAATGCAGGATCCTGCAAATTTTTTTGCAGGCATTCTCAAAAATCTACGTATCTCGACGGGAGCTGAAACACGGGTGTGTGAAAGAGGCCTAAGCTTCTGTAATGCTCTGCACATGGGGTAAGCAACATAGTTATCAGAAGAACTGCATTTCTAATTGGAGGTATTTGCAAATATTATTACATTTTAAGTCTTTATAGCATTACAATGCAAACTGATAAAGTAATATATTACATTTGGATTACTAATTTAGTTTTGCTGATTAGCTGTGCATGTTTTTTTCTGTTTTACTCTTAGAGCGAAGAAAAAAGTTATTTTGGTCCCAAAGCCCAAAGTTAAGGTATTTATATTCAGGTTTAGCAGTTAAAGATCAATATTGACATTTTATTGGTTATTCTACTCATAAAATATTTTCTGTTGGTTCATTTTCATAATTCAGATTCCTGCTTCTGTTTTTGGCAATTAGTTGAAACTTTTGAAGGTTCATAGAAGTAATTGTCGACATTATCCCAAACACTACATGTGTTTTCTGAAAAATGTTACTGAAGATTATTGAAAATCTGATTTGCCTATTATTATAGTTGATGTTTATTTCTTTGTAGGAATCAAGTCCTAAAAAGGAACAGAAGGTTTCCACACCTCTATCTACTGTGGGTCGTGCACCTTCTCTAAATGCTACGCCTATTGGAGGTCTTGCCAGCTCCACTTGCTCTGAGACTATTTGTCTGGATGACTCCTTAGATGAACAGCTTTCATTCAAAACTCCTTCACTAGATTCAATTTCTGAAGCTTTGGCTGTACTAAACAATGGATCTGGCCCCTCATCCAGTTCTCACACAGAAACTCCAACCTCTCGACCAAAAGTTGCCCTAAGAGAAGAAAAGCTAGCTTCTATCATGAGCAAATTGCCATTGGGTGGTCCTAAAAAGGTTGATACTCCTCATCATACCACTAGTCTCATTGCAGGCCACTCAACCCCTGTACCAAAGAAGCCCCAGGATCATGCAACAGCCCATTCAACCATGGTGTCTGGGCTCATTGCAGGTTCTTCCATTCAGAATCCCAAAGTGTCATTGGAACCACTACCGGCCAAGCTGCTTCAGCAAGGATTGCAAAGGTCTTTGCAAGCTGAGGTATCCTCATCTTCTACACCTGCTAAAATGAAAGCATCTTCTGCTTCTCAACTTAAAGCAGCATGCGCTTCTTCCACATCACCATCTTCCACTTCAGTGCCATTGACGTCCTCTTCACATGCCCAAGTTTCTTCATCCTCATCACAAGTACAAAACTCTTCTTTGCAGACAGTCAAGCTCAATCCACCCATTCAGCAAAACTATGTTACTCCTTTGCAAGCTACAATAAGCAAATCCCATACTAACCCTGTTGTACGCCTGACCAGCAGTCCCCAGATCTCTTCCACATCGCCCATTATCAAGACATCGGAAAAAACAGCTGGTTATAGGCCACCTTCTTCACCATCTCCAGGCAGCAGCCAGCATACACCTGTATCTCGAACAGCTGCCTCTTCTACCTCTAGTAATTTAATGTCAAGAAATGTTGGCTCTCACAGTTCAAGCCCAGGTTTTAAGTCCCCTTATACCATGGCTCCTTCACCCAAACCTACCACTTCTCCAAGTTCTTCCAGTTCATGTACTTCTGTCCCCCAAAATACGCCACATCATAAATTGGCAAGTGGAATAAACATTGGACGTCCTTCACCCACAGTTAGCCCAGTATCTTCTGGTCGTGGCGCAACAGTTTTTCAGGGAGTGAGACACCCTTCTGCACCTCCCAAGATTCCCAGCTCTTCTCCGAAATTAGTATCGCCTATAAGGCAGCCAAGCTCCTCTCCAAAAATAGCTGTTCCTTCTACAGTACCGTCTCCTGTTCCTTCTACAAAACTTTCCAGTCCATCTCCAAAAATGCAAAGTCAATCTCCAAAACTACCCAACCAACCTACAAAAGTCCCCAACTCTTCTCCTAAGTCAGTAAACTCTGCACACTCTGGGCCTATAAAATCCCTAGTTCCCAGCTCTGTAATAAATGTTCCTATCAGCAGAGCCAATCAAAATTCAAATGTTTCAAATAGGACTCATATTTCTGGGGGGACAGGGAGCGGAGTGCTGGGTGCTACTAAACAGCCAATGCCTCACAGACAACCATCTGCCTCAGTGTCTCCTGTTGCAGCAGCTACTGTTCAGGTAAGTTATTGTACACTATTGCTTAGTGAGAAAAACAATTGTTTTCTTTTAACCAACAATATTACTGACTTTTTTTGTTAACAAAATGAACATTTTTCATATAGAACTGGGCACAGGATGAAAATGACTGGCACTTAATGAGTTAAATTTATATATTTTTTTAAAATGGTCCTAGTGAGTGGTTTCAGACAGTTTTCATTGGAGGTGTGTACTTTTCCCCTGTATGATGCTGACCAATCATAAGCAAGCAGCCACACTGAAAGGGAAAAAGAACACTGCACCATCATTGCGTAGAGCAGCTGTCTGTGTGTGAGCTGTAATGATACATCTCTGATCTCCTGGTCTAACCTGCATGAGTCGGTGTGAGAGGAGGGGCAGCACAGCAGAGCTTGGAAGTGTCTCATTGCAAATCTTTCTAATATTGCTAATATCTCTGCAATATGTCCAGTTTTAACATGACAAATTTGGTGGAAGGTCCTCTTTTCATTAGCCACTTTAACCACGGTCTTTGCCCTGGTGATCACCCCCGCTGCTGCTGGCGGTTCCATCTCCACCTCCATTGCTGCTGCATCTCCTCAGACCGCTCCTGCCTCCCTGCGCCTGACAGCCCCCCAGCTCCAGTGATCGCCCCCAGCTCCAGTGATCGCCCCCTGCTCCAGTGATCGCCCCCTGCTCCAGTGATCGCCCCCTGCTCCAGTGATCGCCCCCTGCTCCAGTGATCGCCCCCTGCTCCAGTTATCGCCCCCTGCTCCAGTGATCGCCCCCTGCTCCAGTGATCGCCCCCCCGCCCCGCTGATTGCCCCCTGCCCTAGTTTTCCCATTAAGGTTAGAGTTGGGCTAAAGTTGGGGTTAGGGGTGTGTTAGGGTTAGGTTTGTGGTTAGGGATGGAGTTAGAAAGGGGGGGGTTCCACTGTTTAGGCATATCAGGGGCTCTCCAAACGCGACATGACGCCCTCAGACCATTCCATCAAAGTCTGCATTCCAAAATGTCACTACTTCCCTTCCGAGCACTGCCATGCGCCCATAAAGTAGTTTTCTCCCACATACGGAGTATCTGCGTACTCGGGACTAATTGGACAACATCTTTTGGGGTCCAAATTCTCCTGTTACCCTTGGGAAAAAAATTGGGGACTAAGAGATCATGTTTGTGGAAAAAATGTTTTTTGTTTTTTTTTTCTCACGCCCGGGCACTATAAACTTTAGTGAAACACCTGGGAGTTCAAAGTTCTCACCACACATCTAGATAAGTTCATTGGGGGGTGTAGTTTTCAAAATGGGGTCACTTGAGGGGGGTTTCCACTGTTTAGGCTCACAGGAGCTCTCCATATGCGACATGGTGTTCGCTAACGATTGGAGCTAATTTTCCATTCAAAAAGTCAAATGGATGGCGCTCCTTCCTTCGGAGCCTTGCTGTGCGCCCAAACAGTGGATTATGACCACATATGAGGTATCAATGTACTCAGGAGAAATTGCCCAACAAATTTTAGGATCCATTTTATCCCGATGCCCATGTGAAAATGAAAATATCGAGACTAAAAACATTTTTGTTGGGAAAATTAAAATGTCCATTTTTTTTTCCTTCCACGTTGCTTTAGTCCCCGTGAAGCACCTGAGGGTTAATAATCTTCTTGAATGTGGTTTTGAGTAGCTTGAGGGGTGCAGTTTGGAATGGTGTCACTTTTAGGTGTTTTCTGTCATGTAGGCCCCTCAAAGGGGCTTCAAATGTAATGTGGTCACTAAAAAAAATGGTTTTGTAAATTTTTCTGGAAAAATGAGAAATTTCTGGGTCATGAAGGGGTTAATAGTCTCCTTAGGAGACTTGAAGCTATGATTGTCACCTGTGCTATGCATAGCAAATATCACAATCTGTGAATGCCAGCCAAGGGCTGGTGTTCAAAGGAGGATTGTGATGACAGGCATGGGGGTCTTCAGATGACCCTCAGCTATCTTGACAACTCATCACATGATGGGCTTGCCAATGGGTGGTATCTATGACTAGTTTCCTGTCTGCGTGAGCTAAATGCCGCTGTCAGTGATTGCCTACAGCATATAACTGGTTAACCCACAGCTGGTTAACTGATCCACCCACAGCTGTTAGACACATGGTGGCTGTCACGTGCGGGGAAAGATGCAGGCTCAGCATGTGAGCCCGCATCAAAGGCAGGGACATGGTTGTGAAGGTGTAAAAGCTACTGAAACAATACAGCAAAGAGATGCTAAATATTAAAATACATAGCAGAATGTATCAGAATGACCACTAAGGAATGCATCATAAACAAATACTGATGTAACCCCTTAACGTCCGCCGATACACCTTTTAACGGCGGCAGTTAAGGATACTTATTCCTCAGCGCCGCTTTTTAACGGCACTGAGAAATAGGTGTATCAGTATAACCTGATTTCGGTCCGTTTTTACCGACCCCAGTGTTGCAATCGCCGTTATTAACGGAATAACGGCGACTGCAAAAAAAAGTCAGATTTCCCATTTAGTTTCTCACTCCTCTGATGTGATTGCACATCAGAGGAAAGTAGAAATGGGGTCTCCCGATCTCTCCCGACACCTCCGGTGTCCCTGGACCCTCCTGCATCCCCTCATGATGCCCCCCGACCGGCGGCGGTGTCTTCCGGGAAGAAAATGGCAGCACATGCACAGTGCGCCCGCTGAGATCTGCCGGCCGGCACCCCACAACAATAGGAAATTTTTCCTATTGGTTCATTTTGATCACTGTTATAGACCCTATCACAGTGATCAAAATAAAATAAAGGAGAATTTGATACACTATTTTTTTTATCATCCCCTTAGTTATGTAAAAATAATTAAAACATTTTTTTTTATTATTTCCATTTTACCGTTAGGGTTGGGTTGGACTGTGGCTAGGGTTGTGATTAGGGTTGTGCAGTGGCGTAGCTAGAGCTTTCGCCGCCCGGGGCTGTTCCCGAGTTTGGCGCCCCCCCCCCCCCCCCCCCCCCCGGCCCCATACCACGCAAAGGTTACCAAAAATAGTATACGACAGAAGGCGCAGAGCCCCGCGTATACGACAGAAGGCGCAGAGCCCCACGTATATGGCAGACGGCACACAGCCCCGCGTATACAGCAGAAGGCGCAGAGCCCCGCGTATACGGCAGAAGGCGCAGAGCCCAGTGTATACGGCAGAAGGCGCAGAGCCCAGTGTATACAGCAGAAGGCGCAGAGCCCAGTGTATACAGCAGAAGGCGCAGAGCCCCGCGTATATGGCAGAAGGCGCAGAGCCCAGTGTATACAGCAGAAGGCGCAGAGCCTCGCGTATATGGCAGAAGGCGCAGAGCCCAGTGTATACGGCAGACAGCGCAGAGCCCAGTATATACGGAAGGTGCAGAGCCCAGTATATACGGAAGAAGGTGCAGAGCCCAGTGTATACGGCAGAAGGTGCAGAGCCCAGTGTATACGGCAGAAGGTGCAGAGCCCAGTGTATACGGCAGAAGGTGCAGAGCCCAGTGTATACGGCAGAAGGTGCAGAGCCCAGTGTATACGGCAGACAGCGCAGAGCCCAGTATATACGGAAGAAGGTGCAGAGCCCAGTATATACGGAAGAAGGTGCAGAGCCCAGTATATACGGAAGAAGATGCAGAGCCCAGTATATACGGAAGAAGGCGCAGAGCCCAGTGTATACAGCAGAAGGCGCAGAGCCCCGCGTATATGGCAGAAGGCGCAGAGCCCAGTGTATACGGAAGAAGGTGCAGAGCCCAGTATATACGGCAGAAGGTGCAGAGCCCAGTGTATACGGCAGAAGGTGCAGAGCCCAGTGTATACGGCAGAAGGTGCAGAGCCCAGTGTATACGGCAGAAGGTGCAGAGCCCAGTGTATACGGCAGAAGGTGCAGAGCCCAGTGTATACGGCAGACAGCGCAGAGCCCAGTATATACGGAAGAAGGTGCAGAGCCCAGTGTATACGGCAGAAGGTGCAGAGCCCAGTGTATACGGAAGAAGGTGCAGAGCCCAGTGTATACGGCAGAAGGTGCAGAGCCCAGTGTATACGGCAGAAGGTGCAGAGCCCAGTGTATACGGCAGAAGGTGCAGAGCCCAGTGTATACGGAAGAAGGTGCAGAGCCCAGTGTATACGGCAGAAGGTGCAGAGCCCAGTGTATACGGCAGAAGGTGCAGAGCCCAGTGTATACGGCAGACAGCGCAGAGTCCAGTATATACGGAAGAAGGTGCAGAGCCCAGTGTATACGGCAGAAGGTGCAGAGCCCAGTGTATACGGCAGAAGGTGCAGAGCCCAGTGTATACGGCAGACAGCGCAGAGCCCAGTATATACGGAAGAAGGTGCAGAGCCCAGTGTATACGGCAGAAGGTGCAGAGCCCAGTGTATACGGCAGAAGGTGCAGAGCCCAGTGTATACGGCAGAAGGTGCAGAGCCCAGTGTATACGGCAGAAGGTGCAGAGCCCAGTGTATACGGCAGAAGGTGCAGAGCCCAGTGTATACGGCAGACAGCGCAGAGTCCAGTATATACGGAAGAAGGTGCAGAGCCCAGTATATACGGAAGAAGGTGCAGAGCCCAGTATATACGGAAGAAGATGCAGAGCCCAGTATATACGGAAGAAGGTGCAGAGCCCAGTATATACGGCAGAAGGTGCAGAGCCCAGTATATACGGCAGAAGGTGCAGAGCCCAGTGTATACGGCAGACAGCGCAGAGCCCAGTATATACGGAAGAAGGTGCAGAGCCCAGTATATACGGAAGAAGGTGCAGAGCCCAGTATATATGGAAGAAGGTGCAGAGCCCAGTATATACGGAAGAAGGTGCAGAGCCCAGTGTATACGGAAGAAGGTGCAGAGCCCAGTATATACGGAAGAAGGTGCAGAGCCGGCCCCCGCGTATACGACTGACGGCACAGAGCGAGGTTCCCCTATAACAAACACCTAGCCGATCTTCTTACCTGAACATTCTCATGTACACTCATACATCGGTACATACTGCGCACTACATAACCCTCGTACAGCAGTTAGTACACAGCACAGCCGTCAGCCTACAGTGTGACGAGTCCTCCCACACACATGACTGATCACAGGTATCTACGACGTCGGGGTCAGGAAAGGTCCTTTGGCTCAGTCCATCCTGACCGAAGGGGGGGGTGTTACAGTGTCCTGGGCTATGGAGATGTGTGCACGCACTGTGTTAGGCATGCACGCCACCCCCACATGTCTCTCCACTCTTTAGAGACACCACACTCTGCTCCTTTTCATCTGCAGCGTCTCAGTGATGCAGAAACAGTGCTTGTGATGGAGTCGGAGCGTCACAGCTTTGGACTACAATACGCCCCCCGCATTGTGCCGCCCGGGGCGGCCCGCCCCCCCCTTCCTACGCCACTGGGGTTGTGGGTGTGTTGGGGTTACAGTTGGAGTTAGAATTGGGGGGTTCCACTGTTTAGGTACATCAGGGGGTCTCCAAACGCGACATGGCGCCACCATTGATTCCAGCTAATTTTGCATTCAAAAAGTCAAATGGTGCTCCCTCCTTTCTGAGCCCTGCCATGCACCCAAACAGTGACTTTCCACCACATATGGGGTATTGGCGTACTTAGGAGAAATTGAACAACAAATTTTATCGTCAATTTTCTCCTGATACCCTTGTGAAAATAAAAAAAAAATTGGTTCCAAAGTAAATTTTTTGTGAAAAAAGTAAAATGTTCAATTTTTCCTTGTACATTGCTTTAGTTCTCGTAAAGCACCTAAACGGTTAATAAACTACTTGAATGTGGTATTGCGCACCTTGAGGGGTATTTTCTGTTATATTGACACACACACACCTCCCCCCCCCCCCCCCCCCCAAAGTCACTTCAAATGTGAGGTGGTCCCTAAAATAATGTTTTTTTAAAATTTTGTTGGAAAAATGAGAAATCGCTGGTCAACTTTTAACGCTTATAACGTCCTAACAAAAAATTGTTTCCAAAATTGTGCTGATGTAAAGTAGACACATGAGAAATGTTATTTATTAACAATTTTGTGACACACAACTCTCTGATTTAATGGCACAAATACTGTTTGAAAATTGCAAAATGTTCAAAAGTTTTTACCAAATTTCCGTTTCTTTTTATTTTTTTTTCATAAACGCAAGTTATATCTAACAAATTACCACTAACATGAAGTATAATTTGTCACGAAAAAAACAATCCGTGGGATACATGGAAGCGTTCCAGAGCTATAACCTCAAAGTGACAGTGGTCAGACTTGTAAAAATTGGCTTGGTCATTAACCCCTTAATCCCATATGACGTACTATCCCGTCAAGGTGACCTGGGACTTAATTCCCAGTGACGAGATAGTATGTCATATGCGATCGGCCGCGCTCACGGGGGGAGTTCGGCCGGGTGTCAGCTGACTATCGCAGCTGACATCCGGCACTATGTGCCAGGAGAGGTCACGGACCGCCCCGGCACATTAACCCCCGTCACACTGCGATCACCTGCGTGCTTCCCTGAGACCCTCGGAGCAACGCGATATGATCGCGTTGCTCCAAGCGTCTCTTACCTCCTCTCCCTGCAGGCCCGGATCCAAAATGGCCGCGAGGCTGCATCCGTGTCCTGCAGAGAGGTGGCTTACCAAGCGCCTGCTCAGAGCAGGCGCTGGTAAGCCTGCAGCGCTGTAAGTCAGATCGCTGATCTGACAGAGTGCTGTGCAAACTGTCCCCCCCCCTTTCCACATGTGTAAAATAAAAAATAAAAAAATTCCTTAATAAAGGAAAAAAAAAAATATTCCCATAAATACATTTCTTTATCTAAATAATAAAAAAACAATAAAAGTACACATATTTAGTATCGCCGCGTCGGTAATGACCCGACCTATAAAACTGTCCCACTAGTTAACCCCTTCAGTGAACACCGTAAAAAAAGAGGCAAAAAACAACGCTTTATTATCATACTGCCGAACAAAAAGTGGAATAACACGCGATCAAGAAGACGGATATAAATAACCATGGTACCGCTGAAAACGTCATCTTGTCCCGCAATAAACGAGCCACCAAACAGCATAATCAGCGAAAAAATAAAAGTTATAGTCCTCAGAATAAAGCGATGCCAAAATAATTATTTTTTTCTATAAAATAGTTTTTATCGTATAAAAGCGCTAAAACATAAAAAAATTATATAAATGAGATCGCTGCAATCGTACTGACCCGAAGAATAAAACCGCTTAATCCATTTTACCAAATACAGGACGGTATAAACGCCCCCCCCACACCTTAAAAGAAATCCATGAATAGCTGGTTTTTGGTCATACTGCCTCACAAAAATCGGAATAAAAAGCGATCAAAAAATGTCACGTGCCCGAAAATGTCACCAATAAAAACGTCAACTCGTCCCGCAAAAAACAGGACCTCACATGACTCTGTGGACCAAAATATGGAAAAGTTATAGGTCTCAAAATGTGGAGACGCAAAAACTTTTTTGCTATAAAAAGCGTCTTTTAGTGTGTGACAGCTGCCAATCATAAAAATCCGCTATAAAAGTAAAAGAAATCCCCCTTCATCACCCACTTAGTTAGGGAAAAATAATAAAATAAAAAAAATGTATTTAATTCCATTTTCCCATTAGGGTTAGGGTTGGGGTTAGGGTTGGGGCTAAAGTTAGGGTTAGGGTTGGGGCTAAAGATAGGGTTAGGGTTTGGATTACATTTACGGTTGGGATTAGTTAGGGGTGTGTCAGGGTTAGGCCGGTTTCACATTTGCGGTTGTGTCTGCAGCGTTTCTTCCGCAAATATCCGCATGCGTTGTGTATTCCTAACTTTAACATTAGGGACGCATGCGTTCGCGATCGTTCGCGTTTTACCGCGTTTGACGCCGCATGTTTCGTTTCGTCGTCTGCGGCATTTCGCGGAAATGCAACATGTAGTAATTTTTGTAGGCGTCAATTTACCGCCTGAAGACGTATGTGGTCGATTGCGCAAGGAATGCGCCAAAAAAACGCATTGCTGTCTATATGAACGCATGCGTTCACAAGCACATGCATTTGCTTGCTTTTGTGAACGCATGCGTAACACCGCAGAACAACATGTCTAGACACTAATTAGTCACCCAAGTCACCCCAAACAAGGAGTGAACAAATTATAGGTAAGTTATGATGATATCATAATAACCAGCACCTCTGCCTTTATCACCCACTCCTGGTTTTGGATTACAAATACTAATATTAAATACCGACCAAATACTGCCAGTTTTAGGACAGTCTTGGTTTGTAGAGGAAATACATAGGAGACACGGTTAACACAATCAAGAAAATAGTTTATTAATGAGACATATTATTCACATTTTAGAAAATTACTTGTACAGATAAAATTACAACAGGACATTTACACAACATTGTCCTGCCATGACACACGTCCAATGTCAGAATCAAAAAAGGCAGCAAATTGGTCCCGCATGTGACCAACTTCAGCAGTTGACCGCAGCGGGTGATGCTGGTAATCGGGCAGTGGGTGTGCAACTGGTTCATCCAGTTCAATGTTGGGTTGCTCCTTTGCCATTATATAATTGTGCAGAACCACACAGGCTTTGACCACCTCGTCGACTGTTTCCACTTTTAGATTTATGGCTGATGCAAGAATGCGCCATTTAGCGACCAGAATGCCAAAGGTACACTCTACTGTTCATCGGGCCCTGGTCAGTCTGTAGTTAAAGATCCTCCTAGTGTGGTTCAAGTCCCGACTGGAATATGGCTTCAGTAGGTTTTCACACATCTGAAAGGCCTCATCCCCAACCATAACAAATGGCATTGTTGGACCTTGAGTGTTGGGAAGCGGTTGTGGCTGTGGAAAATTAAAATTTTTGCCATACACACGGCGGCCCATATCAGAGTTCTTAAGTCTGGGAATCGTTGCCACGGCCAAAAGCTCCAATGTCCACGGCGATGAAGCGACAGTCCGCATCGGATATTGCCATGAGCACAACAGAAAAATGTTTTTTTGTAATTGTACTCCGATCCTGTTCTGGCTGGTTTGATAATGCGAATGTGCTTTCCATCCACCGCTCCCAAACAGTTGGGGAAATCACACACATTCCAGAATTTTTCCGCAATTTCAAGCCACATTTCCGCGGTGGGTAGGGGTATAAACTCATCCCGGAGTACATTCCACAAAGCCCGGCAGGTGTCCGCAACTATTCCGGACAGGGTAGAAATTCCGAGCCAGTATTGGAAGTGGAGGGATGATAAACTCGCTCCAGTTGCAAGAAATCTGTAAGAAAAACAAACAAAAAAAAATTACAATCTATTCTATTTATGGTGTGGTTACGCTAAAGACAGAAAGGAAAATACCCCAAAAATACATGTCAGAACACCCAAAATTTGGACTGTCATTGGTTTAGATTTGGAACGTACCTTAATGTAACCAGCAGACGTTCCTCGGGTGGAATCGCTCTACGGAGCTGGGTGTCCTGTCTCCGTATGGCTCCTTGGACACGAGCAAGCAAATCCCGGAACGAGTCTTGCGACATCCTTGTATATTCATGGAATTTCTCCGGGTTGGCATCAAGCTCGCCATACAGCGTGTGATAGGCTCCACGGCTCTCACGTAGTTCGATAATGGGGTGTCTCCAAAAACGCCTACGATGTCTCCTTCTCCATCTTTCGCGATTTCTGTCTTGCTCCTAAGCAAACGCACAGGCAAGAAACAGCTTGATGCTTAAATCCAGGTTGAAATAAAAGCTCTCCATGCGAAGATCCATTCTGACACAGCATACAGGAGCAAAATCTGAAGATTTCAGCTGTTCAAGGGTCTATATATTGAGATCCCATAATACACGCCCTCTGTAGTCCCATTGGCGGTTTCTGGTTATCTCGATTTTTCTCCTGTAAAATTTGTCACCATGCGCACCAAAAACGCTAACGCAGGGAAAAATGCATAGAAAAGCGTGCAAATGCGGCGTTTTTTTACCCGCATGCGTTTCTGCATGCGTCTAAAAAACACCGCGTTTGTACACGTTTTCAAGCGTTTTTTCCTGCACTTGCGGATGCGGTTTAAACGCTGCGGATTCGAACGCCAATGTGAAACTAGCCTTAGGGGTGTGGTTAGGGTTACCGTTGGGATTAGGGATAGGGGCGTGTTTGCATTAGGGTTTCAGTTAGAATTGGGGAGTTCCCACTGTTCAGGCACATCAGGGGCTCTCCAAACGCGACATGGCGTCCGATCTCAATTCCAGCCAATTCTGCGTTGAAAAAGTAAAACAGTGCTCCTTCCCTTCCGAGCTCTGCCATGCGCCCAAACAGTGGTTTACCCCAACATATGGGGTATCAGCGTACTCAGGACAAATTGTACAACAACTTTTGGGGTCCATTTTCTCCTGTTACCCTTGGTAAAATAAAACAAATTGGAGCTGAAATACATTTTGTGTGAAAAACGTTAAATGTTCATTTTTATTTAAACATTCCAAAAATTCCTGTGAAACTCCTGAAGGGTTAATAAACTTCTTGAATGTGGTTTTGAGCACCTTGAGGGGTGCAGTTTTTTGAATGGTGTCACACTTGGGTATTTTCTATCATATAGACCCCTCAAAATGACTTCAAGTGAGATGTGGTCCCTAAAAAAAAAAAATATGGTGTTGTAAAAATTAGAAATTGCTGGTCAACTTTTAACCCTTTTAACTCCCTTTCAAAAAAAAATGTTGGTTCCAAAATTGTGCTGATGTAAAGTAGACATGTGGGAAATGTTACTTATTAAGTATTTAGTGTGACATATCTCTGTGATTTAAGGGCATAAAAATTCAAAGTTGGAAAACTGCGAAATTTTCCAAATTTTCGCCAAATTTCCTTTTTTTTCCACAAATAAACGCAAGTTATATCGAAGAAATGTTACCAGTATCATGAAGTACAATATGTCACGAGAAAACAATGTCAGAATCGCCAAGATCTGTTGAAGCGTTCCAGAGTTATAACCTCATAAAGGGACAGTGGTCAGAATTGTAAAAATTGGCCCGGTCATTAACGTTCAAACCACCCTCGGGGCTTAAGGGGTTAAGGACAAAGTTGGCTCTGTCACTAAATGGTTAAACGCTGAAATTTTAATTTGTACACTGCAGATGCCCTACATTAGATGGGGGCCAGTGTAGTTGAGCTACAATCATTGTATTAGGCTACTTTCACACTAGCGTTAACTGCATTCCGTCACAATGCGTCGTTTTGCCGAAAAAACGCATCCTGCAAAAGTGTTTGCAGGATGCGTTTTTTCGCCATTGATTAACATTAAGCGACGCATTGTGACGGATTGCCACACTTCGCACCCGTCGTGCGACGGATGCGTCGTGCAGTGGCGGACCGTCGGGAGCAAAAAACGCTACATGTAACTTTTTTGCTCACGACGGTCCGCTTTTTCCGAAACTCCGCCCCCACCTCCCCGCGCTTCCCCGCACCTCACAATGGGGCAGCGGATGCGCTGGAAAAATGCATCCGCTGCCCCCGTTGTGCGGCGGAGACAACGCTAGCGTCGGGAACGCTAGTGTGAAAGAAGCCTTACTGTTTTGCCTTGTATATAATATTTGGAAAACAATGGAGAACAGAACTTGTATTGGTATCAATCAGTAGCGTAGCTACCAGGGGGGCAGAGGGTGCGGTCGCCCCGGGCCCCGAGCTCAGAGGGGGCCCACCTGGAGCTACGCTACCCTTAACTATATTAGCCTACTTGCACGCCAATATAGTTGAGCTAGCCTCTGCAGCAGAGCAGGGACAGAATCTCCCTGCACTGCCGCGGTCTGTCCTGTAGAGGAGCATGTACCCGGGGACGCTGGGTGCCAGCACTGTACCTGCTGCCTCCAGCAGAGCATACTGCAGACACGCACACATTGCCGGCTGTGTGGTGTCTGCAGCTGAAGAGACTTCAGGACGCTGCTTCTTCCCTCCCTGAGCCCTGCATACAGGAGCAGGACAGGAGATAGGACGACGTAGGAGCTCAGGCTGCAGGGGGCTGGAGGTGACTGCACTGTGCAATAAGGAGGAGGCAGGACACTGCTCCCCTCCTGACAAGTCCCTGAGATTTCTTGCATCCGTTTTGCTCTGTCTCTGTCAGTCTCTCTCAGTCTCTCTCGCTCTCTGTCTCTCTCTGTCTCGCTCTCTCTGTCTCTCTCGCTCTCTGTCTCTCTCGCTCTGTCAGTCTCGCTCTCTGTCTTGCTCTCTGTCTCCCTCTCACTCTGTCTCGCTCTCTCTGTCTGTCTCACTCTCTGTCTTGCTCTCACTCTCTGTCTTGCTCTCACTCTGTCTTGCTCGCACTGTCTTGCTCGCTCTCTGTCTCGCTCGCTCTCTCTCGCTCACTCTCTGTCTCGCTCACTCTGTCTCGCTCTCTGTCTGTCTTGCTCTGTCTGTCTCGCTCACTCTGTCTCGCTCTCTCAGTTTCGCTCTGTCTCGCTCTCTCTCAGTCTCTCTGAGTCTCTGTCTCTCAGGGTCAGTCACTCTCTGTCACTCTGTCTCTCTGTCAGTCTCTGTCTCTCACTGTCTCTCTGTCTCAGTCTTTGTCTAGCGCTCTCTCTGTGTCAGTCTCGGTCTCTGTCAGTCTCTCTCTGTCACTCTCTGGCAGTCTCTCTCTGGCTCAGTCTTTGTCTCACTCTCAGTTTGTCTCTGTCTCGCTCTCTGTCTCGCTCTCAGTCTCTCTGTCTCTCTCTCAATCTGTCTGTCTCTGTCAGTCTCTCTCTGTCTCTCTCAGTCTCTCTGTCTCAGTCTAGGTCTCGCTCTCTCTGTCTCAGTCTCTCTGTCTATCTCTCTCTGTCTGTCTCTCAGTCTCTCTCTATCTCTTGTAATGTGGTCCTGCAGCTGGGGTCAGGGTCCTATCAGTCCAGTGTGTGTCATCTCATATCAGTAAATACAAGGTAACAAACATCATAAAAATCCCCATAAAGTTGAGTATAAGGCTACTTTCACACTAGCGTTAACTGCAATACGTCGCAAATGCGTCGTTTTGCCGAAAAAACGCATCCAGCAAAAGTGCTTGCAGGATGCGTTTTTTCTGCATTGACTAACATTAGCGACGCATTTGCGACGCATTGACACACGTCGCAACCGTCGTACGACTGTTGCGCCGTGTTGTGGCGGACCGTCGGGAGCAAAAAACGTTACATGTAACGTTTTTTGCTCCCGACGGTCCGCTTTTTCCGACCGCACAGGCGCGGCCGGAATTCCGCCCCCACCTCCCTGCACTTCCCCGCACCTCACAATGGGGCAGCGGATGCGCTGAAAAAATGCATCCGCTGCCCCCGTTGTGCGGCGGAGACAACGCTAGCGTCGGGGAGCCCGACGCTAGTGTGAAAGTAGCCTAAATATATATGATGAAAAACCGAATAGAATAAAAATGGGAACAGCCAGTAGGTGAGTATAGATAATTACAATCACATATAGATGCATATGTATACTCAGTCTGAATAACATGGCCCGCAAATGGGGAGAAGGGAAAAAAAGAAGAGATGACATACAGGGGGCGCACTTTCTTCTTTCATTGTGTGATATTTTACCTCCCCCTCCCCCCCCCCCCCCTTCTTCTGCTTTCCTCTTGTTTTCCATTCACCTCTTTAGGGTATGTGTCCACGTTCAGGATTGCATCAGGATTTGGTCAGGATTTTTCATCAGTATTTGTAAGTGGGTGATAAATGCAGAATTGGTGCATGTGTTTCTATTATACTTTTCCTCTAATTGTTCCACTCCTGGTTTTGGCTTACAAATACTGATGAAAAATCCTGACCAAATCCTGATGCAATCCTGAACGTGGACACATACCCTTAGGGTCTTGTCCAGACAAGAGTATCCCTTTTAGGGTTTCCTGGTTTAATTCAGGGACCTATTCCCATATGATGGACTCTATACGCATTTACTGGCTGTTTTTATTTTCTGCAATTTGCAGCCCACAGAAAGGGACAGAGTCCAGGATCCAAGAAAGATACAACGTGGGGGCTAAAGCGGGGGCCATTATACATTTTCGATTACAGCAGGATCATCTACTGAGGTTCCCCCTATACCCATGATTAAAGTGTGCCACCACAGTTGTAATCAAGGGTTAGGGGCCCACTCAGAAGGTTCGCCCCCCCTGAGCTGAACCCTTAGCTACGCCTCTGGTATCAATAGTTACCTACAATCCAAATCTGGAGGTGCTAAGGGGAGCTGCACGGAAATTACAACCTTTACTACAAAAAGATGCCAGATTACAATCCGTTTTTCCAGACACCAACTTTTAGGCAGCCCCCAATTCACATCAGGACTACAAGATCCCAGGTACTTTCAGCTGCATCACATCTAATGTGGTGTACCTAATTTTATGTTCCAGATGTCCAGCTGGGGGTCTGTATGTAGGGGAGACAGGCCAAAAACTGAGAATAAGGATAAATTCTCACCACCACTCAATAAGAGAAAAAAGAATGGATCTACCTGTGGCCAAACATTTTTGTATGCCTGATCATAGCACCATGGACCTGAAATTACTTGTATTGAAAGGTAATTTCAAATCTGAGAGACAGGAGAAACTGGGAGTATAAACTTATGACAACCTTTGACACACTTAGTGCAGTAATGAATGTGTCGCATAGATTTGTCTTTTTATACCAAATAAGGAATTTGCACTTCAGACCTTATGGGGCATCATAACACAGAACCAGACCCCAATAAGAGGACAATAAAACATTCACTCCTTATCACTCTCCCATAATGACAGTTCTGTGCTGTGTTGTGTATAAATATGTGATTCTTCAGATGTTGTATTAGTCTATGCCTGATGAAGAGGCCTGAGTAGTCTCGAAAGCTTGCAATTTGTTGCCATCTTTTCAGTTAGCCATTAAAAGGTGTCAACTAGTGATGAGCGAATATACTCGTTACTCGAGATTTCCCGAGCACGCTTGGGTGGCCTCCGAGTATTTTTTTTAGTGCTCGGAGGTTTAGTTTTTATTGCCGCAGCTGAATGATTTACATCTGTTAGCCAGTATACGTACATGTGGGATTCCGTAGCAACCAGGCAACCCCCACATGTACGTATGCTGGCTAACTGATGTAAATCATTCAGCTGCGGCAATAAAAACTAAATTTCCGAGCACTAAAAAATACTCGGACACCCGAGCGTGCTTGTGAAATCTCGAGTAACGAGTATATTCACTCATCACTAGTATCAACCAATAAGGACTCTCAATTCCAAATATTATTCTACAAAGATAGGGGACATTTGTGCCAAATTTTTCATCCAATTTGTGCTAGAAATAGTGTTGCTGTTATTTGCAACAAATATATAAATATCTTAGGGGGTTGAAAAATGTATTCCATCTTATTTTATGTATACAGACATTTTATGAGACATCCCCTTATTTGATGGAGAGTGTACACAAATTTAGCAACTTTTTATTTTAAAAAAAATAAAATTTGCGTTCAAAAATGTATCTGAATTCTATTTGAGCAGCAATCTAGTTTTAAATTGATGTGAATGGCGCAAATGACTCTAAATTCGAATAGAAGTGGCTTAAAGTGTCCCCCAACAGATTAGACTTAATTTTGGAATTAAAAGCACCAAATAAAATGGGTGTAATACTGATCTATGCAAGCCCAAATCCTGCTTTCAGCTGAGACGTGGATACTTTTTAAGCAATGCGCTCTCAGCAAATTCATGATCAGTTAATGTTCTGGTTTTCACCTCTCCATGAACGGCGTTCTCGTTCACTAACCAAACTAATCTGATGAAGAATTAAAACATAATACACTAGAAAGTTATACAAACTCATCCATGTGGTGTAAGCCTTGTTCCGGTCTCCTTTCCTTCTGCATGGTGGAAAACGAAATGCCACTGTCCATGCTGAAATTTCACCTTTTAGAACAATTGTATTGAAATACATGTGCAAATTTTAGTAGTGGTAATTGTTTTGTAAGGCTTCATGGATAAAATAGTCACCCATTGCAGGTCCAGCACTGCCTCTCAGCCTGCTCCTGGGCTTGTTGATGGACTGCAGCGGTGACGTCATGACTGCTATTACGTAGCTGCTGCCTGTAATGTCATGCACTCCACACCATAACCGTCTAGGGGTTCCAGCAGGGGTACCAGACCCAGATAACCAGTATATCCCACTGTGATCTAACACTGATGACTTCAACTGTTACTTTTTCAGCTGTACGGTTTTGTGTTTTAGACTTTTGTTGTTTTTGGTTACGTTTATCTCCAATTTTCACATTTTATTTATATATATGTATATTTTTTTTACAGTCTGCTGCAGCATCTCTACTTGCAAATACAGCACCGTTGACACTCATGGCATCACCACTTTCTGTAACAAACCCAAATGTGACAACCCCACTTAGTCCATTTGGCATGTTGGGCGGACTGGTACCAGTCACCATGCCATTCCAGTTTCCATTGGAGCTTCTCAACTTTGGGAGTGACACTGCTGGTGCGGTAACATCTCCAGGTTCTACCTCAGCAGCTTTCCACCACACACTCGCACAGAGTAAGACTTCTATTCTTAATACTTTATCAGATTGTATATTTTTAAACATGCAGTAAAGTGACAAATAAGCATCATTGTAATAATTTCAGAAATCAATAGTACACATGAAAATCAGAGAATTCTGCTTCTTGTTCCTCTAAGGCTGATCTTTCACTCTGAATTCATAGGTAAATCTGTTTTCAGTGAAGACACATTTTCTCATTACTGAGATAGAAGATGGTTGCTGCTTTCCAAACTTAGTGGCGAGGAGGAAGGAGATGGAGGCAGACGGATATTCTGCAAAAAATATTCCTGAAATGATGGTTCCAATTCTCCACAGAACTTTATAAGCACCAACGGCCATCTCCTTTCTCAGTTATGGGAACGTCTGTAATCACGGAAAATAGGTTTTACCTGTAAATTGAAAATGAATGATCAGTTCAGGAAGAAAGCAGATTTCTCTAATAAGATATAACGTTTCTTCTTTGTACCTGTACTATGAATTATGGGGAAAAAAGGAAAATGATGGTTACACTTTAACTTGAGATAACCCTCTATATCTTCATGTCATGGGCGTATCTACTTATTAAACAAAATTAAGGGCTTGTTATAGAATCCAGTGTATCCTTAGGGTTCCTTTCACAGAATGGATGTCAGAGGGTTAGTTGGCATCCATTTAAGTGGGCAGGTATTTGGAAGTATACCATTTTTAGTCTTCAAACTGTGCAAGAGAGTAGCTGTGCTTTTTTTTTTTTTTTTTTTTTTTTTTTTTAAAGAGTTGTCCCACAAAAAATACACAATCCTGTGTGGGTGTTTTATAATTTTTTTGTAATCCACCTATGGTTGGTGTTTCACTATATGCCCATGCAATCTCGTACATCCTTAAAGAAGTTGTCCACTACTTGGACAACTTCTTGTCATACCCTACGCTTGGCCCTGATAGAATAATAAAACCTATACTCCCCTCCCATGCCGGCACTATTCCTGTGGTGTCGGCAGTCGCTCTCCCTGAGGCTCTCGTGCAGTGTTGTCAGTCTAATTGGTCTGACGTCATCAATCAGAGACAAACAAAGGTCAACAAATCAGAGCACTCTAACCATTCGGCCAATCACGGCTTACGTAATAGACCTAAAAGGTCATTGTATACCATGGAGAATGTGGTGATTGGAGCGTATGGTGGGTGTGCGCAAACAGTGGGCACCCGAAACTGATCAGGAGACGGTGCATAGGTATAGTTGGTCCCCGAATCACTAATTCATTGAGACACTTAGTGACACTACCCACAGTGATATGTGTTCTTATTGATAAAACAGATTTTTTTGCATTGTCTGACCTCAATGTACAGAGTAAAATGAGCTGTGATTGGCCTAATGGTTAGTGCTCTGATTTGTTGACCTTTCTTTGTCTCTGACACCAGACCAAATCTTTTAAAATGGGTGGGGAACCTCAGGCCCCCAGGCCATTTATGGCCCTCGATGACTTTTTATCAGGCCCCCCGGGCAGATTCTCAGGGACCGCATTCTTGGGCGGGGAGGTGTATTTTGATTTCCACCAGCTCATTAGTTTCTTCTTGCTCTGTTAGCGCACACACACAGTGTTCACTTCTGAACACTGAAGGGCATGCAATGAGAGATTATATCCTGACACCAGTGCAAGAGTCAGGATGTACTTTGTGGGCAGAGTTTGTATGGCCCCTGAAAGATGGTATCAATATCCAAATGGCCCTTGGCAGAAAAGATTCCACACCCCTGGTTTAAAAGATCCAGTAACCCATGTACTTTCTCATTTCAGCCTCACACCCTCATGAAGCCAGTATAGCTAGCTGGTGAAACGTGTTGGGAAGGCCTAGGAGTTCTTTTAGTAGCTAGTTGGTTGTCTATGGGACATTTCATAATGAGAATAGTGGTAGCGGCCGCACCAATTTATCCCTTTCCCTAAAAACACATTCTAAATAAGACTAGGCATATAACCCTCAATGGCATAGATAGGTCTACTTAATAATATGGACAGAACAGGAGTTAAAAAAAAAAAAAAAGAAAACGGCTCACCTGTTAGACATGTGTAGTGGGGAAGCACATGAAGTCATCACATGGAACAAATGAAGCAGAAAATGGAGGAAATCCAGCTTCCAAAAAAATTCCAAATTTATTGAGAGTAAAGTATGTCCAGTCGAATGAAATCACATATTAGTGAGTAACGGATAATGAGTTTCGAACAGTAACATATTGTTTCTCAAAGAACAAGAGTTACTGTGCGAAACATGTTATCAGTTACTCACTAATATGTGATTTCATTCGACTGGACATACTTTTTTTCATTCTCAATAAATTTGGAATTACTCTGTCGCCTCATTGTGGGACACAGGACCATGGGTGTTATGCTGCTGTCCACTAGGAGGCGACACTATGCATAATCTGAAAAAGATTAACTGTGGCTCCTCCTGTGCAGTATACACCCCTGGACGGCATCAGCCTTCTCCAGTTTTTGCTTAGTGTCGCAAAGGAGGCACACCTAAAGATTTTTACTCCGTTTTCCGACGGGATTACAGATGAAGAAAAGAGGGTCTCCTGTGAGACTCCCGGCATGGCTCCTTCCTCGGCCCCCTATTATGGGGTGCCCAGTTGAAGTTGAGATGGCTATTCCCCATGCTGCTCCTTCCCCAGCCCCTCGGGTGCTGGTTCGAAGTCGAGACCCCCCCTCCTTCCCCAATTCCTTTTGGTTTCTGGGTTGAGGTCGAGGCGAGGATAAAGGCCCCTGAAGGTGACAACAGCACCCTCCCTATCCCCCTCTGGGGGTATTAGGTTGAGACACCTCAGGTAGGGCCTGTACAGGCAGCATCCTACAGCTCCCAGCAATGGGCCAGCATACTGTGCCTGCATCCAGGGACCCCAGCCCAGCTGCGGGCTCCTGTTGGGGCCGGGGGGAGTGCAGGCAGGCATGGCACATACAGACACAGGGCTCCTTGCGTCCCTGTCTCTGCGGCAGCACCAGCTCTATACTGCCTCAGGGGGACCCCTCACAGGGCCCCCCTCTCGCTTACAGCCCCACCGCTATCCTGCCTTTAAATCCGGAGGGGTCCGGTTCAGATCCGACCCCCTCCCGGACTTTCGCGCCGGCCTGGAGCCCTTCTGGGCCTCAGGCATCTAATTTAGGCCCCGGCTTCGGCCTAGCTGAAGCAGCAGCCTCCTCTCCGTCCCCCGGCCCGCCCCCCGGATGACAAATATGACACTCTACAGTGTCATACAGGGGGCGGATCGAGACAGAAAGGGCGGGTTTTTTACAGCCTTGCCGCCTTTTTCCAGCTCTCCGCCCCCTTCTCCTCCTCTCTTCTCTGTCTCTGCAGCCATTTTCGGCTGCAGATTAACCCTGCATCTCCCGGTCTGCAGGACCAGGACCAGGCAGCCAGTCTCCGGGGGGCACAGGACTGTGGATCTTCGGCGCTGGACCTCGGGGCACACTGGTGGGGTAAGATCACAGCTGGGTTCTTTTTACTCAGCTGTGAATCCATATTACCTATAAGGCTCACCTGTAGGTTCTCTACCCCTGTAAGGTCCATCTGCTGGCAGCACCTCTGCACTTTGTGCATTATGCAGGGCTCAAGATCCAAGAGAACCAGGCAGAACTGCTATTATGCATTCTGCACAGCCTGCGGGACCGCTCTCCCCAGTAGTAGCACGTACCCGCATTGTCAGAACTGTATACAAACTAATGTGTCACAGCCTCAAGAAGCCCCTGCCAATGCCTCGGTGTCTAATGCCACGCCGAAATGGGCTACTCAGATGTCGCAATCTACGACGCAGTCTATAGATAACCTAACTTCCACATTGCTTCAGGCTCTGCAGGGTCATGCCCCGGCTATGACCGTTACCCAGCAAAGGGAGAACTTGCGTCAGGGACAAGATGACCCTGGCACATCCACGTCTAGACGCAAGCGGATCCATAGATCAAGTCCATCTGCGTCATCCCATAGCACACGGTCATCCCCTTCTAGGGAGAGACACCGTAGCTCCAGGTCATCTAGACCGTCCCATTCCAGGGACAGACAATGCAGATCTCTGCAATCCCCAAATAGAGAGGGCCTCCTCCCCAGCCCACCCAGCAGGGGACGCCTCAGTGATACACAGGATTCGGAAGGCATCTGCGACTCTGACTCGGACAGAGAAACGGAGGGGTCCCTGATCCCAATCCCTCCTAGCAATACAGCGCTAGTTGAGGACATATCGTCCATCCATCGGGTGCTGGACATTTCTGATCCGCCACCAGAGGCCCCAGAACATAAGATTTCCTTTGAAGGACCTCTGAAGCCGCCTAAGGTTTTCTCTAACCACCCAGAGTTTAAGGCGATCATTAAAAAACAGCTCTCACAGCCTGAGAAAAAATTCGCTAATCGCAAATATCTGGAGGCGAGGTACCCCTTCCCACAGAAGGACACCAAGGAATGGACAGATCCACCTGAAGTGGATCCCCCAGTCTCCAGGCTAGCAGCACAGACCCTCCTTTCACTGCCAGATAGCTCAACCCTCAGGGACGCAGCAGACTGGCAGGTAGAACGCATGGCTCGTTCAATTTTCGAGGCAGCAGGGGCATCCCTGGCTCCCGCGTTCGCCTCAGTTTGGGCTGCCAAGGCCATCCTGGCCTGGGCAAAGAATTTACAAGCCTTCCAAGCATCCGCTCCTGAACTGTCGGACCAAGCGGTTCAAATTGCAGTTGTAAGCAGATTACATGCTCCAGGCAGCTCTGGATTCAGCAAGGGGAGTCGCGGGGATAGCATCAAACGCCATCACGATTCGGCGTATCCTCTGGCTGCGGGAATGGAAAGCGGACGCAGCCTCAAAGAAGTCCCTCACGCACCTCCCCTACCTCAGTGGGAGACTTTTCGGTGAACAGTTGGATACCATGATATCCAACGCCACAGGGGGTAAGAGTACTTCTCTTCCCCAACTGAAACCTAAACGCACTTACAAGAAGCGTAACCAAACTCGATTCCGATCCTTTCGGAATTCCTCCGGCTGGTCCGTCTCACGTCCAGTACAAAATCGTAACCGTTACCCACGCAGGGACAACTCACGATCGACGCAAAGGTCGGACAAGACCTGGCAGTCAAAAGCAGGCCAGTCTAAGCCCAGAGGAGGAAAATCTCAGACTTTCTCCTCCTCATGACTCACGGACTCGGGAAGACACCACACCAGTAGGCGGCCGACTTTTGCTCTTTCATCAAGTCTGGCTGCCTATTACAGAAGACAGGTGGGTCACAGAACTAGTGTCTTCCGGATACAAAATAGACTTCACCTCCAACCCACCGGACCGATTCTTCCTCTCTGTCCCCCCCCCCCAAAACAGCCAGCCAAGGCTCGTGCCTACCACCAAGCGGTCTCCTCGCTTTTTCAAGCAGGAGTCATAGTACCGGTACCCACGACCGACCGCTTCCGAGGGTTCTACTCCAATCTGTTCGTAGTTCCCAAGAAAGGAGGCAGCGTACGGCCCATACTAGACCTAAAACAGCTCAACAAATATATACGGGTCCGTCACTTCCGCATGGAGTCCCTTCGGTCCATCATTGCGTCCATGGAGAAGGGAGAATATCTCGCCTCCATAGACATACAAGACGCATACCTGCATATACCCATTGCACCTGCCCATCAGAGGTTTCTCAGGTTCGCAATAGGCCAGGACCACTACCAATTCGTGGCTCTCCCCTTTGGACTCGCCATGGCTCCCAGAGTGTTCACCAAGGTCATGGCAGCAACCATGGACGTCCTGCATTCCGGAGGCATAGTAGTCGTTCCATACCTGGACAATCTACTCATCAAGGCTCCCACCTTCAAGGACTGCGAGCTCAACGTCTCAATCACAACCGATACTCTCAGTCGCATGGGCTGGTTAATCAACCTACAAAAGTCATCACCAACCCCGAGTCAGTCCCTGACCTTCCTGGGAATGTTATTCAACACTTCCAGGGGTCTAGTGCTCCTTCCCAAGGACAAGGCACTGGCCCTCCGACTAGCAGTTCGCACCCTCCTCCGCAAACCCCATCGATCTCTCCGGTTTGCCATGAGAGTCCTCGGCAAGATGGCAGCAGCAATAGAAGCCGTCCCATTTGCCCAGTTTCACCTCAGACCTCTCCAACTAGCCATTCTCAAGTCCTGGGACAGGAATCCCTTCTCTCTCGACAGGGAGTTCCAGCTAACGTCGTCAACCAGGAGGTCCCTGCACTGGTGGCTCAAGCCAACCTCGCTAGCAAAGGGGAAATCCTTTCTCTCAGGTCAATGGAAGGTTCTGACCACCGACGCGAGTCAGACGGGTTGGGGTGCGGTGCACCTACACCATAGGGCACAGGGCAAGTGGTCCCCAGCGGAAGCGACCATGCCCATCAACATCCTGGAAATTCGTGCCATCCTTCTGGCATTGAGGGCCTTCCATCACTTATTGGCAGCCTCTCACATCAGGATACAGTCGGACAATGCCACGGCTGTGGCATATGTGAATCATCAAGGGGGGACCCGCAGTACCCAGGCGATGCGGGAAGTGTCACATATCCTCCGCTGGGCGGAGGACACAGGGTCGGTTCTTTCGGCGGTCCACATTCCGGGTGTGGACAACTGGGAAGCAGACTTCCTCAGCCGACAAGGAATAGACTCGGGAGAGTGGTCTCTCCATCCCGAAATTTTTCAACAGATCTGTCTCCGCTGGGGGACCCCGGATGTGGACCTAATGGCATCCCATTTCAATGCCAAGGTCTCCAACTTCATTGCCAGAACACACGATCCGCGGTCGCTCGGAGCAGACGCTCTGGTTCAGGACTGGACCCAGTTCCAGCTTCTGTACATTTTTTCCACCTCTCCCCCTGATATCCAGAGTGGTGAGGAAGATCAAACAAGAGGGAGTTCCAACCATCCTCATTGCACCGGACTGGCCCAGACGCACATGGTACGCCGACATCGTACAACTCACAGCAGACGCCCCTTGGCGTCTCCCCGACCGCCACGATCTTCTATCACAAGGGCCGTTCTACCACCAGAACTCAGGGGCTCTCAATTTGACGGCGTGGCCCTTGAGACCTGGGTTCTAACCCAGGCAGGGCTCTCGACAGATGTCATTGGAACCATGATCAGAGCACGGAAACCAGCCTCTGCCAAGATTTATTACCGTACCTGGAAAGCTTTCTTTACCTGGTGCGAATCTCGTGGCCAGATCCCACTCCCTTATTCCCTACCCAAAGTTCTTGGTTTTCTCCAAGCGGGTCTGGAGGCCAGACTGTCATTGGGCTCGCTTAAGAGCCAGGTGTCAGCCCTCTCAGTGCTTTTCCAAAAGCTCATTGCTACCAAGCCGCAAGTAAGGACTTTCCTTCAGGGGGTTTCCCGATTGGTTCCCCCCTACAGACGACCACTAGAAACGTGGGACCTCAGCCTGGTACTGACAGCATTGCAGGAACCACCCTTCGAACCCCTTAAGGAGGTCCCGCTCTGCCTTCTTTCCCAGAAGGTGGTTTTCCTGGTGGCAATCACCTCGCTACGCAGGGTGTCTGAACTGACAGCACTCTCCTGCAGACGGCCTTTCCTGGCATTTCACCAGGACAAGGTAGTTCTTCGTACGGTCCCATCCTTCCTTCCGAAGGTTGTGTCCGACTTCCACCTCAATGAGGAAATTTCACTACCATCCCTTTGTCCGGTTCCGGTTCATAGAGTGGAGAAGGCTCTGTATACGCTTGACCTCGTCAGGGCATTGCGTATATACGTGTCTAGGACTGCGTCCTTCCGGAGGTCTGATTCTCTTTTCCTCCTTCCGGAAGGCGGTCACAAGGGTATGCCAGCTTCCAAGGCTACTCTTGCCAGGTGGATCAAATCCACCATACAAGAGGCGTACCGCCTTAAGAATTCTCCTCTTCCAGCCGGTATTACGGCACACTCTACACGGGCGGTAGGGGCCTCCTGGGCCATTCGGCACCAGGCTTCGGCACAACAAGTGTGTAAGGCGGCCACTTGGACTAGCTTACACACATTTACTAAACACTACAGGGTTCATACCCAGTCCTCAGCGGACGTGAGCCTGGGTAGACGTGTCCTGCAGGCGGCGGTGCCCTAAGTGTACGGGCCTGTCTGCACAATATTCGTCCATTGCTTCCCACCCAGGGACTGCTTTAGGACGTCCCATGGTCCTGTGTCCCCCAATGAGGCGACAGAGTAAAGGAGATTTTTGTGTACTCACCGTAAAATCTCTTTCTCTTAGCCTCTAATTGGGGGACACAGCTCCCACCCTGTTGCCCTTTCCGGGCTGTTGTAACTGTTGAGTTCTCATATTGTTTCTTGAGCTTGTACATAGTTGCCTTCTTACAGGCATAATTATGTTATTCATGTTACATTCCTCCTACTGCTTTGGCACAAAACTGGAGAAGGCTGATGCCGTCCAGGGGTGTATACTGCACAGGAGGAGCCACAGTTAATCTTTTTCAGATTATGCATAGTGTCGCCTCCTAGTGGACAGCAGCATAACACCCATGGTCCTGTGTCCCCCAATTAGAGGCTAAGAGAAAGAGATTTTACGGTGAGTACACAAAAATCTCCTTTTTTTTTTGGAAGCTGGATTTCCTCCTTTTTCTGCTTTACTTAATATCCTGGTCATGGATACATACTAACTTAGCAATTTTTAAATGGTCCTTTAATAGTTTTGATTGTTATATTTTACTATAGCCTTTAGTTAGGGATTAATTGCGTCTGGCAAATTGTTAATTGTGTTGTCACTTCGGTGCCCAATCACCCCCGGCATCGCCGTCTGCTCGTTCGGCCAAATCGAACATGAAGAAGTCAGAGATCAGCTGCAGCCCGGACTTCCTCTTAATGTTCGATTTGTCTGAAGGCGGAGACAGTGATGCCAGCGCCGATTGGGTGCCAGTGTCATAACACCGCAAGGGAGCCCCGGAACCGCGAGTGCCAACAGCACATGAACGGCGCTGGCATTGGAGGAGAGTCTAGGCTTTATTATTTTATGGGGGCCAAACATTTTGATCAAGAAGGGGTTGTCCTAGTTGTGGAATACCCCTTTAATTTGGGAAATGCTGGATATACTGATGGCTCAAACACATTATCAGAAAAATCTAACGAGTGAATCTTGTATGTTTTCGTTATTGTCAGATTTATCACACTTTCCTATTGTCTTGATCAGAGTATTTACTGCCCCTGACATTAAATAAAGATGAGGGCAACTATAATTACAGAAGCCCCATTTAGAATTGGCCTCTGTTTATGATGACGCTTATTTATGGTCTACAGAAGTTTTTTGGCAACGTCTATCATTTAGCGTGCGTCACTGGGAGATATTTAGCTTTTATCATTCATTTACAATCTTGTGATTGTGAGCACACATCAACTGTAGCCATGCGATTCCCTCAACAGTCATGGTTTGTTTCTGATTGATGCTACCCCCAGCAATGGCAGGGTTTAGGGTAAACTCTGAACCCAACTGTTAGTCCTTGTTATAGTGTAATCTTTATTGATTGCAGCTTCACAAAAAGGGAAGTCTGTTGTGAAGTGGATTGACAGGCCCCGCCATGGCAGAAGCCGAGGCCTGTTTTAGGAGAATTGGCATCTCTCTGGCTCTACTCAATGTACACAGAAAGCAGCCCATCAGTGGTGCAGACGAGGATATACTGAGCTCAGTATTCAGAGAACTTCTAGATCTGCAGCAAATAAAACAGTAATTTGTATCAAAATGACAGCAAGCAGACCAATAAGTGACACATTGCTGGAATCGGAGTCTCTGCCTCTACATCATGTCACACTCAGATTACATGGCAAAAACCTGTTGACAGATTCCCTTTAGGGTATGTGCACATGTTGTGAAATTGTGTGCGGATTCCGCCTGCGGTTTTCTATTATGGAGCAGGTGTAAACCGCAGCGGAATCCGCACAAAGAATTGACATGCTGCGGATTAAACAACGCAGCGTTTCGGCGTGTTTTTTTCCGCAGCATGTGCACTGCGGATTTTTTTTTTCTATAGGTTTACATGGTACTGTACAACGCATGGGAAAACTTCTGCGAATCCGCAGCGTGTGCACTTAGCCTTAAGGTGTGGGCCAAACAAAAGCTCCTATGGTTGCCATGTGTGATCACTTGTTAGGGCATATAAAATGCACCAATGGTAATATTATGTAATAAAGTATTTCAATGCATTATAATGAATAAAAAAAAGATAAGATTTTCCAGACGTGTACTTGTGCGAGCATAAGCAACTTTGTAATTTACAGCCCTTCAAAATTGCTCACTGCTTCTAAGACTTTAAACACCATTTTGTGACCATTAAACTTCCATTTAAGGCATTCATTGCACACAAGATCTGTGACGGCTTAAATAGTCATAGAATTAAATGTGTTGTCCATTGCTGTCACTGACTGCAGAGTGCTGACAGGGCGCCACAATTCCCCTGTACTCCCTGTGCGTGTGGACAGTCACGTGACCACATTTATGCGATTTACACACTTGCAGTCACATGCAGACTAGACTCTGCTACAATATTGAGAAGCTGAGGAGAGTCTGTCTGAATATGGCTACCGGTTTGCCAATTGCATACACACTGTTGCTTGATTTGTAACAATTCTGCAGTCACGTGGAGCGACTGCCGACTTTCCTTCTTAGATTGGGCAACCCCTATAATTTATTAGTATTGTCCCCATTCATTGTCCACCTGTAGCCTTATTCTACAACTGCACATGCAAGAACTGATACACTGATGTGCCACAGGGCTAGTGGTGCGCAGTGCATGCGATGGCGATAGGGTCAATATGTTGTATCTGAAACGGGATTTTCCATCTGTCTGTGGAGGGAACCTGTAACATTCTCTTGGTTTTAGAAGGTAAAGCCTGTTTGTTAGGCAATCGCCACATGTATTCAAGCTGTCTAGCAGCCGCAAATCATGCAGCAGCCTTAACATAAACTAAATCACCGAGCTCGCCGAAATAGACCACCCGAGCATGCTCGGAGAAACTCAAGTAACAAGCACACTCGCTCAGCACTAATCTTCATGAATCGGGAGCTCCTGACTCCATCCCATCTCCTTAAGATTGGTGTGAACAATGCCAGTTTTGATGTATCGGGCTTTTTGACTTTGATTTTGGATGCTCTATAATTAGCAGAGGTCACTACGGGGAGGGGGAGGTGAGCAGTGACCATCACTCATCGTAAATAGTGTCGTCCTGTATTATCCATATTGAGTAGGTACCTACCTTTGTAATCATGCCTGTAATGATGGTGAGATGACTATTGAAGTGGTCTACAAAATAGGAAGTATCAGCTGAAAGATCTGATTTTTTTATCTATTTTCTATGTCCTGTATATGATACAGAAAATAGAAAAAAAATATCAAAAATTCTTAATTACATTAATAAAAATAGTGATTTAAACACTGCTGACACTTTCTTTCTAATATGTGGTTCCATAAGTCATAAAGCAAACGTTGACTTGTATTCTCTTTTGTGCATCTGTTTTCTTTTTATTTCTCTCAGATTTAATAAAAGGACTTCAGAACACCTCTACGCACTCGCCTAACATGTCTCACTCCCCTCTGCCTCCTCACTTGCAACAAGGGTTCACAGGTAAGGGATACTATTACGGGATATTTTTGCAGTCACTGAAGTGTCTGTATTTGAATTGTGCAGAGTGACTTGGTAGTCCATGCTATTTGCATAGCCCAGCTGTTCTCGCTCACTTTTGAGTGGAGCTGTCTGCAGACTTCCACATTCATATCAAAAAGTAATTTGCACTCCCGACAGAAAGTAAACGGCTGTTCTATCATACTTTGCATGGTTGAGAAGTATATGGAAAGCACAAATTTATAGCAGGTTGTTAGCCTATGGCCAATACACGCACAGAGCGTTTTCTCTAGATACCTCTGTACGTGATCGACTACGTACTACGTACTCTGTACGTGATCGTAACCTACTGACCTGCTGTACTGTACATGATCGCCTGTAGGCTACTGACCTGCTGTACTGTACATGATCGCCTGTAGGCTACTGACCTGTACTGTACATGATCGGCTGTAAGCTACTGACCTGCTGTACTGTACACGATTGGCTGTAGGCTGCTGACCTGTACTGTACATGATCAGCTGTAAGCTACTGATCTGCTGTACAGTACAAGATCGTCGGCTGTAGGCTACTGACCTGCTGTACTGTACATGATTGCCTGTAGGCTACTGACCTGCTGTACTGTACATGATTGCCTGTAGGCTTCTGACCTGCTGTACTGTAGATTGCCTGTAGGCTACTGAAATGCTGTACTGTACGTGATCAGCTGTAGGCTACTGGCCTGCTGTACTGTATATTATCGCTGTAGGCTACTGACCTGCTGTACATTGTGATCGGCTGTAGGCTACTGGCCTACTGTACGTTATCGGTTGTAGGCTACTGACTACTGTACTGTATTTGATCGGCTCTAGGCTACTGACCTGCTGTACTGTGCATGATCGGCTCTAGGCTACTGACCTGCTCTGCTGTACGTGATCGGCTGTAGGCTGCTGTACTATATATGATCGACTGTAGGCTACTGACCTGCTGTACTGTACGTGATCGGCTGTAGGCTACTGTACTATATATGATCGACTGTAGGCTACTGACCTGCTGTACTCTACGTGATCGGCTGTAGGCTACCAAAGTGCTGTACTATATATGATCAGCTGTAGGCTACTGACCTGCTGTACTGTATGTGATCGGCTGTAGGCTACTGACTTGCTCTGCTGTACGTGATCGGCCGTAGACTACTGACCTGCTGTACTGTATATGATCGGCTGTAGGCTACTGTACTATATATGATCGACTGTAGGCTACTGACCTGCTGTACTGTACGTGATCGGCTGTAGGCTACCAAAGTGCTGTACTATATATGATCAGCTGTAGGCTACTGACCTGCTGTACATTGTGATCAGCTGTAGGCTACTGACCTGCTGTACATTGTGATCAGCTGTAGGCTACTGACCTGCTGTACTGTACGTGATCGGCTGTAGGCTACTGAAGTGCTGTACTATATATGATCAGCTGTAGGTTACTGAAGTGCTGTACTATATATGATCAGCTGTAGGCTACTGACCTGCTGTACTGTATGTGATTGACTGTAGGCTACTGACCTGCTGTACTGTACGTGATCGGCTGTAGGCTACTGACTGCTGTATATTGTTTTTTTTTTTGTATACTTCTTGACTATGCAAAGAAAATAAACAGCTGGTTTATCATACTACTTTGTGAATGCTAATCAACTTTTTGATATGTTACGTTTGAACTTTCAAATTGTGCACCACAAGTGTGAATACCGCCCAATGTGTTTATCCTGTTTTTCGGCATAGTGACAATTTTCCTTCTAATACATGTATTTCCACATTCAGAATGTTGTATTTTAAGTCACCATCAGTAGTAACATTTTTTCCAACAGTTCTAGCACTGGCATCTGAAAAACTTGTTATGCGTTCTTGTTGATTTTTTTTTTTTCCCCCAGATGCAGCTCAATGTAAAGGAGACTCTAAATTGCAACGTAAAAACCCATGACAACTGATCAATGGAACTAAGTTGATTTAAAATGTGTTCTTCTGGTTGGCTTGGACTGTCCCATCCGGAAGTGCTTTGTCATCAGAAAAAGCTGCCGTGTGCTGTCTATGTTTACATTAATCCCTAGCACTGTGGAGAGCAGAAAGAATACTGGATGAAAGCAAGCGAAGGCAGGCTGCAGGAGAATGTTCATGAGCATGGCTGGCTATAAGTTGGTGCTAACAAGCCACAAAGGATTTCTTCTAGGGCGAGGGATAGATGGGGAAGAGGTTTCCCTCCATAACCTTAAATAATCACTGGGCTAAATGATTGTTTTCTATTTATTTTTGTTGCAGGTATCATAGAGCATAAGCCACATGAAGTGGATATGTTTGCATTCCATTCTATATTCCTGAGAATTGCGGAAGAATGTTGTGGGCGAGAAACGCAGATACAAATAAAATGCAAAACACACCTTTTTGCCCATTGTCAAGAGACTTGCATTTGCGGAATTTGACAGATCGTTATTTAATTCAAATGGGACTTATTCTCCAAATGGTCTATAAGCATAATTAATTGCCTTATTTTTTATTTAACAGTTAAAACTTTTAAAAATCGTGTAGGATTAAAGCTTTTTTAAATTTATCGCACAAAGATTTCAAAATAATATTGTCGTGGGAAGTAGAAATTTTGCTCTTTTCTTTTTTTTTTTTTCCTTTTTATACAGTAGATAACAAAGTTGGGGGAATTGAAGATTTAATGGAAAATAGGCCAATAGTAAAATTTGCTATGGCTCTTCTAGTAATTTATAATGCTTTAAACAAGAAGTGTTAAGTAGTAATACCATTTACAAGGTGGTGCACGTGGCACGGTAATGCGGTTTGCAAGCATTTCACAATTAAAAGTATTAAGTGAAAAAAATCATTAAAATATATGGTTTCCACCAGCGTTCAAAACTTGCAAATATTTCCCATTTTGTTGGTCTACATAATATTTATACCAATTTGGTTGAAAATTTGGTTAAAGAAACGGTGACCAATTAAGTCTGTTAAGATCAAATCTGTTAAAGCCTAATCAAGTGTTTATTTTTTATTGTATGTTGTTGTTTTGTTTTCTGTATATGTGCTAAACTGAGTGAGCATTTTTTTTTTTTTTCTTTTTTCCAACATGGGAAGTAGTTTATCATTTAGGCTGGAATTACATTGCTCCAGTATTGGTCCCCATTAAATCCAAATATTTAGTGCCAAGAATGGAATTTCTTATGCTGACACTGCTTTTGTATGATGATGGTTTCTCCTTAGTAAATTTTGATCCAATTTTTAATACTGAATATGCAGCTGGCTGTAACTAGCCGTATTACTGTCACCTTCATTCAGATTAGAGTTGGCTATCCATATTAAGTCAGTGGTGGTCCGACTCTAGTGGTCCAACTTGTCTACTGGTTTGTACTGCGCACACTAAATTAGTAGCGCAAAGCTACAACCAAGAAAAGCCCAAACTAAGTGTATGAGCTGTGCAGTTT
This sequence comes from Ranitomeya variabilis, assembly GCF_051348905.1. Classification (NCBI taxonomy): domain Eukaryota; kingdom Metazoa; phylum Chordata; class Amphibia; order Anura; family Dendrobatidae; genus Ranitomeya; species Ranitomeya variabilis. The sequence goes on along the minus strand of NC_135239.1, from coordinate 144,836,721 downwards.
AGACCTGTTTACGCTGCAGTATCCTTTAGGGTATGTGCACACGTTGCGGATTTACTGTGGATCCGCAGCGTTTTTTGCGGCTCAGAAACGCTGCAGATCCGCAAGTGATTTACAGTACGATGAAAATCAATGGTAAAAAAAATGCTGTGCTAATGGTGTGGAAAATTCTGTGCGGAAACGCTTAAAAGTAGCATGTCGCTTATTTTTTGCGGATCTGTAGCGTTTTTGTACCTATTCCATTATAGAAATCCGCAGGGTAAAAACGCAAAAAATCTGCACCAAATCCGCAGCGAAATCCGCACACAAAAAGCGTCAAATCCGCACCTGCGTTTTCTGCCAAGAGATGCAGAATCCGCACCAGAAATTCCTAAGCCTAATCCGCAACGTGTGCACATAGCCTTACACAGCTAATGGTTTTGGTGCCACTGATCCAATATTGATGATTTACCTGAGGATAGGTTATCTGTAGTAAAAATCTAGATCTAATATGGCTGGATTTTAAGGAGTCTGTATTAAAGCTACAACACCCAAACCACTATTGGTTTAACTGATCCAAGTTTTGGCCAATAAAGATTAACCACGACACAAGTTTCATGCTGTACAACAGCTGGATGTTGGGAATGTAATAGGAGTTTATAATGTGGCCGTGGGCTGCAACACCTGTGCCTCCTTCAGCCGGCAAAACGTGTGAACTGCATATGTAGCAAAGGTTATAGTGATTCACAATACAAACAAGTTATTAATAAGAGGATTAAGATAACTTAACCCCTTCATGACATTTGACGTAAGTTTGTGTCCTGGTCGGGAAGGGGTTCCCGCAACATGATGTAAATTTAAGGCCATGGCGAACATGCTGTCAAAGGAGCAGTGCCCTAAGGATCGCCGCTGGGAACTCTGCTTAAAGGATCACTTCCATCTCCAAGATCCTATCCCAATATGTATTAAGTGTAAGAAAATATTAGCAAATACCTCCAATTAGAAATATAGTATAGTGTTTTTTTTATTCGCTATGTCGCTTTCCTCATGTGCAGGCATTGCAAGACCTTTGGATATCCATGGTTAAAACCACTAGCAACTAGCTGTCATTTCATCAGTGAACGTAGCCATGGATACATAAGGTCCTGCAATGCTTGCACATGAGGAAAGAGACCTAGCGAATAAAAAAATAAAAACTACCGTATTTCTGTATCGCTTCATTGGGGGACACAGGAGCCATGGGTGTATGCTGATGCCACTAGGAGGCTGACACTATGCACAAAAAAATTAGCTGCTCTGTTGCAGTATACACCCCACCGACTGGCATGCTGATACTCAGTTTAGCTTAGTGTCAGTAGGAGGTGGACACGGGTCTTTCATTAGACTCCTTTCTACCTCAGTGTGCGTCGTTCCTCTTCAGGTACCACGGAGGGATACAGTGTGAACAGTCAAAACTGTAATCCCACATACAGACTGAGTATGGCGTGTACTGCCACCCCGTATCCTCATAGGTCTACTCGGCAGGACCCCAGCACCTAACACAGAAGCGTGTTCATGCTATCCGTACCGGTCCTTGCCCCCGTCTTCCACCCACTTGCCCACCAGAGCCTGTCGGAGTGAGGAGACGAGGGTGTCCATCAGCAAGCTCTTTTGGACGTCATTTACATTCCCTGGAGGATGAGGTAACTCTTCCCTCTTTCCCCAGGTTCTTTTTTCCGGAGAAGATACAGATGAAGAAGGTGAGTATTTTTCTCTCCAGTGATCTTTTAGGGGTAGGTCCTTGGGCTGCTGTCACTTCAGCAGCTCAGTGGAATTCTCTGGGGCTTTACCAGGACTCTATTCTTTGGCAGCTTCTGTCCCCAGTGCTCAGAGAGGACGCTGCTCTGAGTGTCTCCCCATTCCCAGATCTCTCTACCATTGGTTGTGTCTGTCGGGAGCAATCACATACGGTTGCGCCAAATTATTTCTACCTCCGCGCCGTTCTCCCCCTCCCGACGGTCGCTGGGCTTTAATCTAGGTACCGGCTTTCTTTGGGTCTAGTCCTGCGTCGTAACTCCGCCCCCGCCCTTCTAATCCTTCGGGCGGGCTTTTCTCCCGCCCGTCTCCTCTTCCTGTAGCCGGCGCCTAGCCCCGCCCACTCTTCCTGGCCACATGGAGAGCCAGCTTTTCCTCCTTCATGCCCACAGTGTTACCTGCATCTCCTGGCGGTTGCCATTTTTGCTGTGGGATCTGGCGGTGATTGTTTCTGCAGGACCTGCTGTATCTAAACAGCCACTTCAGCCGGAAAACCTCAGGACTTCTGCCATGAGTAGCTCTGCACTGCAGACTGACACTCTCCTCTGCCCCAGTTCCCTAACCCTCTAGCATCTTTTAGTGGGTCTGCTTTCACCATGTCTAATTCTAAGGGAAAACGTTCCCATCCTCCTGCTTGTTCAGCTACGTTAGTCCGACACTTTATATGTTCGCCCTGTAAATGCAGACTTCCCTCAGGTTAGTCCTCTTTCCTTTGTCAGGACTGCAACAACCCCACGGTGCCCACAGCCTAGGACCCCCCTGCTCTCCCACTTGAGAGTGAGGCCCCTATTCCAGGGTGGGTTTCCTCTGTCCCAATCCGTGACGGTCCTCACCAGGGTTTCTAAGTCTGTGGCCAAATGGACCAAACTCCGTCAGGGCATTCTGGCTGGGGCCCAACCAGAACAGCTAGCGGAGCTTGCCAACCAGATTTCTCACGCAGGAGAGTATTTGGTCTCTGCCTCCCTGGATGCCGCGTCTTGTGCAGCTCAGGCATCCAGTAATGTCGTTGCCATCCGCCGGACGGTTTGGCTTAAGGCCTGGCAAGGTGAGTTCTCTTCAAAGAAGTCCATTACCAGTCTGCCTTTTCAAGGATCGCGTCTTTTCGGTTCCAGGCTGGACCAAATTATTAAGGACGCGACCGGGGGGACAAGTTCTCTTCTCCCCCAATCCAAACCTCGCCGACCTCTTCCAAAGCGGCAGTTTCGTTCCTTTCGACCCTTTTGTTGTTTTGCGACGACAGACTCCTTTTCCCAACACCAGAGGCTGCAAGCGTGCCAATATAGGAAGAAGGTTTCCTTTAGGCTAGGTTCCCATTGTGTTAATGGGATAGCGCTAACGGACAGCGTTGCACGGCGAAATTAACGCCGTGCACCGCGTCTGTTAGCGCTCCCATTGCCGGCAATGTTAGAGCGCATTGCTAGCGCGTGTCATTTTCGGCACGCGCTAGCGATGTGCCGGTCTTTTGTAGCGCACCTCGGACGCTGCTTGCAGCGTCCGCGGCGCGCCAGAGGTCCGTTCCCCGCTCTCGCAGATCGGGGATCTGCGAGAGCGGGGACGTTAACGCGACCCCTGAACGCGGCCCCGAAAAAGACATTGCGTTAGCGCAATCCGCTAGCGCTCGCGCTAAACGGATTGCACTAACGCAATCTGAACCTAGCCTTAGGCCCATTCCTTCCTGGCGTTCCCGCAACTCCCAAGGTAGATCCACCAGGTCTGGATCTGGAAGATCTACATCTGCATGACTCTTACCAAGATCCCGGCTCATCTCCCAAGCTGGGCAGCCGTCTTCTTTTCTTCAGAGATGTTTGGCTCACCTGCAGGATGCATGGGTCAGGGAGGTGGTATCCTCAGGATACAAAATAGAATTTGCTTCTCGGCCCCGGGATCGCTTCTTCGAATCTCACCCTCCAAAAGACCCAGTTTGATCCAGGGTTTCTTTGCAGCCATCTCCTCCCTACTCATTTCGGGGGTAGTCGTTCCCGTTCCAGAAAGAGAAAGATTCACAGGCTTCTACTCGAACGTATTTCTGGTGCCGAAGAAGGACAGTGCGGTCCGTCCAATTCAGGATCTCAAGTTACTGAACAAAAGGGTTCATCTGTGACATTTCAGGATTGAATCCCTTCGTTCAGTAATCACTTCCATGGAGGCACAGGAATTTCTGTGCTCCATAGACATGCAGGATACTTATCTTCATGTCCCTATATTTCCGGGACATCACAGATTCCTGCATTTTGCGGTACATCAGGAGCATTTCCAGTTTGTTACCCTGCCTTTCGGTCTCGCAACCGTTCCCAGGGTCTTAACAAAGATCATGGCAGCTTTGATGGCCATTTTGAGGATCAGCGGTCTGGTACTCTTTCCGTACCTCAACGACATTCTCATCAAGGCTCCGTCCTTTTCTCAGGCCCAGGAAAGCCTGTCCATCGTTCTCAACACCCTGTCCAATTTCGGGTGGCTTGTCAACAGGAAGAAGTCCTGCCTTGTTCCGACTCAGCGCCTCGTGTTCCTAGGCATTCTGTTTAGTGATGAGTGAGTGCTTCCCTATCTGTTCCCTCCCTTTCCTCTTCTTCCCAAGCTGTTGAAGATCAAGGCGGAGGGGATACCGGTCATCCTGATCACACCGGATTGGCCCAGAAGGTCTTGGTTCGTGGAGATTGTCAACCTTTTCGCAGGCGCTCCCTGGAGGCTTCCAGACAGATCCGATCTGACACCTGAATTCTCGGTCACTCAGTTTGATGGCGCGGCTGTTGAGACCGCGATTCTGAAAGCGTCCGGTTTTTCAGATCGGGTGATTCACACCATGATCCATGCTCGGAAGTCTTCATCTTCCAGGATCTACTATCAGACCTGGAAGGCCTGTTTCTGCTGGTGCGATTCCAATCACGTTCCACCTATGTCCTTTTCTCTCCCTTCCATTTTGGCTTTTCTCCAGGCAGGACTTGACGTGGGTCTTGCCCTTAGTTCTCTTAAGGGTCAAGTATCAGCGCTTTCTATCCTTTTCCAGAGGACATTATCATCCCGACCGCAGGTCAAGACTTTCCTTTAGGGAGTAGCGCATGCAGCTCCTCCATACTTGGCTTCAGCGGATCCCTGGGATCTCAATCTTCTACTGGAAGTCCTGAAGGGTACTCCCTTTGAGCCCTTCAGAGAGTTTTCCGTGTCATTTCTGACCTGGAAGGTGGCCTTTCTTGTGGCCATGACCTCCATCTGGCGTGTTTCGGAGTTGGCGGTCCTCTCTTGCCGCCCGCCTTTCTTGGTTATTCACCAGGATAAAGGTGGTCCCACGGCCTCTGCCTTCTTTCCTTCCCAAGGTGGTGTCCACTTTCCATCTCAATGAGGACATTGTTCTACCTTCCTTTTGTCCTGCGCCGACTCATCCTCTGGATCGCTCGTTGAACAAGCTTGAATCGGGTCAGAGCGGTTAGTCTACCTGGCTAGAACGGCCTCCTTTTGGAAGACGGACTCTCTGTTCATCATTCCGGATGGTATGCTAAGGGCCTGCCGGCCTCCAAGGCGACTATTGCTCACTGGATCAAAACGGCAATTTTGGAGGCTTACTGGGTCAAGAACAGAGTGCTGCCCCTGGGGTTAAGGCTCACTCTACCCGGGCAGTCGGTGCCTCTTGGGCTGTGCACCACAGGGCTTCTGCCCTACAGCTTTGTAAAGCGGCAACCTGGCCTTCCGTCCATACGTTCGCTAAATTTTACAAGGTCCATACCTATGCTTTGGCTGATGCCAGCCTAGGCAGAAGGATCTTGCAGGCAGCAGTGGTGAATTCTCTGACCTGATGGAACGTTTTTTTCCCTCCCTAGGGACTGCTTTTGGATGTCCCATGGTTCCTGTGTCCCCCAATGAAGCGATGGAGAAAACAGGATTTTTGATTGCTTACCGTAAAATCTGTTTTTCTGAGCCTTCATTGGGGGACACAGCACCCTCCCGTGTTGTTTCCGGTGTTCTCTGATTAGTTTTGTCCCTTGATTAGTTAATACCTCTTTGTTTTTTCTCCTACTGTTTTCTCATTAACGATCAGAATGCCAGTCGGTAGGGTGTATACTGCAGAGGAGCTAATTTTTTTTTTGTGCACAGTATCAGCCTCCTAGTGGCAGCAGCATACACCCATGGTTTCTGTGTCCCCCAATGAAGGCTCTGAGAAACAGATTTTACGGTAAACAACCAAAAATCCTGTTTTTTCCAATTTTAAGACAGGCTTTTTTTTGCCAAAATTTGGGGTGGGGGAAATGGGGGTGCATCTTATAATTTGAATATATTTTACCGGCCTCGATGGAGCAGTGTCCCAGGTCTCTGCTGGAGGGGGCAAGAGTGGCACGTTGCTGCAGGCCGCTGCCTGGGATAAGGGGGTCTTTGGAGGTGTGACACTGCGGGTGTTTGTTGGTGCAGGGACTCCGCCAACATTTTGTGAAAGGCCGGGACCTCTGCACTTCCATGGCTTACATTGCGGTGGACTTTGGGAAAATGGCTGTCTGGGGCAGCGCATGTACAGATGGAGATCTCGGCACCAAGATCTTGTGGGAACCACTGAACACCCACAGCAAAGCACGTCCAAACACCCCTTTCTGCCAGTTTGGGGGCTGTAGCATTGTCCCACTCCTGCCTCCACCAGCAGCAACCCTGGGACCCTGCTTCACCGCAGCCACCACCCCTGGTAAGCAATAAGCCTGTCCCTCCAGGAGCATTTGCCTGCATGACCCCGGGCCATTTAACGCCCTAAATAATGTGATTGATAGCTATCATGGCAGTTCTAAGGAGAGGGAGGAGGTTCCATCTTTCAGATTGTCGCTCTGCAATGTCATCGCGAGGTCCCAATTGTTGCCTTGGCAACTTGAGGTAGTCATGATAACCTCCAGGTAACCCAGCTACGGCAAGCTTGTTATATCATGCTCAGAGCATGGTCTTAGAGTCTTCTGTCAGTACAGCACAGGCAGGAATAATGCATGCTGGTGTATTGCAATACATTATACTAGCATTCAGACTAATAAAAGTTAGTGCCCTAGAGGGGGCTGAGTAAAAAAAAAAAAAAGTTTGGAAAAAAAACCATAAAGTAAACAAAAATAAAATGGGTATATGTGTAAAAAAAAAAAAAAAAAAATAGAAAAAATATGCATTTGGTTTTGCCTCTTCTAGAACGACGCGACATGTAAAACTGTCACACTATTTAACACCTTCAGTGAACTCTGTAAAAAGATTAATAAAAAATGTGCCAAAAAACCATGCTTTTTCATCATACCGCCAAAAAAAGTAGAATACAACGTGATCAAAAGGTCAAATGTAAATAAAATGGTATAGCTGAAAACGTCATCTTGTCCTACAAGAAACAAGCTGCCATGCAGCTTCCTCAGCGGAGAAATGAAAGTTAGAGCTCTCGGGATATAGTGTTGCAAAAATATTTTTTTTCTATATAAAAAAATGATTTTATTGTATAAAACTGCAAAACATAAACAAAATTATATAAATGTGGTGTCACTGTAGTTATGGAATAAAATGGTTTTATCTTTTACCACATACTTCATGGCCTAAAAAAAACTAATTAGAAAGTGAAAAAAAAAAGTGCCCAAAAATGGAACCAATAAAAACGTTCTCATCCTGCAAAAAAACAAGACCTCAAATGACTGTCAGCTGAAATATGGAAAAATTATAGCTGTCAAAATATGGCAATGCAAAAAAGGTCTTGTAGTTTATAATGGCAGCACAACATAAAAAAGCTACGTAAATCTGGTATCGCTGTAATCGCATGGACCCAAAGAATAAAATCACTTAATCGCTTATACCGCACGAGGAATGGTGGAAAAAATAAAATAAAACCAATCTCTGAAATACGTGATACAGACGGAGCCTCTGGCGGAAAATTCCCTATAATGAAGCAGATGGAGGCGCTGTGGACGCCGTCTTGCCTATGATCTGGCAGCGTCAGTCTTTTTAAGCGTGCATAAAAGTGCCGTCTGCCATAGTTTTATGCACCTCTGCAAAGGACATCGCTGAACAAAAGTCAGACAGAGACCAGAGTAACTCTGCTGCCTCATTGTTAAATGATCCCTAGAGGGTATAATCTCCAAAATGTGGTTACTAGAGAGGGGATTTTGCTCTTCTGGCACTTAAGTCCGTCAACTATTCTATGATAATTTGTTCTCGAAGAGTCAAATAGCGCTCTGTCTCCAGAGTCCCGCCTTGTGGCTAAGCAGTACTGTACAGACACATATGGGATATTTCCACATTCAGCAAAAATTGTGACATTTTTGTGCCATTTTTACTCATTTTCCCAAGTGAAAAATGTAAAATTTGGGTCTGAAATAATTTTAGTATTTTTCACTGCCCAACTTTATAATCATATTGACACCACAGGTATTCTGTGACACACCCATGGTGTCAATATGATCCCTGCCCCCATAGATGAATTCATTGAGAGGTGTAGTTTGTAAAATGGGGTCACTTATGGTTGGTTCTGCTGTACTGCCACCTCAGGAGCTCTTCCAGTGGGTCATGGTTCCCGCAAACCATAACAGTAAAATCTGCAGTATAATATGATGCTTTGTACTGTGCCTGTAAAGTATTTCCTATTTCATGTCGGATATTGGCGCACTCAGGAGACATTGCACAAAAAAATTAGGTACATAATTTTTATTCGCTTTTATAAAAAATAAAAACTTGCAATTATTCTTCACTCAATGGTATCAATTTCTGTGAGGCACATATGGTGTCAACATGCTCACTGCACCCCTAGATGAATTCATTAAGGGGTGTAGTTTGTAAAATGGGGTCACTTATGGAGGGGTTCTATTCTGGCACCTCAGGGGCTCTGCCAATGTGACATGGCACCCTCAAACCACTGCAGCAAAATGTTCACTCAAATATGGCGCTTCTTCCCTTCTGAGCTTTGCACTGTGCCTCAAAAGTAGTTTTTGACCACATATGCGGCATTGGTGTACTCAGGAGAAATTGCACCGTTCATTTTTCCTAATATACCTTTTGAAAATTAAAAACTTGGGGCCAAAGAAACACTTTAGTGGAAAAAAATGGTAATTTTCCATTTACTCAGCCTAATGTTATACAATTCTGAGAGTCACCTGAAAGATGATAATGCTCACTATACACCTAGATTAATTCCTCGAGAGGTGTAGTTTCCAAAATGGAGTCACCTGTGGGGGTTTCTGCTTTTATGGCATGTCAGAGGTTTGTCAAATGTGTCTTAACACTTTTACCACACGATGAACGGCATCAAACCATTCCTGAATTGCTGTTTTTTGTTCTTTCTCCCTTCTCTGATAACAAGCCCGGTCTGCTCCTCTTCTCAGAGACATCGGACACTCCGCATCACACTACTCTGCGTGATCCAGAAATGGATTTTACAGTGTAAGTTTATGGAGCATCAAAGTAAGGCTCCACAGGCTACATTCCAAAAGAGACTTCTGGCCCAATCTTAGTGACCCTGATAGTCTGAAGTACAGTGACATCACTGAGAAGAGGAGCAGAATAGCTCTGAATCCTGGAGATGGCGGCGGTACAGGAGTATAACACACACTATATTATAACACACAGATTTCTTTAAAAATAAAAATCTTAATGTTTGTACCATGTTAAAGAAGCACTATCTATTGACAAGATAGTTGTAGAACTACACTTCTTGGGTCTTTTGATATCCCAGTGTTGTGTTAAGAGTCAACCTAACCTTTGCTAGAGATGTAAAGGGGTTGTCCAGATCAACCACTTTTTAAAGTGTGACAATCGTTATACTTTTCATAAGCCAATAACACATGAAAGTAAGCAACCTTGTACTGTACCTTATCAAAGAAATCTGCTTTTTCGCTACCAAGACTGATCTTTTATTCTTTAACTTCTCAAAAGTAAAATCTGTGTTCAGTGAAGGCGGATTTTTAAATTCCCGAGATCGATGACGGATGGTGCTGATAAGCTTCTATGTAGTTGAGAAGGGAGGAGCTAGAGGCAGAGCGCCACCTTCCAACTACCTCTTCGTCTTAATAGCATCAGTACCAAATGCAATCTCATCTCAGTAATGTTAAAATCTGTCTTTATTCAATACACATTTTATCCATGAATTGAAAATTTTAAAAATGATCAGTCCCGAAGAAGCATACTCGCCCTCCCGTTCCTTGCCAGCGATGTCGATGCCATTCTCCCTGGGTCCATGGCATATTGTTATGCCACGTGAGCCCTGCGCCCGGTTAGCAGCCACTAATGGGACGGCTGCTGTGCTTACATCTCCCATGTGCGTCCGAGGAGCATCCAAAGGAAATAAGAGCATAGAGGCTCAATAGAGGCTGCAGGGCTCACGTGGTATAACAATATCACCCCCCACCCCGAATGGTCCTGATGTGGGGGGGTGACTCTAGGGGCTTTTTTCCTATTCTGCAAGGGAGAATATAGTATTTAAGGAGGGGTTGTTCTAAGAAGTCCAGTTTGGATGAATGGGTAGCGGCCTGTTGTGGCATAAAACACTCCTGCTAGGACTGTGTGATGTGGCCGGAGTGATCATTTGAATTGTAATACAAGCTGTATATGTATTTTTGTCGTCTCGGTTTAGCACATGTAGGCGCTATTAGTAATGGTTGTATATGTAAATGTTTCGGCACTTTACAGAGTTGAAGACCTTTTGATCTAAAAGTACCACTCCAGCGGTGTATTTTTTATTTTGCCGCTTGTTAGCCATCAGCATTGTGTTCAGCAGTAAAATACTCCGTGTAACTTACTGAGTGTTGCTGGTGCTGATTCAGTTGTGGTCCTGGATGACGATCCTGAAGTTGTGACTACCAGGCTTACAGCAGCGTCTGGGGACCAGAGGTCACTCCTTCAGTGCAAGTGTGAGTCTCAGAAGGAGGCACAAACACTCTACATTTACAAAGGAAGCAACATTTGCTGTGTGTGCGGTTACATGATGGACGGGAGCCGGGGCAGTGCCGGAAATGGCAATATTGTAATGAAACATGAGCATTTGTTACTGATGGGGAAATTCAAAATCACTGGAGTGGTACCTCAATTTATCTGTCTTTTAGTATACAATAACAGATTTTAAAAAATAAGCTCTCGAACATTTTGTATTGTTCAATATTCCTTGTACTTAAGCTTTAATTTCCATGTAAACTATGCCTGATCTCTTAGTCTCGAATTTACTTAACGTTAAACTGTAACAATGTTTTTCATGTGGTGACAGAGACCCTGATTCTAGTGATGCATCAATTACTGGGCTGCTTGCTGCAGTTTTAATGAAATCTCGGTTTCCTCTGCTGCATATCTGAATAACTGCCCCCACCACTGGCAGCTTTCTGCCTATGCACAGTATGCACAGAAGGCTGCCAATCTGTAGGGTAATGCAGAGCTGATGTATGCAGCAGGTTTAGTGATCCTCTAGAAATAATGTTGTTCCACATTGCTGGATTCATACTCCGCCTTTACACCATACTGGTCTCAGTTTAGGAGTTAAAAACCTGTTCTCTAATGCCGAAAGGTACCAAATTGGTAATTTGGGGAGTCAGATATGTTCAAGTTATCCATAAATTTACATTAATCAAGTGTTACTACTTTCAGCTGAAGCGCAATAATACTGCATCCATGTGTTTTCCCACCTTTAATCCTTTTCATTATTTTGATTAAGCTTTTAATGTTAATATAAAGAGTGCCTCATGTATACATGTGGTTTGGGACCTCAGTGTTGGATAGCCAGGCAGAACATCTTTTTTTATGACAGTTAGCAGGTGCAAACACATTTTTGCAAATTAAACAGGTTGAATGTATTTTGTCAAGATCTTGTGCGGTCTAGAAAAGAACTATAGTGTAGTTTTGGACAATAACAGAATTTTTGTTGCTGCAATAATTCAGATGATCTTGTCTCTATTACAAAACATTTTTAATATTATCTAGCCTTTTGTCTTGTCAGCCTATATGTTTCGGTACATAATCAGCTTGTATTTATAGTACTGTGCCCATCATTACTTTTTGTTAAGAAGATAAAGCTTAATGGGACGAAGACTGAAATCTTAAGGCTTTGTTCACACAGTGGAGTTGACACTCCTATTTCCTCCCTCTGGGCTATAGAAATACCATGCTATGCTTTGTGAACCTGGCTTAAAAGGAACCTGTCAGGTCCCCTGTGTTCAGCCCATAGATCTTAACAGTGAGTACGGAAAGTATTTATACCCCTTTACATTTTTCACTCTGTTTCATTGCAGCCATTTGTTAAATTCAAAACAGTACATTTTTTTTCTCATTAATGTACACTCTTCACCTCATCTTGACTGAAAAAAACAGAAATGTAGAAATTTTTGCAAATTTATTAAAAAAGAAAAACTGAAATATCACATGGTCATAAGTATACAGACCCTTTGCTCAGTATTGAGTAGAAGCACCCTTTTGAGCTAGTACAGCCATGAGTCTTCTTGGGAATGATGCATCATTTTTTTCACACCTGGATTTAGGGATTCTCTGCCATTCTACCTTGCAAGATCCTCTCCAGTTCTGTCAGGTTGGATGGTGAACATTGGTGGACAGCCATTTTCCGGTCTCTCCAGAGATGCTCAATTGGGTTTAGGTCAGGGCTCTGGCTGGGCCAGTCAAGAATGGTCACAGAGTTGTTCTGAAGCCACTCCTTTGTTATTTTAGCTGTGTGCTTAGGGTCATTGTCTTGTTAGAAGGTGAACCTTTGGCCAAGTCTAAGGTCCGTGAACCAGCAAAGCCTTATACGGTATCCGACAAAAATCAGATCAAAGTAGCAACGAATACCTATTCATATATTTAAAACATAACTTTTACTGAGTTATTTAAAACAACCACATCTAAACGTGTATCCAACACCGTGTCAAAGTGCAAAAAATGAAAAAAGACCCAAGAAAACAATTAAAATAGACAGGATACTAGAGACCCTTCCAATACCACTGATATATAGCCAAGATACTACTTTCACATTTAGAATGTACCAGTATTGCAGGTGTTTGTATCACCAAGAGTCTTTTATATAAATATCAGTATCGCAGCATCTCTAAATGCCAAACATCATCATGCCTGGATACTGTACATCGTTCACATATATGGACATCTTAGTGTAGCCATGCCTTTCAGTGCTGGCAAACCACTCTACTATCGTTTATGACCAATCTTATACTCTAAATAGATTATTCTCTCACAGCCGACAGATTTAGAGGCACAAGGGGGAAGTCAAGAGGTAGTAGAGGGGGAACACGAGGTAGAGGGGCAAATAGAGGATCCTCACAAGAAGAGCATTTTTTAGATCAAGGATACCCCCTCAGAAACAGGTACAACTTTTGGAACCCCACATAAAAAATATTCTCAATCTATCCTCAAAACCCCTGACTAGTACTCAGATGGCAGTCCTGAGTAAAGGGCTGTCTTTTGTGCCAACCTCCGATTTTGAGAGTTTTGAGGCAGTAAAAGACTTGAATTTATTCGCTCGACGCCTAAAGTGGAAAAAACATTATATAACAGAGGACAAGAAACATTGCGCAGATCTAGGAATAGATGAGGATCTCCTAAGTGATGTAAGACTTCTTTCATCTAGAGGAGATGGATCCCAATACAATGGGACGAGGACCTTTTACAGATCTCAAAAATAGGAGCACACGTATGCCTCCAGTTACAGGAGATGTGAGCGCAGTAGATGTCTTTACGAATCTGGTGGCAAGAGATATCATGGATCTAGAACAACCTAGGAAGGCCAATGTCCACAATTTATCAAAAAAAAAAATGGTGAGTCTACGTGAGTTGGAGGATGACAATAGTAGAGTAGTGAAACCATCGGACAAGGGGGGCAACATAGTGGTGATGGATGCATCACAATACAGAACCCTATGTTGCTCCCTCTTACAGTCTGAAATGGGATATGAGACACTTGACAAGGATCCAACGGTACTATACCACAAGGAATTGAGCAAACTTGTATCAGATGCCTTTAAGTGTGGAGTAATTAGCAGTAGCGAGAGAGAGTATCTTATACCTTTACATCCAGTGGTAGCAACGTTTTATAGTCTACCAAAAGTACACAAAGGGTTGAACCCTTTGAAAGGCCGCCCTATCGTATCAGGGATTGGCAGCCTTACCCAAAACCTTGGGCGGTATGTAGACAAAATCCTAAGACCATTTGTTATCTCTTTGAGCTCCTTTATTATAGACACAACAGACCTCCTGAAATTGGAGAATATAGTACTAGATGATGATATGATACTGTGTTCTATAGATGTGGAAGCTCTATACTCTTTGATCCCTCACAGTAAAGGCATGATGGCTGTGGACTATTACCTGAAGACACGAGGGCGGCAATATGCTGAGCACAATAAGTTTGTGCTACAGGCACTAGAATTCTGTCTGACCAAAAATTTTCTATTCAATAATGAGTACTTCCACCAGCTCAGGGGTACAGCGATGGGCAGCGCATGCACCCCATCATATGCCAATTTACTCCTGGGCTGGTGGGAGGAAAATATCGTGTTTGGGGAAGCCGCATCTACATTTGAGGATAACATCGTCTTATGGCTTAGATACATAGACGATGTGTTCGTCATATGGAGAGGGAATGAAGTTGATTTCAATACGTTTGTGGCAGGTCTGAACTCTAATGACCTTGGTTTACACTTCACATATGAGGCAAACAATGTTAGACTTTCCTTTTTAGATATCTTGATAGAGGGAGAGAAGGTGAGGTTAAGGCAAGATCATATCGATAACCGACAGCGTCTAACTCCCTCCTGAGATGGGAATTGAATCATTCAGCCCCACTCAAGAAGGGCATCCCCAAAAGTCAATACCTACGGTACGGAGGAATTGTTCAGATCAAGACAAGTTCACACAACAAGCAAAAGAACTGAGGGAACGCTTTAGTGAACGGGGCTACCCTGATAAGATCCTTAGGGAGGCCTATAAATCTGAAAACAGTAAGGACAGGAGGGAATTACTAAATCCATCAACACAAAAGAGAAGAGAACGGAGAAACGGTCAGATTCATCACTAGATACTCTAACGGAGCGAGGGATTTGAGAGAAATCATACAACGGCATTGGTCCATCCTACAGATGGATGATGACCTAAAGAATGTAATCGCCCCCTCCCCTCAGATTACGTTCAAGAGAGGCAAATCTCTAAGAGACAGGATAGTCCACAGCCATTTTGTCCCTCCCAACCCTACTAACTCCACGTGGCTGGATACTAAGGTTAAGGGATGCTACAGATATGGTGGATGTAGATATTGTGGCTCTATCAGCCAAGGAAAGATTTTTGTAAGTAATGTGACGGGAAAAACTTTCAAGATAAATCACTTCATAAACTGTAAAACAAAGGGAGTGATCTATAAAATGACGTGTGAATGTGGTATGGAATACATTGGTAAAACCTCTAGAGAACTGAGGAGAAGAGTAGGGGAACATCACAGAGACACCATAAACCATAGGGACACTCCTGTAGCCAACCACATCAATAACATGCATACTGGAGATCTGAAGATGGTGAAATTCATGGGAATCGATAGGGTACCCAAGACACAGAGGAGGTAACTGGGATAGGAGTATCCTTCAGAGAGAGACTAAATGGATCTTCTGTCTACAGACCGTTAATCCAAAAGGATTAAACGAACAAATGAACTTTTCTTCTTTCCTATAACTTTAGGTGATGATAGGGACCTGTAGCAGGGATAGCCGTCGACGAGTGGGGGCGCCACTGCGCAGGTTTAGGGTGCCAACCTCCACTGTAGGTAGGGTGCATATTGAGACGAGGGACATGTAGGTTGTCCAAGAGGTAGTGGCACTCTTTTCTGTTTTTCCCATACTATATCTGAGAGGTCTGTTGTGTCCTAGACGTACATTTAATAATATGTCTTGTGGTACGCTCTCTTGCTCTGCTGTAGCTTCATATTCTTAAAGAGATTATTGTATCAGCCCGTTTTTACACTCAAGATGTGTAATAAAAGGAAGGTGGAGTTATGAATCAATAGAATACCTGTACATGTCCTTATTTGGCCGGGGTGGAAAATAATCCACTTCTTATGTCCAAACTGTCTATGCTATAGACGCTATCTAAATGTACCTGGCGGACATGAACTGAGAGCGCAGCATGGCCAGTCTGTGAGGAGCGCTCTCACTAGATGCACGAAAGCATGCGGTTCACGATATAGTGATCATCCTTTGGATGATTCTGCCAAAAGGACGCATGCGCATTGAATTTTTGAGCGGTGATGCGCTCTGTTACCGGAAGTGACGCGAGCGGTCCACGCTGAATGGCTTGCGTTCCAGTATCCAGCGCTATGCAGCCAAAAGTGGCGCATGCGCTATGGAGCCCGGAAATTATGAATCTCGGCATCCGGAAACACGGCACGGCAGTGTATTTAAGACAGGTAACTAGAGGAGCACACCAGCTCTGCTCAGTTTGAAATGTCACTATCCCCTGATGAATCAGTGTGAGGAAACGCGTCGGGAGACATTATGACAACATGGAACCGTGCAATAATATGAGAATGAGGAGTGCCGGTGACAAGTACACTTGAACTGAAGGGCTTCCCAGAATGACGTACTGTGGACCCAGATGAGTATACACGGCTATGCAGGAATTTATTTAGCCCACTATCTGAACCCATGCTATCGTATTTAGAAGCATTGATGAATTCGAAATATATAGGGGCAATAGTCTGCGGTGTTTGAGATGTCACTAATGGGACATCTCAAGAGGCACATTTGATGAGCATACTGTATGTATACCACTGAATTACCAAAAACTACACAGATGAGGCTGTGAGAGAATAATCTATTTAGAGTATAAGATTGGTCATAAACGATAGTAGAGTGGTTTGCCAGCACTGAAAGGCATGGCTACACTAAGATGTCCATATATGTGAACGATGTACAGTATCCAGGCATGATGATGTTTGGCATTTAGAGATGCTGCGATACTGATATTTATATAAAAGACTCTTGGTGATACAAACACCTGCAATACTGGTACATTCTAAATGTGAAAGTAGTATCTTGGCTATACATCAGTGGTATTGGAAGGGTCTCTAGTATCCTGTCTATTTTAATTGATTTCTTGGGTCTTTTTTCATTTTTTGCACTTTGACACTGTGTGTTGGATACACGTTTAGATGTGGTTGTTTTAAATAATAACTCAGTAAAAGTTATGTTTTAAATATATGAATAGGTATTCGTTGCTACTTTGACAAGTCTGAGTTCCAGAGCACTCAGGAAGAGGTTTTCATCCAGGATATCTCTGTACTTGGTCAAATTCATGTTTCCTTCAATGACAAACAGTCATCCTGTCCCTGCAGCTGAAAAACTCCCCCATAGCATGATGCTGCCACCACCATGTTTCACTGCCGGGATTGTATTGGGCAGGTAATACGTAGTGATGAGCGAATATACTCAGTACTCGAGATTTCCCGAGCACGCTCGGGTGTCCTCCGAGAATTTGTAAGTGCTCGGAGATTTAGTTTTCAGCGCAGCAGCTGAATGATTTACATCTGTTAGCCAGCTTGATTACATGTGGGGATTCCCTAGCAACCAGGCAACCCCCACATGTACTTATGCTGACTAACAGATGTAAATCAGCTGCGGCGCTGAAAACTAAATCTCCGAGCACTTACAAATACTCGGAGGACACCCGAGTGTGCTCGGGAAATCTCGAGTATCGAGTATATTCGCTCATCACTAGTAATAAGCAGTGCCTGGTTTTCTCCACACATACTGCTTACAATTATCACCAAAAAGGTCTATCTTCATCTCATCAGACCAGAGAATCTTATTTCTCATAGTCTGGGAGTCCTTCATGTGTTTTTTAGCAAACTCTATGCAGGCTTACAAATGTCTTGCCCTGAGGAGAGGCTTCCATCTGGGCACTTCTGCCATAAAGGCCTGACTGGTGGAGGGCTGCAGTGTTAGTTGACTTTGTGTAACTTACTCCCATCTCCCTACTGCTTCTCTGGAGCTCAGCCACAGTGATCTTGGGGTTCTTCTTTACCTCTCTCACCAAGGCTCTTCTCCCACGATTGCTTAGTTTGACTGGATGGCCAGGTCTAGGAAGACTTCTGGTGGTCCCAAACTTCTTCCATTTAAGAATTATGGAGGCTACTGTGGTCTTAGGAACCTTAAGTACTGCATACATTCTTTTGTAACCTTGACCAGATCTGTACCTTGCCACAATTCTGTCTCTGAGCTCCTTGGCCAGTTCCTTTGACTCATGATTCTCATTTGGTCTGACATGCACTGTGAGCTGTGAGGTCTTATATAGATAGGTGTGTGATTTACAAATCAAGTCCTATCAGTTTAATTACACAGCTGGCCTCCAATGAAGATGTAGAACCATCTCAAGGAGGATCACAAGGAAATGGACAGCATGTGACTTAGGCTAGGTTCAGATTGCGTTTTAGCAGTCCGTTAGACGGACTGCGTTACACCGTGGCATAACGTGGGGTAACGCAGTCCGTTAACACTGCCATTTAGCTCTATTTTGGGCGCATCGCTAGCGCACGCCCAAAATGGGGGTGTGCTAGCGATGTGCCGTCATTGAGTGACGGACCCTGGGACGAGGGCTGCATCGTTTCCGGGTCCGTCACTGTTAGCGCAGATAGAGCATCTGCTAGCTCTATCTGCGCTAGCGATATGACATATCGGCACTTACGTTAACAGCAGCCTGTTAACGCGTGTGTTGAACGGGCTGCTGTTAACGCAATGTGAACCTAGCCTTAACCCCTTAAGCCCTAAGGGTGGTTTGCACGTTAATGACCGGGCCAATTTTTAACAATTCTGACCACTGTCCCTTTATGAGGTTATAACTCTAACACTTCAACGGATCCCGGTGATTCTGACACTTATTTCGTGAGATATTGGGCTTCATGATAGTGGTAAAATTTCTTTGATATTACCTGCGTTTATTTGTGAAAAAAACAAAAATTTGGCCAAAATTTTGAAAATTTCGCAATTTTCCAACTTTGAATTTTTATGCCCTTAAATCACAGAGATATGACACACAAAATACTTAATAAGTAACATTTCCCACATGTCTACTTTACATCAGCACAATTTTGGAACCAGAATTTTATTTGTTAGGGAGTTATAAGGGTTAAAAATTGACCAGCAATTTCTCATTTTTACAACACCATTTTTTTTTTTAGGGACCACATCACATTTGAAGTCATTTTGAGGTGTCTATATGATAGAAAATAACCAAGTTGACACCATTCTAAAAACTGCACCCCTCAAGGTGCTCAAAACCACATTCGAGAAGTTTATTAACCCTTCAGGTGTTTCACAAGAATTTTTGTAATATTTTAAACAAAAATGAACATTTAACTTTTTTCACAAAAAAACTATTTCAGCTTTAATTTGTTTTATTTTAACAAGGGTAACAGGAGAAAATGGACCCCAAAAGTTGTTTTACAATTTGTCCTGAGTACGCCAATACCCAATATGTGGGGGTAAACCACTGTTTGGGCGCATGGCAGAGCTTGGAAGGGAAGGAGCGACATTTGACTTTTCAATGCAAAATTGACTGGAATTGAGATGGGACGCCATGTTGCGTTTGGAGAGCCCCTGATGTGCCTAAACATTGAAACCCCCCACAAGTGACACCATATTGGAAACTATACACCCCAAGGAACTTATCTAGATGTGTTGTGAGAACTTTGAACCCCTAAGTGTTTCACTACAGTTAGTAACGCAGAGCCGTGAAAATAAAAAATCATTTTTTTTGCACAAAAATTATTTTTTAGCCCCCAGTTTTGTATTTTTCCAAGGATAACAGGAGAAATTGGACTCCAAAGTTGTTGTCCAATTTTTCCTGAGTACGCTGATACCCCATGTGTTGGGGTAAACCCCTGTTTGGGCGCATGGGAGAGCTCGGAAGGGAAGGAGCACTGTTTTACTTTTTCAATGCAGAATTGGCTGGAATTGAGATCGGACTCCATGTCGCGTTTGGAGAGCCTTGATGTGCCTAAACAGTGGAAACCCCCAATTGTAACTGGAACCCTAACCCAAACACAACCCTAACCACACCCCTAACTCCAACACACCCCTAATACCAACCCTAACCACACACCTAAGTCCAACACAACCCTAACTTTAGCGCCAACCCTAACTGTAGCCCTAACCCTAGCCCCAACCATAACCCCAATCCTAACCCTAACCCTAATGGGAAAATAGAAATAAATACATTTTTTTAATTTTATTATTTTTCCCTAACTAAGGGGGTGATGAAGGGGGGTTTGATTTACTTTTATTGCGGGTTTTTTAGTGGATTTTTATGATTGGCTGCTGTCACACACTAAAAGACGCTTTTTATTGCAAAAAATAGTTTTTGCGTCTCCGCATTTTGAGAGCTATAATTTTTCCATATTTTGGTCCACAGAGTCATGTGAGGTCTTGTTTTTTGCGGGACGAGTTGACGTTTTTATTGGTAACATTTTCGGGCACGTGACATTTTTTGATCGCTTTTTATTCTGATTTTTGTGAGGCAGAATGACCAAAAACCAGCTATTTATGAAATTCTATTGTGGGGGGCGTTTATACCGTTCCACGTTTGGTAAAATTGATAAAGCAGTTTTATTCTTCAGGTCAGTACGATTACAGCGATACCTCATTTATATTTTTTTATGTTTTGGCGCTTTTATACGATAAAAACTATTTTATAGAAAAAAAAAATAGTTTTGCATCGCTTTCTTCTGAGGGCTATTACTTTATTTTTTCGCTGATGATGCTGTATGGCGGATAGTTTTTTGCCGGACAGGATGACGTTTTCAGCGGTACCATGGTTATTTATATCCGTCTTTTTGATCACGTGTTATTTCACTTTTTGTTCGGCGGTATGATAATAAACCGTTTTTTTTGCCTTTTTTTTTTCTTTTTTACGGTGCTCACTGAAGGGGTTAACTAGTGGGACAATTTTATAGGTCGGGTCGTTACGGACACGGCGATACTAAATATGTGTACTTTTATTGTTTTTTTTTTAATTTAGATAAATGTATTTATGGGAACAATATATATTTTTTTCTTTATTTAGGATTTTTTTTTTTTTTTGCACATCTGAATTTTTTTTTCTACATTATCACACTGTCCCGGGGGGGGACATCACTATATAGTGACAGATCGCTGATCTGACACTTTGCAGAGCACTGTGTCAGATCAGCGATCTGATGTGCACTGCTCCAGGCTTAAAGGCGCCTGCTCTCTGCTCTGAGCAGGCGCTTGTAAGCCACCTTCCTGCAGGACCCGGAAGTAGCCCTGCGACCATTTTAGTTCCGGGGCCTGCAGGGAGGAGACACTCGGTACAAGGTGAGCACATCGCCTTGTACCGAGGGTCACGGGGACGCCCAAAGTAAGCCTTCCTCCCTGCGTGATGCTTCCCTATGCCCCCAGAACGCTGCGATCATGTTTGATCGTAGTATGCTGGGGGCGGTCCGTGACCGCTCCTGGCACATAATGCCGGATGTCAGCTGCGATAGTCAGCTGACACTCGGCCGCGCTCCCCCCGTGAGTGCGGCCTATTGCATATGACGTACTATCCCGTCACTGGGAATTAAGTCCCAGGTCACCTTGACGGGATAGTACGTCATATGGGATTAAGGGGTTAAATATGAGTGTCTGAGCAAAGGGTCTGAATTCTTATGACCATGTGATATTTCAGTTTTTCTTTTTTAATAAATTTGCAAATATTTCTACATTTGTGTTTTTTTTCCATTCAACATGTGGTGCAGAGTGTTCATTAATGAGAAAAAAATGAACATTTTTGAATTTACCAAATGGCTGCAATAAGACAGAGTGAAAAATTTAAATGTGTCTGAATACTTTCCGGTACTCACTGTAATGATGGTGAAATTGGGAATAAAAGAAGAAGAGAACAAGTGAATGATTGAATGTAAGAAAGATTATTCTCCCCAAAGGGAACAATTTCTTGTATAAAAGTATATAAAAATGTAATAAAAAAATGCGAAGATGGGAAACAATATTTTTCCCTTTTAATTTCATCACCTTTTCTTTTTATTATATGCATGCACATACTGTATATACTCGAGTATAAGCCTACCCAAGGATAAGCAGAGACACCTAATTTTGCCACAAAAAATGGGAAAACTTATTGGCTCGAGTATAAGCCTAGGGTGGGAAATGCAGCAGCTACTGATAAATTTAAAAAACAAAAATAGATACCAATAAAAGTAAAATTGAGACATCAGTAGGTTTAAATGTTTTTGAATATCCATATTGAATCAGGAGCCCCATATAATGCTCCATACAGTTCATGATGAGCATGATGATGCCTGTGTCCTGAGCAGACGAGGACACCGGGGGGCTATGGGGGCCAGGTGCCAGAGTCGCTGCTGGATCAGGCCCTCGGCACTTGCGATATTTACCTGTTCCACCACCGTGCGCCGCTGTGTCTTCCGGCTCTCTGCAGTGACTATTCAGGCAGAGTGCGTGCACTAAACACGTCATCGCACCCTCTGACCTGAACGTCACAGCCAGAGGACACGAAAGACAGAGCCCGGCGGTGGAATGGGGAAAGGTGAATATCGCATGAACCGCATACAAGAAAAGAAAGAGCCATACTAATACCGGGGATCACTCAGAAATATTGAAAATAAAATATTTGTACCTTTATTTATATGCAAGAAAATACTCCAATTATAAAAACATTTAAAAAGCCATAAGGGCCTACACAACAAGAACAAGCCTATAATAAGGCTAACCGTCCACCACACTCATGGACCTGTCCAAACACACAGATATTTTTGTATATATATATATATATATAACAATATCCTGTTACAATCCACTATAAAACATCTCATGAGCAGCTGCGACAAACCAGCATTAATTATGATCAATGCAAAGATGTTCAAATCAAGTGTCCGAAAATGTGTGCACAAAGTACAAATAGGCAGCCGACTAACAGCTCCTAATGAGTGCAATCAAATAAGCGAACATCAAAAAAGCAAGTGGTGTGAACAAAATCACCATGCATCCAATGCTGCAGTTCCGTCACCATGAATGCAGATCAAATATCAGGATAGAGCTGGGAAAAGAAAAGGTCACAGAGGGGTGGAAGCATACAGCCTGCCCGACTCATGTCGCCAGTAAACTGGTTTCCTCAGGGGCGGTGAATATTGCATGGCTCACCCTCCCCCCGTCATACTCACCCTCCTGGCCCAGTCTCTGCTTCTCAGATGGTCTCTGGCTCCTCCAGCTCTTCCTGTGTTCAGTGGTCACATGGTACCGCTCATTAAAGTAATAAATATGCGCTCCACACCTATGGGAGTAGAGTCACATCCATATTCATTACTTTAATGAGCAGGACCATGTGACCGCTGAACACAGGAAGAGCTGCAGGCGCCAGAGACCATCTGAGAAGCAGGGACGTGCAGAGACCGCGTCAGGAGAGGGTGAGTATGATGTGACAGCCGCCACTCCTGCCGCTTCCTCTCCCCTGCCAACCCCCTGGAACAATGAGTCGAGTTTAAGCTTAAAGGGGCACTTTCAGCCTAAAAAAATGGGCTGAAAATCTTGGCTAATACTCAAGTATATATGGTATAAATAGATATAAAAATATGCTAAAATATATTTCATATACAAATATACAGTATTATTTCCAATATTACATGTTATCCTATGTCCTAAGAAATAATACAAAAAGAAAATTATTTTATTATTATTAACATTCCATCCAGACAACTAAAACAAAACGGCAAAGGGTAAGTATTTACTACTAGAAAAAGTATTTACCGTATGTTTCGCTTTGTAAGATGAACCGGATTATAAAATACACAACAAAATTTTTTTTTAATAAAATGGTGGCGCTTCTTATAATCCATGCATCTTATTGCATACCGGGGTGGTGGCTGCGGTGAAGCGGTGAAGCGGGGAACCAGGGTCACTGCTGGAGGAGGCAGGAGTGGAGCGTTGCTGCAGGCCACAGGCTGGGATGAGGGGGTGTGCAGGTGTCCTGTGCTGCGGGGGGGCTCCTGTGCTGCGGGGGTGTCTCCAGTGATGCTTGCGTCTCCGGTGCTGCTGGGTCTCTGCCGACATTTTGTGAAAGGCCAGAGCCCCCCGGTAGTTAGTCCATGGTTTCCTGTGCGGTGGACTTCGGGAAAATGGCTGCCGGGAGCTGGTGCATGCGCAGATGGAGATCTCGGCACCAAGATCTCGGGAGATGAGATTTCAGCGCTGAGATCTCATCTCTCGAGATCTTGGTCCTGAGATATCCATCTGCGCATGCTCTGCCTCTGGCAGTCATTTTCCCAGAACCACCGCACAAGAGGAAACCACGGAACTGCTGGAGGGCGGATACCCTGGGCAGTGGCAGCCACCCCCTCATCCCAGCCTGCAACGTAGCGGTAAGCGGTATATCTGCATTGTAAGAAGCACCCCCATTCCCCCCCAAAAAAAAAAAATTGGGGGGGGGGGAAATGTGCGTTTTACAAAGCGAAAAATACTGTATATGAAAAATTGGGAAAGAAAAAAAAAAGACATAAGAACCAAAGATAAATATCTGACATGTAAATAATAACAGACAAGATAAAGTGCCTGGAAAAAGGTTGAAAAGTTCCAAGGGGCCGAATAATTTCGCAAGGCACTGTATCAATATTTTATAGGAAACTCCCAAAGCCCCATTGTTCATTTAACGCCTTTTGAATAATGTGATCCATTTGCATTATAATTAGGCCAATTTCTTTATCATGTCACCTTTTTCTCCTACCTGGATAAAGACGATCAATTCTACAAAAGCGGAGTAAATGCCACTGATGGAATTCCATAAAATATCTGGCTAAAGGATTACATTTTGTATTCGCACCCGGGTCTTCCTGTGGGATCTTTTCTGCTACCTTAATATCCTTCATGTGTTCAAGGATCCGGATTCTCAATTCCCGCGTTGTCATGCTGACATAAATCAGACCACAAGGGCAAGTTGCAAGATAAATGACTAAGGTTGTCCTGCAACTAATAAAATGTAATATCTTGATATTGCGCTCTCTTGCTGAATCTGAAAAGGTATCTTTATCACTTCATTGGGGGACACAGGAAACCATGGGTGTCTGCTGCTGCCACTAGGAGGCTGACAGTATGCACAAAAAAAAGTTCGCTCCTCCGCAGTGTAAACCCCACCGACCCTCACAAGGATATTCAGTTTTAGTGTCAGTAGGAGGTGGACACGGGTCTTTAAGGCCTCTTTCACACATCACTTTTTAGAATCATTCACAATCCGTCAAAGTGTTGAAAAGACGGATCCTGTGCGGATTGTTTAAAAATGATGCACTGGATCCCTTTTTTGACGGATCCGTCAAAGCAGCTGCCACAGGAATTTAAAGGAGCAGAATTCTAGAGAGTGAGAGATTCCCTGAATGAGAAAAATGGGTTAAATTAAAGGAATAGAAATTCTTCCAGGCATGCTCAGTTTCAAAAAACAGAATCCGTCGCTGGATTCCGTCTTTTGATGGACAGCGACGGATCCTGCGCCCATAGGCTTCCATTCTAGCCAACGACGGACGCCGCTGGACCCGTCGCTGGAGGACTTTTCGACGCAGACAAAAAACATTTCTTTGTACGTCTTCTCCAGACGGATAAACAAATTCCGACAGATCCAGCGCACGGCGGACGAAACGTGAGGCCATCCGTTGTAATTCCTCGCTAATACAAGTCTATGAGAAAAAGATGGATCCAGCGGGCCAATTTGCTGGATCCGTTTTTTTCACAAAACAATGGATTTTGATTGAAACAAAAAGACTGAAGTGTGAAAGAGGACTACACCCATATCTACCTCAGTGTTTGTTGTGTCTTTTCAGATGGATCTTCTACCCTTACCTCTGGAGGGATACAGTGTGAACGGTCACAACTGTACTCCCACGTAGAGGCAGAGTACGGCGTGTACTGCCACCCCGTATCCTCATATGTCTGGCCGGCAGGACCCTAACACAAAAGTGTTTTAAGTGATCCGAACATTGGTCCTGGCCTCCGTCTCCTACTCACTCGCCCACCAGAGCTTGTCGGTTTTAGGAGGCATGGACGTCCAATGAAAGTCTGGATGGAGAGGTACATCTCCCTTTCTTCTCTCTCTGTCAGGAGCCCAAAGGTGTCAGGGGAGAAGATCTGGACAAGAAAGAAGATGAAGAAAAGAAGGACGAAGATAATGATAAAGATTAAGGAAAATGACAGAGGAAGCTGGATGAGTGTTACTGCCCCCCTATCCCTCAACTCGTTCATTGTTAGAGGGTTTGTTGTTAGAGGGGCCTTCTTTTAGTTAGTCTCTCTATACAGTGGCCTTCTTTTTAGATATAAGCAGTTTTTCATCTATAGGGGGCCTGTTTCCCCCTGCATTCTGGGTTATCCTTCATTCTAGGTTACCTGACAGGCAGTCCAGGCCTACGCGCCGCCCTCCCCTGTCTCCGGGGCCTCAGTTTTAAATTTAGGCCCCGGCTTCAGTGCGACATAACTTCAGCAGTTAGCTCTGCCCCCTTCTCGGCATCTTCGGGCGGGCTTTTTTCCCTGCCTGTTGATAGCACACTCTCTCCTGCTGTTTCTGGCAGTTAGCCCCGCCCCTTCACCTCAAATGTGCAGGGTTCATGGGTGTCGCTGTCTCTCCCTATTGTTTCTGGCAGTTAGCTCTGCCCACTTCCAGCCTGTAGCTCTGCCCACTTTCTGGATGTAGCTCTGCCCACTTTTGGCCTCGCCTAGAGGGCTTTTGAAGTAACGCCCCCTCTTCTCTCCTTCTGCATGCTTTCTCTCTCCGGGTCCTCCTCTTCCTCCCTGTGGTTGCCATTTACCGGCATCCAGTCCCGGAAGGTGGCATCTCTGCAGGGGACTCTCTCATCTCCACAATTATCCAGCATCCCTGTTTGTCTCCTGGAGCCCTCTCCAGTCCAGAAGGAGCTGCATCTTTCTGTGAGTAGCTCTGCTCTGCAGACTGACACTCTCCTCTGCAATCTCCTTTGTCCCCTAACTTTCTGGCAACTCTTAGTGGGTCTGCTTCTCATCATGCCTAATCCTAAAGGAGAGCACACTCGCCCTCCTGGCTCTTCTTCCTCTGCTCTTGTTTGACACTTTGTTTGCACTTCATGTAAATGTAAACTCCCTTCAGGCCAATACTCTCCTCTCTGTCAGGACTGCAGCAGTCACCTACTGCCCCAGGAGAGGGTGGTGCCCCCATCCCAGTGTGGGCTACCTCTCTCGCAGTCGGTCACAGACCTCACCAGGGTTTCGCAGTCCTTTGTGTCCATCCTTGACAGATTTTCCCTTCCTACCTCCACTGTTACTAGCGGATCGCAGGAGTCTCCGGCGGTGCCTACCTTCAGGGGCCGTAATAGATCTAAGTGGGAGCGTCATTCTAGTCCTTCCTCCCTTTCTTCCCCTTACGTCTGCCGACGGACATCTTTTTCCCGGTCCTCTTCCCTGGATTCTGCCATGGCAGTTTCGGATATACTGTCTGAGGATTATTCAGATGCGGACTCTCACCCAGCCTCTAATAGAAGAGACATGGTCCAGAGCCTTATTGTGGCTGTCAACCATACCTTTAACATTGAGGATACTGCTACAGAACCCGCAGAACAGGCGGTTTAGTTTAGACGGTTGAGACCAGCTCCTAAGGTCTTTGCCCCTCAGAGAATTTGAGGAGGTACTTTCCAAGGAACAGCAAAACGTGACCAGCCGCTTTCACAGAGGGAAGCGCCTCAGCATCCTATATCCCTTCTCTCCTGAGCTCACTGCTAACTGGACCACTTCTCCGATTGTGGACCCTCTGGTTTCCATACCATCAACCAATACATTTGAGAAAACTGACCGTCACATCCAAACAAAGACTAAGTGTGAACAGGTGCTGAACCTTAGAGTCACCAACTCCTATATAGTCAAGCAAATAAGGCAGCACACTGCAGCGCTAAAACATGCAAACACGAAACATGAAAACTGAATTGCATTACTGCACTAGAAATATGAAAAATGAGAGCGTTTAGCGCATAAAAATGGCCAATTTTATGTGTACCTGGTAGCCACTTTACGGCATCTCTCCTATACCAGGTCCTATGCTTCCTTTCCTCGCTGAGAATAAACGTCTCCATGTGAATGGGTACCTATGAAAACCTCTTCTTAGACTACATTCTCTCTCTCTCTCTCTCTCTCTCTGTGGAGGGGTATTGGACCTGTTGCAATTAAAACACCTGTGACTAGGAGGCGGAGTGCTCAGGTTCAGCACCTGTTCACACTTAGTCTATGTTTGGATGTGACGGTCAGTTTTCTCAAATGTATTATTTAGCCTTCTGACCGAGCACTCCGCCTCCTAGTCACAGGTGTTTTAATTGCAACAGGTCCAATACCCCTCCACAGAGAGAGAGAATGTAGTCTAAGAAGAGGTTTTCATAGGTACCCATTCACATGGAGACGTTTATTCTCAGCGAGGAAAGGAAGCATAGGACCTGGTATAGGAGAGATGCCGTAAAGTGGCTACCAGGTACACATAAAATTGGCCATTTTTATGCGCGAAATGCTCTCATTTTTCATATTTCTAGCGCAGTAATGCAATTCAGTTTTCATGTTTGCATGTTTTAGCACTGCAGTGTGCTGCCTTATTTGCTTGACATCAACCAATACAGTCCTCCCTCTTCCAGATGGAACATCTCTTAAGGACACGAATGAGAGACTCATAGAGTCCTTTGCAAGGTCAGCCTTTGAAGCGGCTGCCTCTTCATTGAGCCCTGCCTTTGCCTACACCTGGGTGGCAAAGTCCAACACTGCATGGGCTAATCAGCTCCGTCAGGGCATTCTTTCTGGAGCCCAACCGGAGGAATTGGCCAACCTCGCTGAACAAATTGCTCATGCAGGGAAGTACATGGTATCTGCCTCCCTGGACTCTGCTGCATGTGCGGCTCAGGCATCCAGCAATATAGCGGCCATCTGAAGGACCATTTGGGTTAAAGCGTGGCAGGTGGACTTATCCTTAAAGAAGTCCCTTACCAACTTGCCTTTCCAGGGCTCTTGTCTGGCTCCGAGTTGGACAAAATTATTAAGGAGGTGACCGGAGGGGCAAGTTCTCTACTGTCACGCTCGTGCCCAGACTGGTTGGAGCGGGCATGCGGGAGTGTGGCCCCACTGTGCCACAAACTAGACTACCCTGGAAGGGGTGTAACTAAGTAGCTTCCTTGGTATTCACTGGAGCCTCTGATGGTGAGGTCAGGCTTGTGCTGCAGGAAGCTACCAGGTACCACTCCAGGGTGGTGTGTGGCTGCTGATCCCACCGGGGTACGGAACATGGCAGAGACACTGGCGGGCACGGCTGAGACACAGGGCAGGCAGGCACGGCAAGTACTCAGGCAGGACAGGAGGACTGAACTGGTACACTGGCGGGAACGGTATACAGGCAGGCACGGCTGGTATATGGGAACAGGTAGGGACCTGTTCGGACAGGAGGAACGGAAGTAGAGAAAGACCGCAAGAGCGGATGCAAAGCAGAAGCACAGGAGGTGGAGCCAACAGAAACACAGGAGGCAGAGCCAAGAACAGAACTGCAGGAGGCAGAGCCAAGAGCAGGAGGCGGAGCCAAGAACAAAAGCGCAGGAGGCGGAGCCAAAAGCAGAGATGTAGAAACGGAGCAAGGAAGAACCACAAGGAGCAGAGCCAGGTAGAACCGCAAAGAGCAGAGCAGGGAAGCAACGCAAGGAGCGGAGCCAGGCAGAACCGCATAGAGCGGAGCCGCAGAGCAAGAATTGAGCAGAGCCACAGAGCAGAGGGTAGAGCAAAGCCACAGAGTGCAGAGCCGAGAGCAGAGCAAAGCTACAGAGTGTAGAACCGAGTACAAAGCAGAGCCACAGAGTGCAGAGCAAAGCAAGACACAGAGTGGAGAGCAGAGCAAAGCAAGACACAGTATGCACAGCAGAGAAAGCAAACCAAGACAGGGATATAACCGGACACAGGAACAGGACTAGACTAAGACAGGGTCAGGAATGGGACAACGCACAGGGTACGATGCCCCACTGGGTGGCAGACTAGGACACAGGCCAGGGTACAACGCCCCACTGGATGGCAGACAAGGACACAGGCCAGGGTACAACGCTGTTGTGAACTCTGTTTTTGGGCTCCCTCTTGTGGTCACAAGTGGTACTGTGTGAGTGCTATCTTTGGGCTCCCTCTGGTGGCTCTTTGTGTCATTCTGCAGGTCTGAGGCTGGATCAGCTGTCTCGTTATCTGTTAGCTGGTTTCCTATTTAGTTCACCTGGACTATCAGTTGTTGCCTGCTGTCAATGTATTCAGTGCTATTTTGATCTCTCCTGCCTACCTTCGTTATCAGTCTCTCCAAGAGAAGCTAAGTTTTCTGTTTGTTCATTTTTTGATCATCAGTGTTCAATATGTTTCTTGGTTATTTATTTGTCCTTGTCCAGCTTGCTAATATGTGATTTCCTTGCTTGCTGGTAGCTCTAGGGGGCTGAGTTTCTCCCCTCACACCGTTAGTTGGTGTGGGGGTTCTTGAATTCTCAGCGTGGATATTTTGTATAGGGTTTTTTACTGACCGCACAGTTCCCTGCCTGTCTTCTGCTGTCTAGTATTAGTGGGCCTCATTTGCTGAATCTGTTTTCATTTCTATGTTTGTATTTTCCCCTTACCTCACCGTTATTATTTGTTGGGGGCTTCCTATATCTTTGGGGTCATTTCTCTGAGGCAAGTGAGGTCTTACTTTCTCTATAGGGGTAGCAAGTTTCTCAGGCTGCGTCGAGACGTCCAGGAATTTAGGCAAGTTCACCGGCTGCCTTTAGTGTGTTTGGTTAGGATCAGATTTGCGGTCAGTCCAGTTACCACCTCCCTAGAGCTCGTTCTATGTTCAGTAACTTAGCTAGTCCAATCTGTGATCCTCAGCCACTAAGGATCATAACACAGCGCCCCACTGGGTGGCAGACACATGAGTCAGAACACAGGGACCTGGCACCTCAGCAGCAAGGAACTGACTGAGGAAGTATGTTGCACAGGTCCCCACCAATAGGTGGGGAAGTCTTAAGTATAGGAAGCCTCATGGCAATTGGCCGGGGACACCTTAGCAAGGTGCACACAGTCTCAATAAGAAACAGGAGGCATACACAGAGCAAGCAGGAGACATGAGGCACACAGCGTTGAGCCAGCAGCAGAGAGGTCACAACATAGCCCAGAAAAGTGAGTGAGTTTGTGCATAATGCAGGTGGGGGATGGGAGGCCATGCAGTGAAGCCAGTAGGGTGGTTACATCTACTTCCTCAGGACAAGCCTCGCCGTTTCCTCTGTCAAGTAATTTTCGATGCTTCCAACGTTTCCCTTCAACAGAGGAGTTTTCCCACCAAGAGAAGCCACAGACTTGCCAGGAAAGGAAAAAGGTTTCCTTTAAATCCTTCTCTGGGTGTTTCCATGATGCGAGGGGTAGATCCCCCAGGACCAGTCCTGGTAGATTTTCCTCCGCGTGACTCGTCATGGATCCAAGATTACTGAACGGAGGAGCCCGGCTTTGTCTTCTCAGGATAGTCTCTTCGTTCCGTAATTGCTTCCTGGGAACCGCAGGTTTTTGGGGTTTTTTTGTTCAATGGAAGCCTTTATCCATGTCTTCAAGGCATCAGAGTTTCCTGCGTTTTGCGATGGGTGGGTCCTTTTTCAATTTGTCTTCTCCCTTTCGGGCTTTCGACCACTCCCAGACTCTTCGCTGAAACTGTGACCGTAGTTTATGTACATTCTGCGGATCACAGGTTCAGTGCTCTTCCCGGGCCTCTCAAACATTCTCATTAGGCCTCTACCCGTCATTCTTGTTTCCCCTCCTTTTCGTTCAGCTCGGGCTCATCCTCCTTAGCGTTTTCTCATCAGGTTACGTGGTCAGGGTGACGTGCATCTGTCTGTCTAAGGCCTCCCACCCTGCCTTTTCAGAACACGGACTCGTGCGTATAGAGGTCCTCCAGCCTCTAGGTAAACGACTGCTCGCCCAATCCGGACAGCAATTGGAGGCTTACCAGGTCAGAGAAGAGTGCCTTCTCCTGGGTTTAAGGCACACTCTACCTCGGCAGTGGTGGCTCCTGGCGGTACTCATAGGACCTCCGCTCTGCAGAGCGACAATCGGTCCTCCATCCACATGCTCGCACATTTTTCAGGGTCCATGCCTACACTTCGGCGAATGCTAGTTTAGGTAGAAAGACCTGGAAGGCGGCAGCGGTGAGTTCTCCAATCTGAATGGAGTTTTTCTGCTGTCCCAACCCCCCTTGGGTACGGCTTTGGGACGTCCCATGGTTTCCTGTGTCCCCGATGAAGCGATAGAGAAAACAGGATTTTTTGATGCATTATACCGGAGAGGGGATTGACCCTGGATATCTAATATTATCTGTCTTGTCATTCAATATCTAGATTGAGAAAACAATATGCTAAGTGCTCTGTGCTTATATCTTACACCTGATGAACCTTGGAAAAGGGGAAACGTGTTGAGTTGTAACATAGCTTAGTGTTATTTGCTTTTTACTGGTGGTGTGGGTTTTATATACATGTATGGGCTGACCTAAAAATTAAATAAGGCATTGATAGAGGGGTATGAATCATATTTAGAGTTAACAGGGCATTGACAGAGGGGTCTGTCTATATTAAGAAGGGTCTCTCTATTATCTGTGAAGATTTTGGAGTGTGTTATTGCCTTGTCATATTTAATATTTTTTTTTTATTATTTTGATACATTTATATTTATGATCATATCTGATGTTCCATTGTATAATCGCCCTATTTATTTCCCACAAGTTAAGTAAACTCACATTTAACTGAGCCAGTCTAGTTTATAGAGGAGAAGATATTTCTCTATCACATTCTGAATATAGGCAAAGATTATTAACAATGAAGTCTTTTCTGCAAATATAGACAGCAGGTGTGTGTATACATGTCCAGATACACTCCTTGTAGAACTTACCCTCTTTATATCGCACTTCTGTTGAGAATAGCATATAAGATTGAAAGATTACTCAATTAGTGGGGATTCCAATCATATGGTCCCAGGGGGTCCAGACTATCAATCAAGAAGAACAACTTGTACCTACATAGTATATAACCCTCACAAACTTGCAGTCGAAAGTCCCATAAAATATATAACTTTATTGATACACAAATATAACATAAATAAAACTATGAAAAGATAAATGGACAACAGAGGGTACCAGGTTACGCACTAGATGGCGGTACATATGCCCACAGACTCAAGGCCACATTGCTGCAACAATATTCATAATGCGGTATATTGGGGGCCTATGGCCAGATATATACAAAAATCAATATCCCCAAACAATCCATCATAATAACACAACAGTATAGCCAGGTATATAAAGTGTAAATACCTGATATTGTCACAGCTTAGGAGCCAGGAGTTCACCCGACGCGCGTTTCGGAGCACAATGCTCCTTCCTCAGGGGGCGTGAAAGATGTTATCCGTGTCACCATTTATACCTACATACCAGAAATGCCCGGTGTACTCCCCAACGGCGCGCTGTCCGCCGCCGATGCGGCCGCGCATGGCGTTCACACCGCCAGCCAGGAGGAAACACATGGGGCCCCACGTGATCACTCACCGCATAGCCATGGAAACGCCGGGCTGCAGCCTACCACCGGTCAGCGCGCATGCGCGGCCATATTACAAATGGGAATAAGAAAGGGCAAAACAGCCCACCTACGGCCGCGCAATATAAGAAGAAATAGGGGATGAAAATACGTGTACTACACAAGGACATAGAGACAGGTATATGGGAATAACAATATACAAAAACACATACAAAAATGAACAACAATAACAATAGAAAAAACAGACTAATGACAATACAGCAACACAAATACTAATATATGTGAGTCCATAAATAGTCCATAGACAACCAGTAGCAGAAAGGATTTCCTGTATGGGCTCAATATTGATAGAAGAGACATGTTGATCCCATCAATAGTTTATCCCAAAACGAGGCTCCATCATACGGACACATTTTCCAAGCGATAATATATCTACATATTAACAAAGAATTAAAAGATTAAAATCATGAAAAACCTACCATATGGTGCGTACCCAGGGGTGCACAGGGAAACTAATCACAAAAAAGGAACAAAGGAGATATTTTCGTTGAGCCCATTGGGACTAATGGTCTGAAGAGTCCAGATCCATCTAGTCTCTGCTTGGGCCAAACGTTTACTGAGATTACCCCCCCTAATATTGATGTTTAAAAGATCAATCCCCCGGACCTTAAGTCCGGAGGCATCACAATGATGAAATTCCCTAAAGTGCCGTAGCAGTGTCTTGAGGGTGGATGAGTCCGTGCATGTGGCAGCCGCCTGTATCCCAAGGACGTGTTCTCTGATACGAACTTTGAGCTGACGTGTCGTCAGCCCAATATAAATTAGCCCACATGGGCATGTAGCATAATAAATTACGTACCTAGAGACAGACACACGATATATTCTGTTTGATAACATACACCTTGGTACCCCTAGAATCCACAAAAGAGGTACATCTTTCAACATTGGGACAGGTGACACACCTCCTGCACGGCACACACCCACCCCCTGGCCGCATCAAATCCAAAAATGTAGAAACTGGTCGGCCGACATAGTGACTACGTGTCAGACGATCCCGAAGATTTTTTGCCCGTCGGAATGAGATCGGACCGCAATCTGGGAGAAATTTCCCAATTATGGGATCAACTTTTAAGATGGGCCATGCCTTACTTAATGCCATACGCACTTTCTCATGTTGGGGATTATAGGATGTCACAAACCTCACCATTCCGCTACTTTTGGATTGTTTAGATGTTCGATTATAGAGAAGATTATTGCGGTTTGAGTGTTTAGCACGATGATATGCGTGCCTAACACTACGGCGGCTATAGCCCCTAGAGAGGAAGCGTGATTTCAATTCCTCCGCCCTCGCCTCAAAATCCGCATCCGTAGAGCAGATCCGATGAAGGCGGAGAATTTGACCTATTGGGACAGCTCGAATCATGTGGTGCGGATGGCAGGAAGCAGCATGCAACAGAGTGTTGGTGGCCGTTTGTTTCCTGAAAATATCAGTCCCCCCAATATACCGCATTATGGATATTGTTGCAGCAATGTGGCCTTGAGTCTGTGGGCATATGTACCGCCATCTAGTGCGTAACCTGGTACCCTCTGTTGTCCACTTATCTTTTCATAGTTTTATTTATGTTATATTTGTGTATATTTTATGGGACTTTCGACTGCAAGTTTGTGAGGGTTATGTACTGTATAGTTGGCAGTTTTTTCCTGACTACAGTCCTGATATACATGCATTGAGGCACCTTAGTGATGTGTGCAATAGTCAGCGATTCTTATAGGTATCTTTGCATGAATATGTCTATAACAATCTCATTTTGTACCTACATAGGTGTATCTAGTGAATTAGGAAGATCAAGGGTATGTGAACACGTTGCGGATTTGGCTGCGGATCCACAGCGGATTGGTCGCTGCTGATTCACAGCAGTTTTTCATGCAGTTTACAGTACCATGTAAACCAGACCTGAGCAAGATGTGGCCCGCGGGCCGCATCCGGCCCGCCTGATGAATTTTAACGGCCCGCCAGCTAGCTGTCACTTCTGACAGCCGCCGCCGGCACCGCTCGGCCAGCCGCCAGACGCCAGACGCTGATGAGGGCTGGCGGCTGAAGTGAAGGCCCCGAGGTCATCCACACGCTGCGCATTGCAGCGCATACAGTTCCTCCAGACTGGAGTCCTCCAGGGTCAGGATGTGATTGACACAGCATCAGGAGCCATTGGCTCCCGGCTTGTTCAATCATTCTTGTGACCGGAGGCAGCATTATGCCACCGGCCACAAGAGGCTGTGCTCCGCATCGGCCCTGTACGTCACGTGCGTACGTCACTCCAGCGCCGCGCGGGATGTGCTGCGGTGAAGAAAGTTGCTGGCTGATGGTCTCCATCCTTCGGGTGAGTATCAGCGGTGGTCTCAGCAGTGGCGTATCCAGGGGGCCCCGGGCGCAGCCGACAGTGCAGCACTATATGGGGGCCATAACATTTGTGCAGCACTATATGGGGGCCATACTGTTTGTGCTGCTGTATATGGGCCATACTGTTTGTGCTGCAGTATATGGGGCCATACTGTTTGTGCTGCAGTATATGGGGCCATAACGTTTGTGCTGCAGTATATGGGGCCATAATGTTTGTGCAGCACTATATGGGGCCATACTGTTTGTGCTGCAGTATATGGGGCCATAATGTTTGTGCAGCACTATATGGGGCCATACTGTTTGTGCTGCAGTATATGGGGCCATACTGTTTGTGCTGCAGTATATGGGGCCATACTGTTTGTGCTGCAGTATATGGGGCCATAACATTTGTGCTGCAGTATATGGGGCCATACTGTTTGTGCTGCAGTATATGGGGCCATACTGTTTGTGCTGCAGTATATGGGGCCATACTGTTTGTGCTGCAGTATATGGGGCCATAACATTTGTGCTGCAGTATATGGGGCCATACTGTTTGTGCTGCAGTATATGGGGCCATAATGTTTGTGCAGCACTATATGGGGCCATACTGTTTGTGCTGCAGTATATGGGGCCATACTGTTTGTGCTGCAGTATATGGGGCCATAACATTTGTGCTGCAGTATATGGGGCCATACTGTTTGTGCTGCAGTATATGGGGCCATACTGTTTGTGCTGCAGTATATGGGGCCATACTGTTTGTGCTGCAGTATATGGGGCCATACTGTTTGTGCAGCACTATATGGGGGCCATAACGTTTGTGCAGCACTATATGGCGCAAGTGTCTGTATGGGGCATTGCCCATCATATGTATCATGGAACCCGCCAGCTGTAATGCCCTATGCAGATGGCCTTATTATATATAGGGGTACAGCGCAGTCCATATGTCATTATATTAGTCCGGCCCTCTAAAACCATCCAAATTTCTCATGCGGCCCCATGGCAAAGTTAATTGCCCACCCCTGATGTAAACCTATGGAAAACCAAATCCACAGTGCCCATGCTGCAGAAAAAACAGCGCGGAAACTCTGCGGTGTAGTTTCCGCAGCATGTCAATTCTTTGTGTGGATTTCACAGCGTTTTACACCTGCGCCTCAATAGGAATCCGCAGGTGTAAAACCGCAGGTGAAATCCGCACAAAAAATGCAGGAAATCCGCGGTTAATCTGCAGGTAAAATCCGCACACAAGTCCGCAACATGGGCACATAGCCTAAGAATTAGTACTGACATAGGTGTATCTAGTGAAAGGAATCTATGCCTATATACAAACTCTGATATTATCAATATAAGAAAGTTAGACACCTCTTATATTCCTATCTCACCTACCTAATACCCTGTCACACTCTTGCCATAACAGGGCCGTACAGGGTGAGCAGGGAAAGCTGTCGTGGAGCGGGGGCGCCACTGCGCAGGTTCTAGGGTGCCAACCTCCGCTGGTAGGTAGGGAGGCTCAGGCCAGTGTAGGGATAGGCACCTCCCTAGGTTGATCATCTTTAATTGATTTTTTTGTGGTGGTATGATGTGGTATTTTTTTATATTAATTTTAAATATATTAGAATAAAGATTGTTGTTTTTATTGTTAAAGTGTAAGAACATACTGTGAGCCTATTTGAAATGATCTTACAATCCATTTTTCTAAACTGTGAAGCAGCTTCTCATAGAAGTTGGGAACGTTTAGTGGTTGAGCCCCAATTGTGACATCACTCATGTGTAGCCCCGCCCCCATGATGTCACTCATGTCTAGCCCCACCTCCATTATGTCACAATTGGGTTCCAGTTGTGATGTCACGGAATCCTTGGTTGTAACCAGCGATTTTGCAGTGAGATCCTCTGTCTGGAGAAGCTGATTGTGCCGTACACAGTAAGTGATATTCCTCCAGGCTACAATGCTGTTTAGACTCCTTCTAATTATCAGCGTGCTATTAGCATCTGCGGAAGGTGCTCCCATCTTTATCCGCATCCCTCGGTCACAAGAGCAGATCGGGATTACAGAAGGTAAGTGCATTGCCTGATATACTCTGATTATGTTGTTAACCCCTTCCCTTCTCAGCAAATTTTTGATTTTGCGCTTTTATTTATCTTCTCTACTTCTTCCAAAAGCCATTCGTATGGTTGTATGAGGGCTTGTTGAACTTTTTGCGGGACGAGTTGTAGTTTTGAATGACACCATTCATTTTACCATTCATTGTGAAATTGGGGAAAAATGCAGTTTGGGTTCCAGTGTCCAGTCTAATAACACATAGATGAGACACAGAGCATTAATACTGGATCCACTGACTATTATATGTAGCAGAAGGCGCCCACAAAAGACAGGCGATAAACCGCTCAGAAATCACATATGTCCTTTACATCCGGCCCCAGAAACTATTAGGAGCCATTATTAGGGCCCAGATTATGAGCGCCAGGCTCTGTGTCATTTGGCTTCTGTAACTTTTCCTCTGTGACTGGAGATTTATATGGCGTCACATGATACATGGAATGGAGGATTTTTCATTTGTTACTTGTAGTTTCAGGTGTCATCTCCCATTATGTTTTCGTTCCCTATTCCAAGGATATGAAAGAACAGATCTCTGTATTGTTCATTATATATTGACATGACGTAAAAAATAATCCATTATTTTTCCAAACTAAATTCCCTTCTTTTGAATAGTCACGCTTGGCTCCTCAGTCCGCGCCGTCCATGTATTTGGTTTCCACTTCTGAACCCTTTCCAGCTCTGGTTACCTGATCACTTATGTTCTTTCTCTTTTTAGAGAATGTCACCGTCCCTCCAAGAACATCTGAGGATACAGTGTATAAGATTGTTATACCTGCTGTCGTTTTCTTCATCGCTGCAGTAATCATTGGTGCCATTGCTATCATCTGTTGGTAAGTATAGTAAGTAATGATTTATGGGCTACACAGGAGTCTGTAGAGGAAATGTCTAGTGTTGAGCATTCCGATACCGCAAGTATCGGGTATCGGCCGATACTTAGCGGTATCGGAATTCCGATACCGAGATCCGATACTTGCCGCGTATCGGATACCGGAATCGGAAGTTCCCAGGATTCAAACTGCACAAATTTGCACGAAATCAGCCAATGAGAATGATTCCAAGTGTGGGCACATCCTGTTCAGCATGGAGGGCATGAAACTACTGGCAAGGCTGTGATTGGCTACTGAAATGATGTCATGATGCAGTTTAAAAGTCGCTGGCGCCATTTTTCGCTCACTCTGCTGTGAATTCAGTTAGTGACAGGACGCTGTTTGCTGACTGAGGGCCAGTTTAGAGATAGCGATTTGCTTCTTTGTGCTTTTCCAAGGCTAATTTAGCAACCGCTGTGTTCACCTACTATTCACCTTGCTTTTGCCTTGCAGCGCTGTTTTCACAGCGATCTGCAAGGTCTGTGTGTGTGTGTGTGTGTGAGTGCAGCCCACTCTCTAGTCTGTGTGCAGCCATAGGCCATCCATAGCTGGTTGCATTCAGTTCAGGGAGGGTGGTTCATTGCCTCATACTGTTCTTTTTTCTTTTTTTTTTCAAGTAGTGTAGTCTGCTGCTCATTTTTTGTAATAATTCCTATTAGTGACTTTCCACCCGTATCCAGCTAACTTGTGGAAAAACACTACATAGGATAAAGTAGAGGAGGCTTTTTGGGCCTTGCAGCGCCGTTTACGGCTGTCTGCACGGTCTCCGTGTGACTGCAGCTCTCTCTGTTGTCAGTTCAGCCCCCAAAAAATAAATAAATAATAAAGTTCACCAAACACACCACTTTACATTTGTGTAGGCCACATTAGCTCATATTAAAGTCTAGTCCACACTTTAGAAAATTAGTGTTTCCTATACCTGTTAGGACTCAGAGCTGTTCAGGAATAAGCACACAAAGCCGTTAGTACTTTTCTGCTTATCTTTATCAGTCAACCAAGATGAAGAAGGCAGGGAGTAAGGCACGTGGGCGTGGGCGCGGAGCAGGGAGAGGACGTGGGGATTCTGTGCCTGCTGCGGGCACCGGTGACTCCTCAGCACCCAGTTTCACCAGGGAACAGTCCTTCATGCGCAGCTTTGTCGCAGAGCGCCGTACACCGCTGCTGCGTGAAGACCAAATTGAAGCCGTTATCGGATGGATGGCAGCTAACGCATCGACTTCAATTAGTGCCACATCCTCTCAGACACAGAGCACTGGAGAGCAGCCATCTGTCTCTTCACCACCTGCCAAATTGGCCAGGCAGACAGAGAGCCCAGGACAGGAGCCGTCTCTACTTCTGTTCTCTGAATCTCTTGGCTTGGAAACAGGGGGCCAGCCAAGCAGCATTGGAGAAATGGAAGAAGAGGCAGGGTGCAGTGATGCCCAACAGCTTTTTCTCTCTTCCTCTGAAGAGGCGGGTGGGCCAGTGCCTCCGGTCACCACATCGCAGGCCGCATCCGCTGATGATGACACTCAGGTGCCACTTTCTGGTGCGTGCTCTGCTGCTGAGACTACCCAGGAGGAGCAGTTGGTGGCAGAGGGTAGTGTAGATGATGAGGTCCTTAACCCATCGTGGCGTGAGGGACAGGAAGGTGGTGGGAGCAACTCCGAGGAAGAGATTCCTAGAACGGGCCAAAGAGGTAGAGGGAGGGGGAAGACTGCGCAGCCTGTAGCCTCCACTTTGGCACCCGTTAGGAGCATGTCTGTTCCAAAAGCCAAAAAGGGCGCTCCCAAGACTTGCAGTGTCTGGCCCTTTTTTGACACAGTTGCAGATGACATTTGCTATGTCAAATGCAAGGTGTGTCATCACAAAGTCAAAAGAGGGAAAAATGTCAGCAACCTCAATACCTCCAACATGTGGAAACATGTGCGCAACAGACACGCGGCGGAGTTAGAAAAACACACTGAAGAGCTCGGCCAACCAACAGCGGCAGGTACCACCTCTTCAGCTCGTGTTGCCTCTTCCTCCAGCTCACACGCAGCTGGTTCGGCTTCCTCCCAGGATCGCCGTGGAAGAACCTCTGGCCCTGTTGTCCAGAGACCCACTGTAATTCCACCCGCAGCACCACTTTCCCAGTCATCCACACACTCCCAGCCCAGTCTACAGCCATCGGTAGTACAGGCATGGGAGAAAAGGCGGCCTTTCTCGTCAAACCACCCACGAGCACAGGCTCTGACTGCAGGCATTGCCAAACTTCTGTCACTGGAAATGCTGCCATTCAGGCTGGTGGAGACTGACAGCTTCCGTGACTTGATGTCATTGGCAGTCTGTTATGACCCCAATGGCGAGGGTCTCAGAGGAACGTGGAAGTCTGCAGAATACAAAAATCCAGCTCATAGGGCAGTGGTAACTGGGTTGACCATATATCTACTCCTAACGCCAACACTAGAAGTAGCCGGGGATCATTCCTACGTTGATTCTAGATGACACGCGCCAGCCGGAGAATCTAGCTACCCCTAGTAGAGGAAAACAAAGACCTTTCTTGCCTCCAGAGAAGGGGACCCCAAAGCTGGATAGAAGCCCCCCACAAATAATGACGGTGAGGTAAGAGGAAATGACAAACACAGAAATGAACCAGGTTTAGCACAGAGAGGCCCGCTTACTGATAGCAGAATAAAGAAAGGTAACTTATATGGTCAACAAAAACCCTATCAAAATCCACACTGGAAATTCAAGAACCCCCGAACCGTCTAACGGTCCGGGGGGAGAACACCAGCCCCCTAGAGCTTCCAGCAAAGGTCAGGATATAGATTTGGAACAAGCTGGACAAAAATACAAAACCAAAACAAATAGCAAAAAGCAAAAGGCAGACTTAGCTGATATAACTGGAACCAGGATCAGTAGACAAGAGCACAGCAGACTAGCTCTGATAACTACGTTGCCAGGCATAGAACTGAAGGTCCAGGGAGCTTATATAGCAACACCCCTAACTAACGACCCAGGTGCGGATAAAAGGAATGACAGAAAAACCAGAGTCAAAAAACTAGTAACCACTAGAGGGAGCAAAAAGCAAATTCACAACAGTACCCCCCCCCTTAGTGAGGGGTCACCGAACCCTCACCATGACCACCAGGGCGATCAGGATGAGCGGCATGAAAGGCACGAACTAAATCGGCCGCATGAACATCAGAGGCGACCACCCAGGAATTATCCTCCTGACCATAGCCCTTCCACTTGACCAGGTACTGAAGCCTCCGCCTGGAGAGGCGAGAATCCAAGATCTTCTCCACCACGTACTCCAACTCGCCCTCAACCAACACCGGAGCAGGAGGCTCAGCAGAAGGAACTACAGGCACAATGTACCGCCGCAACAAGGACCTATGAAATACATTGTGAATAGCAAACGACACAGGAAGATCCAGACGAAAAGATACAGGATTAAGGATTTCCAATATCTTGTAAGGCCCAATAAAACGAGGTTTAAATTTGGGAGAGGAGACCTTCATAGGAACAAAGCGGGAAGAAAGCCATACCAAATCCCCAACGCGTAGTCGGGGACCCACACCGCGGCGGCGGTTGGCAAAGCGCTGAGCCTTCTCCTGTGACAACTTCAAGTTGTCCACCACATGATTCCAGATCTGCTGCAACCTATCCACCACAGAATCCACCCCAGGACAGTCAGAAGGCTCCACATGACCCGAAGAAAAGCGAGGATGGAAACCAGAGTTGCAGAAAAAAGGCGAAACCAAGGTGGCGGAACTAGCCCGATTATTAAGGGCAAACTCAGCCAACGGCAAGAATGTCACCCAATCGTCCTGATCAGCAGAGACAAAACACCTCAAATAGGCCTCCAAAGTCTGATTGGTTCGCTCCGTCTGTCCATTAGTCTGAGGATGGAATGCAGACGAAAACGACAAATCAATGCCCATCCTACTACAAAAGGATCGCCAGAACCTGGAAACGAACTGGGATCCTCTGTCTGACACAATATTCTCAGGGATGCCGTGCAAACGAACCACGTTCTGGAAAAACACAGGAACCAGATCGGAAGAGGAAGGCAGCTTAGGCAAAGGAACCAAATGGACCATCTTGGAGAAGCGATCACATATCACCCAGATAACGGACATGCCCTGAGATAGCGGAAGATCAGAAATGAAATCCATGGAGATATGTGTCCAAGGTCTCTTCAGGACAGGCAAGGGCAAGAGCAAACCGCTGGCACGAGAACAGCAAGGCTTAGCTCGAGCACAAGTCCCACAGGACTGCACAAATGACCACACATCCCTTGACAAGGAAGGCCACCAAAAGGACCTGGCCACCAGATCTCTGGTGCCAAAAATTCCCGGGTGACCTGCCAACACCGAGGAATGAACCTCGGAAATGACTCTGCTGGTCCACTTATCCGGGACAAACAGTCTGTCAGGTGGACAAGACTCAGGCCTATCAGCCTGAAATCTCTGCAACACACGTCGCAGATCCGGAGAAATAGCTGACAAGATAACTCCATCTTTAAGAATACCAACAGGATCAGCGACTCCAGGAGCATCAGGCACAAAGCTCCTAGAAAGAGCATCGGCCTTCACATTCTTTGAACCTGGTAAATACGAGACAACAAAATCAAAGCGGGAGAAAAACAATGACCAGCGGGCCTGTCTCGGATTAAGGCGTTTAGCAGACTCGAGATACATCAGATTTTTGTGATCAGTCAAGACCACCACACGATGCTTAGCACCCTCGAGCCAATGACGCCACTCCTCAAATGCCCATTTCATGGCCAACAACTCCCGATTGCCCACATCATAATTTCGCTCGGCAGGCGAAAACTTCCTAGAGAAAAAGGCACAAGGTTTCATAACAGAGCAACCAGGGCCTCTCTGCGACAAAACGGCCCCTGCCCCAATCTCCGAAGCATCCACCTCAACCTGAAAGGGAAGTGAGACGTCAGGCTGGCACAAAACAGGCGCCGAAGTAAACCGGCGTTTCAACTCCTGGAAAGCCTCCACGGCAGCAGGAGCCCAGTTAGCTACATCGGAGCCCTTCTTGGTCATATCCGTCAAAGGTTTCACAATGCTAGAAAAATTAGCGATAAAACGACGGTAGAAGTTAGCGAAGCCCAAGAACTTCTGAAGACTCTTAACTGACGAGGGCTGAGTCCAATCAAGAATAGCTCGGACCTTGACTGGGTCCATCTCCACAGCAGAAGGGGAAAAAATGAACCCCAAAAAGGGAACCTTCTGTACACCAAAGAGACACTTTGAGCCCTTGACAAACAAAGAATTTTCACGCAAAATTTTAAAGACCAACCTGACCTGCTCCACATGCGAATCCCAATTATCAGAAAAAACCAAAATATCATCCAGATAAACAATCAAAAATTTATCCAGATACTTCCGGAAAATGTCATGCATAAAGGACTGAAAAACTGAAGGCGCATTGGAGAGCCCAAAAGGCATCACCAAGTACTCAAAATGACCTTCGGGCGTATTGAATGCGGTTTTCCATTCATCACCTTGCTTAATGCGCACAAGGTTGTACGCACCACGAAGGTCTATCTTGGTGAACCACTTGGCACCCTTAATCCGGGCAAACAAGTCAGACAACAGCGGTAAAGGATACTGAAATTTGACAGTGATCTTATTTAAAAGCCGATAATCAATACAAGGTCTCAAAGATCCGTCCTTTTTTGCCACAAAAAAGAATCCCGCACCAAGAGGGGAAGAAGACGGACGAATATGTCCTTTCTCCAGAGACTCCTTGATATATGAACGCATAGCGGTATGTTCAGGTACCGACAGATTAAACAGTCTTCCCTTAGGAAATTTACTGCCTGGGATCAAATCTATAGCACAGTCACAGTCCCTATGAGGAGGCAGTGCACTGGACTCAGACTCACTGAAGACATCCTGATAATCAGACAAATACTCCGGAACTTCCGAAGGCGTAGAAGAAGCAATAGACACAGGCAGGGAATCCC
The DNA here is from genome assembly GCF_051348905.1 of Ranitomeya variabilis. Lineage (NCBI taxonomy): Eukaryota > Metazoa > Chordata > Amphibia > Anura > Dendrobatidae > Ranitomeya > Ranitomeya variabilis. The sequence continues at coordinate 144,792,138 of NC_135239.1, read as the reverse complement.
CATGAATACCACGACAGCCCCAACTTGAGACTGACATAGCCTTCCAGTCCAGGACTGGATTATGGGTCTGTAACCATGGCAGCCCTAAAACAACCAAATCATGCATTTTATGTAAAACCAGGAAACGTATCACCTCGCGGTGTTCAGGAGTCATGCACATGGTAACCTGTGTCCAATACTGCGGTTTATTTGCTGCCAATGGTGTAGCATCAATACCCCTAAGAGGAATAGGATTTTCCAATGGTTCAAGAGTAAAACCACAGCGCTTAGCAAATGAGAGATCCATGAGACTCAGGGCAGCACCTGAATCCACAAACGCCATGACAGGATAAGATGACAGTGAGCAAATCAAAGTTACAGACAGAATAAATTTAGGTTGCAAATTACCAACGGTGACAGGACTAACAACCTTAGCTATACGTTTAGAGCATGCTGAGATAACATGTGTAGAATCACCACAGTAGTAGCACAAGCCATTCCGGCGTCTATGAATTTTCCGCTCATTTCTAGTCAGGATTCTATCACATTGCATTAAATCAGGTGTCTGTTCAGACAACACCATGAGGGAATTTGCAGTTTTGCGCTCCCGCAACCGCCGGTCAATTTGAATAGCCAGTGCCATAGTATCATTCAGACCTGTGGGAATGGGAAAACCCACCATAACATTCTTAATGGCTTCAGAAAGGCCACTTCTAAAATTAGCGGCCAGTGCACACTCGTTCCAATGTGTCAGCACGGACCATTTCCGAAATTTTTGGCAATACACTTCAGCCTCGTCCTGCCCCTGAGACATAGCCAGCAAGGCCTTTTCTGCCTGAATCTCAAGATTGGGTTCCTCATAAAGTAAACCGAGCGCCAGAAAAAACGCATCAAGATCAGCCAATGCCGGATCTCCTGGCGCCAGCGAAAAAGCCCAATCCTGAGGGTCGCCCCGTAAGAACGAAATAACAATTTTTACTTGCTGAGCAGAATCTCCAGATGAACAGGGTCTCAGGGACAAAAACTATTTACAATTATTCACGAAATTCCTAAACTTAAACCTGTCTCCGGAAAACAGTTCAGGAATCGGTATTTTAGGTTCTGACCTAGGATTTCTGATAACATAGTCTTGTATGCCCTGCACACGAGTAGCCAGCTGGTCCACACTTGTAATCAAGGTCTGGACATTCATGTCTGCAGCAAGCATAGCCACTCTGAGGTAAAGGGGAAGAAGAAAAAAAAAAAAAAAAACTCAGAATCTTCTTTCTTATAATCCCTCTTCTGCAATGCATTAAACATTTAATACTGGCCTGGCAAACTGTTATGACCCCAATGGCGAGGGTCTCAGAGGAACGTGGAAGTCTGCAGAATACAAAAATCCAGCTCATAGGGCAGTGGTAACTGGGTTGACCATATATCTACTCCTAACGCCAACACTAGAAGTAGCCGGGGATCATTCCTACGTTGATTCTAGATGACACGCGCCAGCCGGAGAATCTAGCTACCCCTAGTAGAGGAAAACAAAGACCTTTCTTGCCTCCAGAGAAGGGGACCCCAAAGCTGGATAGAAGCCCCCCACAAATAATGACGGTGAGGTAAGAGGAAATGACAAACACAGAAATGAACCAGGTTTAGCACAGAGAGGCCCGCTTACTGATAGCAGAATAAAGAAAGGTAACTTATATGGTCAACAAAAACCCTATCAAAATCCACACTGGAAATTCAAGAACCCCCGAACCGTCTAACGGTCCGGGGGGAGAACACCAGCCCCCTAGAGCTTCCAGCAAAGGTCAGGATATAGATTTGGAACAAGCTGGACAAAAATACAAAACCAAAACCAAAACAAATAGCAAAAAGCAAAAGGCAGACTTAGCTGATATAACTGGAACCAGGATCAGTAGACAAGAGCACAGCAGACTAGCTCTGATAACTACGTTGCCAGGCATAGAACTGAAGGTCCAGGGAGCTTATATAGCAACACCCCTAACTAACGACCCAGGTGCGGATAAAAGGAATGACAGAAAAACCAGAGTCAAAAAACTAGTAACCACTAGAGGGAGCAAAAAGCAAATTCACAACAGCAGTCCCACAGTACAATGTGCCCAGCCGCTTTTACTTCAGCAGGCAAGCTGTCCCTGCCCTGCACAAGCATGTGGAGGGACACATAAAACACGAGCTACTGAACGCCGTCAGTAGCAAGGTCCACCTCACCACCGATGCGTGGACCAGTCAACATGGACAGGGGCGATACCTTTCCCTCACTGCCCATTGGGTTAATGTCGTTGAGCCGGGTACAGATCGTGCGAGTGGCGCAGGACGTGTCCTGCCCACTCCAAGGATTGCAGGAATCCATTCTGTACGCATTGACTCCTCCTCTTACACCAGTTCCTCAGAATCATTGCTGCAGGAGCCGTCACAGTCCACCTCCACATGGACCCGTGATGAACGTTTACCTGTTACGACCGACATGAGCACAGCCGTGGCCAAACGTCAACAGGCCGTCTTGAAATTAATTTCTTTGGGGAATCGAAGCCACACAGCGCAGGAGCTCTGGAATGCCATCAAGCAGGAGAGCGATGTGTGGTTTGTGCCAGCGAATCTCCAGCCAGGCATGGTAGTGTGTGATAATGGTCGAAATCTGGTGGCAGCTCTGGGCCTCGGCAACCTCACTCACATCCCATGTCTGGCACATGTGCTCAATTTGGTCGTGCAGAGTTTTTTGAGGGACTATCCGGATCTTGATGCACTGCTGCACAAGGTCCGCCTAGAGTGTGCTCACTTGCGGCGTTCCAGCACGGCAAAATCGCGCATTGTGGCTCTGCAGCGCCGACACCGCCTGCCGGAACATCGCATCATATGTGACCTACCTACCAGGTGGAATTCCACGTTACATATGTTGGAGCGGTTGTGTGAGCAGCAGCAAGCTGTAATGGAGTACCAGCTGCATCAGGCGCAAAGAAGTCGCACTCCGCGCCGTTCAGACTTCACAACCACTGAGTGGGCCACTATGAAGGACGTCTGCCAGGTTTTGCGTCCCTTCGATTATTCCACGCGGATGGCGAGTGCAGATGATGCACTAGTCAGCATGACTGTCCCCCTTATCTGCCTGCTTGAAAAATCACTGCAAGCGCTAAGGGATGATGTTGTGGAAGAGGTGGAGGATGAGGATTCACCATTTCCATCATCTTCTGGACAGTCAGCGCCACGTGGTTCCTCACAAACGCGTAGGCAGGGGACACTTTGTGAGGAGGATGAGGAGGAGTCAATGGAGGAGGAAGACATCCGTCCAGAGGAGGGAGTTACACAATTGTCCAGTACTCAGTGTGTACAGCGAGGGTGGGGTGATGACGAGCGGGCAGAGATCACGCCTCCAGCAGGGGACAGCGTTTCTTGGCCAGTTGGCAGTCTGCAGCACATGGTGGATTACATGCTGCAGTGCCTGAGAAACGACCGCCGCATCGCCCACATTCTCAACATGTCTGATTATTGGGTGTTCACCCTCCTCGATCCTCGCTACCGGGACAACGTAGAAAGCCTCATCACACCGTTGAACCGGGAGCGAAAAATGCGGGAGTACCAAGACACACTGGTGAATTCCATCATCTTCTCCATTCCAACTGAGAGAAGTGCTGCTAGTGCATTACAAAGCAGCTCAGTGCGTCCAGGCAGTGGCGGAGGCTCTGCACAAAGAGGGAGCAGAAGCAGTGCCTCTGCCCAAGGCAAGACCAGTATGGCCCAACTGTGGCACAGTTTTTTGTGCCCGCCACAAAAGTCTACACCATCACAGACGGCTCCAGTCAGCAGGAGGCAACGGTTCCGTCAGATGGTGACAGACTACATGTCTTGCCCTCTTGCTGTACTCCCAGACGGCTCTTCCCCTTTCAAGTTTTGGGTCTCAAAGCTGGATACATGGCCAGAGCTAAGCCAGTATGCATTGGAGGTGCTGGCTTGCCCTGCGGCTAGTGTATTATCGGAACGCGTCTTTAGTGCTGCAGGTGGTGTACTAACTGACCGTCGCATGCGACTATCCTCCGATAACGTTGACCGGCTTACTTTCCTGAAAATGAACAAGGCCTGGATCTCGCAGGAATTTGCCACTCCTCTTCCTGATTAAATAATTAGGTGACTGTCTACAGTATCCAGGTCTCCTGTTGTGTTCATCTTTCTACCACCTGAACTTTAATTCCTTGGCTCCAACACCACCAGTTGAGGCTCAGAAGTGCCGTCTGCACAGTCAAAGCATACGACCCAGTGTTCTTGGGTTTCAGTAACGTCAGCTGATCCCCAGCTGTGTAGCCGGCAATGTGTCCTGCGACCACCACGCTGACACAACAACTGAAATGTAAGGGAACCTGTCCCCCCCCCCCAAGGTGTTTGTTACTGAAAGAGCCACCTTGTGCAGCAGTAATGCTGCACAAGGAAAAGGTAGCTATTTTTGTTTAGCTCCTTGCACACGCAGAACTTAACACTTATAAAATGTGTCCACTGATACCGTAAAACCGTCCCGGAGGTGGGACTTTCCTTCGTAATATGACGCAGCACAGCTGTCATTCCTACCCCCTTGGCGCCGTGCCCCGGCTCCTCAGCGTTGTTTGATTCCGTCCCGGAGCCTGCGCTGTTATGTTATCCCTTGGCCAGGCACACTTAGCGCTGCCCCTCTTCTGACATCAGCTGATCCCTAATAGCATGCCATGGCCGTGACGCCGCACAGTCTGAAGAAGCCGTAGGGAGGGGAGTGAGAGGCGAGGATATGCACTGCGCATGACCACGGATCCCAGGCCGGCGGTGGGATTACATTAGACGACACTGCGAGGCGGGCTCTCGGCCAGCGCGGCCGCACAGGCGCAGCCAGCCTGACACCAAATGATGTCAGAAGATGGGCAGCGCTAAGTGTGCCTGGCCAAGGGATAACATAACAGCGCAGGCTCCGGGACGGAATCAAACAACGCTGAAGAGCCGGGGCACGGCGCCAAGGGGGTAGGAATGACAGCTGTGCTGCATCATATTACGAAGGAAGGTCCCACCTCCGGGACGGTCTCACGGTATCAGGGGACACATTTTATAAGTGTTTAGTTCTGTGTTTGCAAGGAGCATAATGAAAAGAGCCACCTTTTCCTTTTGCATTCTTTGTGCTGCACAAGCTGGCTCTTTCAGCTACAAATGCCTTGGGGGGGGGGGTTAAAGGTTCCCTTTCGACTTTCTCCAATCAGGCTTCGGCCTACACTGTGTTCCTCTGCTCCTCCTGCTGTCCCTGGGCTCCTACACCGGTAGTTGTTGCCTGGTAGTGCTGTACGCACAGTCAACAGTCGCTCCTCTGTTATTGGGGTTCAGTAACGTCAGCTGTTCCCCAGCTGTGTGTGTGGCAATCCCTCCTCTCTCCTCCACCTCCTCCTCCTGCTGTCCCTGGGCTCCAACACCGCTAGTTGTTGCCTGGTAGTGCTGTCCGCACAGTCAACAGTCGCTCCTCTGTTTTTGGGGTTCAGTAACGTCAGCTGTTCCCCAGCTGTGTGTGTGGCAATCCCTCCTCTCTCCTCCACCTCCTCCTCCTGCTGTCCCTGGGCTCCAACACCGCTAGTTGTTGCCTGGTAGTGCTGTCCGCACAGTCAACAGTCGCTCCTCTGTTTTTGGGGTTCAGTAACGTCAGCTGTTCCCCAGCTGTGTGTGTGGCAATCCCTCCTCTCTCCTCCACCTCCTCCTTCTGTCCCTGGGCTCCAACACCGCTAGTTGTTGCCTGGTAGTGCTGTACGCACAGTCAACAGTTGCTCCTCTGTTATTGGGGTTCAGTAACGTCAGCTGTTCCCCAGCTGTGTGTGTGGCAATCCCTCCTCTCTCCTCCACCACCTCCTCCTGTTTTCCCTGGGCTCCAACACCGCTAGTTGCTGTCCAGAAGTGCTGTCCACACTGTCAACAGTCGCTCCTCTGTTATTGGGGTTCAGTAACGTCAGCTGTTCCCCAGCTGTGTGTGTGGCAATCCCTCCTCTCTCCTCCACCTCCTCCTCCTGCTGTCCCTGGGCTCCAACACCGCTAGTTGCTGTCCAGAAGTGCTGTCCGCACAGTCAACAGTCACTCCTCTGTTATTGGGGTTCAGTAACGTCAGCTGTTCCCCAGCTGTGTGTGTGGCAATCCCTCCTCTCTCCTCCACCTCCTCCTCCTCCTTCTGTCCCTGGGCTCCAACACCGCTATTTGTTGTCCAGAAGTGCTGTCTGCACAGAGCCAAACACCTCGCCAATGTGTTAGTGGGCTTCAGTAATGCCTGCTGTTCCCCTGCTGTGTATACGGCAACGTGTCATGCGACCGCCACGCAGGCACAGCAACTTAAATTTAAGGGAACCTGTCCCCCCCCCCAAGGCATTTGTTACTGAAAGAGCCACCTTGTTCAGCAGTAATAATGATGCAAAAGGAAAAAGTGGCTTTTTTTGTGGTGCTCCTTGCACACGCTGAACTTGACACTTATGAAATGTGTCCCCTCGCACCGTTAAACCGTCCGGTCGGAGGGACTTTCCTTTGTCATGTGACGCAGCACAGCTGTCATTCTTACACCCTTGGCGCCGTGCGCCGCCTCCTCAGCGTTGTTTGAATCTGTCCCGGAGCCTGCGCTGTTATGTTAGCCCTTGTCCATGCACACATTTTGCGCTGCCCATCTTCTGACATCATTTGGTGTCAGGCTGGCTGCGCCTGTGCGGCCGCGCTGGACGAGATCCCGCCTCGCAGTGTCTTCTGATTTAATCCCACTGCGGGCCTGTGATCCATGGACATGCGCAGTGCATATCTTAACCTCCGCCTCTCTCTCATCTCCCTCAGCCTTCTTCAGACTGTGCGCCGTCAGCTGATCCCTAATAGCATGCCACGGCCATGACGCCGCACAGTCTGAAGAAGCTGGAAGGAGGGGAGTGAGAGGCAAGGATATGCACTGCGCATGCCCATGGATCACAGGTCCGCAGAGTGATTACATTAGATGACACAGCGAGGCGGGATCTTGGCCAGCGCAGCCGCACAGGCGCAGCCAGCCTGACACCAAATGATGTCAGAAGATGGGCAGCGCAAAATGTGTGCATGGACAAGGGCTAACATAACAGCGCAGGCTCCGGGACAGATTCAAACAACGCTGAGGAGGCAGCGCACGGCGCCAAGGGGGTAAGAATGACAGCTGTGCTGCGTCACATGACAAAGGAAAGTCTCTCCGACAGGACGGTTTAACGGTGTGAGGGGACACATTTCATAAGTGTCAAGTTCAGCGTTTGCAAGGACCATAATTAAAAGAGCTAAGTTTACCTTTTCCAGCATTAGTGCTGTACAATATGGCTCTTTCAGCTACAAACCCCTGGGGGGGGGGTTAAAGGTCCCCTTTCAACTTGCTCCAGTGCAGGCTTCGGCCTACACTATGCTCCTCCTGCTGACCCTGGGCTCTAACACCGCCAGTTGGCGCCCAGATGTGCCTCGCTGCACAGAGAAAAACACCAGCCAATGTGTCAGTGGGGTTCAGCACCGCCAGCTGTACCCCTGCTGTGTAGCCGGCAACGTGTCCTGCAACAGCCACGCAGACACAACAGACCTAAAGCTGCCGCCAGTGCAGGCTTCGGCCTACACTCCGCTCCCTCTACTCCTCCTGCTGACCCTGGGCTCTAACACCGCCAGTTGGGGCCCAGAAGTGCTGGCTGCACAGAGCCAAACACCTCGCCAATGTGTCAGTGGGGTTCAGCACCGCCAGCTGTTCCCCTGCTGTGTAGCCGGTAACGTGTCCTGCAACAGCCACGCAGACACAAGAACTGAAATTGAAGGGAACTTGTCCCCCCTCCCCCAGGCGTTTGTATGTTTCACAGCCACCTTGTACAGCAGTAATGCTGCATGTGTGCAAGGTGGCTCAGAAACTTATTCCCCTTGCACACGTGGAACTGAACACGTCTAAAATGTGTCCTCTGTGACCATTAAACCATCCCTGAGGTGTGACTTTCCTTTGTAATTACACACTGCAACCCCCTTGGTAGCGCTGCCCGTCTTCTGGCATCATTGTTTGGCTGGCTGCGCCTCTGCGGCCGCCCTGGCCCACACAACGCCCCTCGGTGTCTTATTTATTTTGACTGCGAGGGTGTGATTGACAGGCATGAGCAGTGCATATCTTCGCCAGGCTGTCCCTCATCTCCTTCGGCCTTCTTCAGACTGTGCGGCTTCATGGCCGTGGCATGCGACAAGGGATCAGCTGACGCCGCACAGTCTGAAGCAGGTGTAAGGACCCGAGTGTGAGAGGCGAACATATATACTGCGCCAGGCCATGAATCCCAGCCCCGCAGTGTGAAACACTGTAAAGACACTGCGGGGCTGGGATTCATGGTCATCGCGAACCGCACCGTCCAACATTAAATGATGTCAGAAGATGGGCAGCGCTAACAGCGCAAGGCCAAGGGATAACACGACAGCGCAGACTCCTGTACAGCAAAATGCGATGCTCAGGAGGCCGCGCCCAGCACCAAGGTGGTATTTTTGCCAGCTGTGCTGCGTCTCATTACAAAGGGAACTCACGCCTCCAAAGCAGTTTGACTGCTTAAGGGCCTAAATGTTATACGTGTTTCTTTCTGCGTGTGCAAGGAGCAAAATTAAAAGAGCAACCTTTGTTTTGTGCAGCATTACTGCTGCCCAAGCTGTGGCTCTTGTAGTTTGTAACCCCTGAGGGGGGGGTTAAAGGTTACCTTTAAAATCGGTTCAATTAGGCTTCGGCCTACACTCTGCTCCACCTGCAGAGCCCGGGCTCCAACACCGCAAGTTGCTGTCCGGAAGTGCTGGCTGCACAGAGAAAAACACCAGCCAATGTGTCAGTGGGGTTCAGCTCCGCCAGCTGTTCCCCTGCTGTGTAGCCGGCATCGTGTCCTGCAACAGCCACGCAGACACAAAGCTGCCGCCAGTGCAGGCTTCGGCCTACACTCTGCTCCCTCTCCTCCTGCTGACCCTGGGCTCTAACACCGCCAGTTGGGGCCCGGTACTGCTAGCTGCACAGAGAAAAACACCAGCCAATGTGTCAGTGGGGTTCAGCACCGCCAGCTGTTCCCCTGCTGTGTAGCCGGCAACGTGTCCTGCAACAGCCACGCAGACACAAGAACTGAAATTGAAGGGAACCTGTCCCCCCTCCCCCAGGTGTTTGTATGTTTTACAGCCACCTTGTACAGCAGTAATGCTGCATGTGTGCAAGGTGGCTCATAAACTTATTCTCCTTGCACACGTGGAACAGAACACGTCTACAATGTGTCCCCTGAGACCATTAAAACGTCCCTGAGGTGTGACTTTCCTTTGTAATGACACGCAACAACCCCCTTGGTAGCACAGCCCTTCTTCTGACATCATTGTTTGGCTGGCTGCGCCTCTGCGGCCGCCCTGCCCGACACAACGCCCCTCGGTGTCTTATTTATTTTGACTGCGAGGGTGTGATTGACGGGCATGAGCAGTGCATATCTTCGCCAGGCTGTCACTCAGCTCCTTCCGCCTTCTTCAGACTGTGCGGCTTCATGGCCGTGGCATGTGATAAGGGATCAGCTGACGCCGCACAGTCTGTAGCAGGTGTAAGGACACGAGCGAGAGGCGAACATATGTACTGCGCCAGGCCATGAATCCCAGCCCCGCAGTGTGAAACACTGTAAAGACACTGCGGGGCTGGGATTCATGGGCATCGCGAACCGCACCAGCCGACATGAAATGATGTCAGAAGACGGGCAGCGCATGGCCAAGGGATAACGCAACAACGCAGACTCCTGTACAGCAAAATGCGATGCTCAGGAGGCCGCGCCCAGCACCAAGGTGGTATTTTTGCCAGCTGTGCTGCGTCTCATTACAAAGGGAACTCCCGCCTCCAAGACAGATTGACTGTATAAGGGCCAAAATGTTGTACGTGTTTCATTCAGCTTGTGCAAGGAACAAAATTAAAAGAGCAACCTGTGACTTGTGCGGCACTACTGCTGCATAAGGCGTGGCTCTTCTAGTTTGTAACACCTGAGGGGGGGTTAAAGGTTACCTTTAAAATTGGTTCAATTAGGCTTCGGCCTACACTCTGCTCCCTCTCCTCCTGCTGACCCTGGGCTCTAACACCGCCAGTTGGGGCCCGGTACTGCTAGCTGCACAGAGAAAAACACCAGCCAATGTGTCAGTGGGGTTCAGCACCGCCAGCTGTTCCCCTGCTGTGTAGCCGGCATCATGTCCTGCAACAGCCACGCAGACACAAAGCTGCCGCCAGTGCAGGCTTCGGCCTACACTCTGCTGCCTCTCCTCCTGCTGACCCTGGGCTCTAACACCGCCAGTTGGGGCCTGGTACTGCTAGCTGCACAGAGAAAAACACCAGCCAATGTGTCAGTGGGGTTCAACACCGCCAGCTGTTCCCCTGCTGTGTAGCCGGCAACGTGTCCTGCAACAGCCACGCAGACACAAGAACTGAAATTGAAGGGAACCTGTCCCCCCTCCCCCAGGTGTTTGTATGTTTTACAGCCACCTTGTACAGCAGTAATGCTGCATGTGTGCAAGGTGGCTCATAAACTTATTCTCCTTGCACACGTGGAACAGAACACGTCTACAATGTGTCCCCTGAGACCATTAAAACGTCCCTGAGGTGTGACTTTCCTTTGTAATGACACGCAACAACCCCCTTGGTAGCACAGCCCTTCTTCTGACATCATTGTTTGGCTGGCTGCGCCTCTGCGGCCGCCCTGCCCGACACAACGCCCCTCGGTGTCTTATTTATTTTGACTGCGAGGGTGTGATTGACGGGCATGAGCAGTGCATATCTTCGCCAGGCTGTCACTCAGCTCCTTCCGCCTTCTTCAGACTGTGCGGCTTCATGGCCGTGGCATGCGATAAGGGATCAGCTGATGCCGCACAGTCTGTAGCAGGTGTAAGGACACGAGCGAAAGGCAAACATATGTACTGCGCCAGGCCATGAATCCCAGCCCCGCAGTGTGAAACACTGTAAAGACACTGCGGGGCTGGGATTCATGGGCATCGCGAACCGCACCAGCCGACATGAAATGATGTCAGAAGACGGGCAGCGCATGGCCAAGGGATAACGCAACAACGCAGACTCCTGTACAGCAAAATGCGATGCTCAGGAGGCCGCGCCCAGCACCAAGGTGGTATTTTTGCCAGCTGTGCTGCGTCTCATTACAAAGGGAACTCCCGCCTCCAAGACAGATTGACTGTATAAGGGCCAAAATGTTGTACGTGTTTCATTCAGCTTGTGCAAGGAACAAAATTAAAAGAGCAACCTGTGACTTGTGCGGCACTACTGCTGCATAAGGCGTGGCTCTTCTAGTTTGTAACACCTGAGGGGGGGTTAAAGGTTACCTTTAAAATTGGTTCAATTAGGCTTCGGCCTACACTCTGCTCCCTCTCCTCCTGCTGACCCTGGGCTCTAACACCGCCAGTTGGGGCCCGGTACTGCTAGCTGCACAGAGAAAAACACCAGCCAATGTGTCAGTGGGGTTCAGCACCGCCAGCTGTTCCCCTGCTGTGTAGCCGGCATCGTGTCCTGCAACAGCCACGCAGACACAAAGCTGCCGCCAGTGCAGGCTTCGGCCTACACTCTGCTCCCTCTCCTCCTGCTGACCCTGGGCTCTAACACCGCCAGTTGGGGCCCGGTACTGCTAGCTGCACAGAGAAAAACACCAGCCAATGTGTCAGTGGGGTTCAGCACCGCCAGCTGTTCCCCTGCTGTGTAGCCGGCAACGTGTCCTGCAACAGCCACGCAGACACAACAGACCTACAAATGCCTCCAGTGCAGGCTTCGGCCTACACTCTGCTCCCCGTGCTGACCCTTTGCTCCAACACCGCTAGTTGGGGCTCTAGGAAGACAAGCTTGAATAGGTCCCCATCCTGGTTCCAGCACCGTTAGCTGGTTCCGGGCAGAGCCTTTGGCTTAGGTGCCTCCCTCTGGGTATCCGAGTTCCACCAACGTCAGGTGGTCATTGGTAGTGCTTTCAGCACGGGTACCTCCTGCTTAGTAACCGGGTTCCAGTAACGTCAGCTGGTCCTCGGTAATTCCATTGGCTCTTGGACCTTCGGCTACCCATCCGGGTTCCAGTACCGTCAGCTGGTTCTCGGCAGTGTCTTTTGCTCTTGTACCTTCTACTCCCCATCCTGGTTCCAGTACCGTCAGCTGGTTCCGGGCAGAGCCTTTGGCTTAGGTGCCTCCCTCTGGGTATCTGAGTTTCACCAACGTCAGGTGGTCCTTGGTAGTGCTTTCAGGCACGGGTACCTCCTGCTTAGTAACCGGGTTCCAGTAACGTCAGCTGGTCCTCGGTAGTTCCATTGGCTCTTGGACCTTCGGCTACCCATCTGGGTTCCAGTACCGTCAGCTGGTTCTCGGCAGTGTCTTTTGCTCTTGTACCTTCTGCTCCCCATCCTGGTTCCAGTACCGTCAGCTGGTTCCGGGCAGAGCCTTTGGCTTAGGTGCCTCCCTCTGGGTATCTGAGTTCCACCAACGTCAGGTGGTCCTTGGTAGTGCTTTCAGCACGGGTACCTCCTGCTTAGTAACCGGGTTCCAGTAATGTCAGCTGGTCCTCGGTAGTTCCATTGGCTCTTGGACCTTCGGCTACCCATCCGGGTTCCAGTACCATCAGCTGGTTCTCGGCAGTGTCTTTTGCTCTTGTACCTTCTGCTCCCCATCCTGGTTCCAGTACCGTCAGCTGGTTCCGGGCAGAGCCTTTGGCTTAGGTGCCTCCCTCTGGGTATCCGAGTTCCACCAACGTCAGGTGGTCCTTGGTAGTGCTTTCAGGCACGGGTACCTCCTGCTTAGTAACCGGGTTCCAGTAACGTCAGCTGGTCCTCGGTAGTTCCATTGGCTCTTGGACCTTCGGGTAGCCATCCGAGTTCCAGTTCCATCAGCTGTTTCTCTGCATTTTCTCAGCCTTCTTGTACCTTCTGCTACATTTCCAAGTTCAAGACCCTAAAGACGACGACCCGGAAGACCACCCCTAAGATATGACGACGACACCAGAGACGACAACCACTGAGATGACGACGACCCTGGAGACGATGACCCTGAAGACCACCCCGATGATGACGACCCCGGAGACGACGACCCTGGAGACGACGACGACCTGGAAGACCGAGAAGCAGAAGAACAAGAGGCTGCAGAACAAAGAGCAGAAGAACATTAAGCATAAGACTAAATATCAGAGCAAAAGATATTATCTAAATTATAAGCAGAAGAAGACTAAGCAGTGTATGGGGGTGAGTCCGTTCCTCCTCGTGGTGCCCCTGGATAAAGCCTGATGCTGCAGGCCAAACTGAACGTGGACAAATGTAACTGTTTTGTGACAGGCAGAACGGAAGGTGTAATCTTCAAACTTGTATAGATAACAACTACGGGAATGCCTGTCACAAATAAGAATATGATGAAGAAGTTGAATATGAAGAAGATAATAGTAAAATAAAAAGAATATGAACAATGTAACAAAAAAAATAATAGGTAGAAGATGAAGAAGAAGATGAATAAGGTGAAGACGTTGATGTCAAAGAAGCTGATGATGAGGATAATGAAGAAGAAAGTGTGGGAGAAGTAAAAAAGAAGGTGAAGGGCGTGGAAGTAGTGAAACATCAATATCTGACTAAATAAAAAAAAATTAACATAGTCAAAATCTTTCTAACGCCGAACGTCATAAAAAACAAAACAAAATCCTGCTATTCTATTAGATTGGGCTAAACCTCTGTGCCTTTAATGTCTCCGCCACGTCCCCCAATACATCCTACATTATTCTTAGTTGTTTTCCTTCATGTAGAATGAACCTACAAGTTAAGAAAGGGTTTATTTTAATTCCGATATTTTCGTCCCATTGACTTGCATTGGGATCGGGTATCGGTATCGGATTAGATCCGATACTTTGACGGTATCGGCCGATACTTTCCGATACCGATACTTTCCGATATCGGAAGGTATCGCTCAACACTAGAAATGTCACATCTTCAGGTTACTCCAGTAATGAGAATATTTTAGTGTAGACCTCTTGTGGCTCACACACTTGACACCCTGGAGCTGTGCCTGTGGGTAACTGATGGGTATATATTGGACTTTGTAGGGATTCATGCTCTCAGGTAGGCATTAGGTAGCATTCACACAATGAGGTTTGGTCCAATCCGGTGCAGTTTTATTGCTTTCATAAAACTCCAACTCACAAGCTCCATCAAGCAGACTGAAATATCTGGTGAACACAAGCCCTGGTTTTAGCAAAAAGCTATGTGGGGGCTTCTCATTAAATCCTGCAAAGCTAGGACTTAACCCTGTCCTACCTGGCTCTGCTACAACTTGTATATACTTTATAAACCTAAATTGCTGATTGTCATAGACACCAAAATGACCGACTGGTGATCTCTCCACAGATAGGACTAGATAACATGTTTCATTCTTACATTCTGCAGAATACAGACATGTTTTACTTTGTAATTTACAATGTGACTTTTATTTTTGCAATTTTATAGTTGTCTGGAAAAGAAAAAGCCAACGAAAGATGTTGAAGGCCAGAATTGCACCGACGACTTTACAGAGAGCAACACCAATCTAAATGGTAACTACAGCCCGATAAATCTGACATTACAGAGCACTCCAGCTACATATGTATTGTCTAATCCCTTCTAGATATATCAGTAGTGTACATGTGATAAAATACCATTTGCCGTCTTCCCTGGTTTCCAGCGCCATACTGGTCTTCTCCTGAACCATATTAGCACGATTCAGCTTTGTCGGCTCACACAGCGTCTTATGTGTGGGGCGGTAGTGGTTTCCCCAATGTCCGCCTGAGACTCAGAGCGAAGTTCCATATACTTATATTGAGAAAGCAACTTCCAGTCCACACATAAGAAAGACACTGTGATATCCAGTCCGGTTTACAGTCATATGGCTCAGCTGAGGACTGGAGCTGTGCTGCAAACTGGAGAAGACCGTGATCAGTGCTTTACCATATCCACTACACTACTGATATGTTCAGAAGTGATTAGCGACACAAATTTATCTCGGAGCGCTTCTTTGATATCTTTGAGTGCTTATTTGATACATACAGTTATTGTTGGCTTTTATATTACATGGAAGCAGTGTGCATTGTGAAGCTCGTTACTTACACTGAGGACATTCTGATTTGTCTTCTTCAATGTAAAAATTTTATAAAAAAACAACAATAAAGAGAAAAATAGTCTCTTAAAGGATCTTGTTAGAATATGACCCCTAAACATACAATAGAAACTTGTTGGAAGCTTTTATTTAAGAAATGTTGATGTCAATGTTTTGTGTTATAGGAAAACATGAGGACGACATAACAGTCACAACTGATGAGTCTCCTCAGGTACCTGGGAATGACCAGAGAGACGTCCTCACAGGCAACAAGATCTTAGTGCCTGGACCTCCTGATGTAGTAATCAATATCAGCCCGGATGAGGTCACCTCCTCTGACAGTAAGTACTCAGGGCAAGGTTCCATATACTTACATTGATAAAGCAACTTCCAGCAGCATAAGAAAGGCATTGTGATAGCTATTTTGATATACAGTCACATGGTTCAGCAGAGGACTAGAGCTGTGCTGCAAACTGGAGAAGACAGCCATCAGTGTTTTACCAGATACACTACACTACTAATATTTTCCGAAGTGATTAGCAATACAAATTTATCTCAGAGTGCTTCTTTGATATCTCTATTCATACAGTTATTGTCGGCTTTTATATTACATGGAAGCAGTCCACATTGTGAAGTTACTTACACTGAGGACATTCCGATTTGTCTTCTTCAATGTACACTGCTCAAAAAAAATAAAGGGAACACTAAAATCCCACTTCCTAGATATCACTGAATGAAATATTCCAGTTGTAAATCTCTATTCATTACATAGCGAAATGTGTAGAGAACAATAAAACCTAAAAATTATCAACTTAAATCACAACTAATATCACACAGAGGTCTGGAGTTGGAATAATGCTCAAAATCAAGGTGGAAAATGAAGTTACAGGCTGATCCAACTTCAGTGGAAATGCCTCAAGACAAGGAAATGATGCTCAGTAGTGTGTGTGGCCTCCATGTGCCTGTATGACCTCCCTACAATGCCTGGGCATGCTCCTGATGAGGCGGCGGATGATATCCAGTGGGATCTCCTCCTAGACCTGGACTAAAGCATCCGCCAACTCCTGGACAGTCTGTGGTGCAACGTGACATGATGTCCCAGATGTATTCAATCGGATTCAGGTCTGGGGAGCAAGCCAGGCCAGTCCATAGCTTCAATGCCTTCATCTTTCAGGAACTGCTGACACACTCCAGCCACATGAGGTCTGGCATTGTCCTGCATTAGGAGGAACCCAGGGCCAACCGCACCAGCATATGGTCCCACAAGGAGTCTGAGGATCTCATCTCGGTACCTAATGGCAGTCAGGCTATCTCTGGCGACCACATGGAGGGCTGTGCGGCCCTCCAAAGAAATTTCTAACCCATTTGTGCAGACACATGCACATTTGTTGGCTGCTGGAGGTAATATTACAGGGCTCTGGCAGTGCTCCTCGTGTTCCTCCTTGCACAAAGGCTGAGGTAGCGGTCCTGCTGCTGGGTTATTGCCCTCCTACGGACTCCTCCACGTCTCCTGGTGTACTGGCCTGTCTCCTGGTAGTGCCTCTAGCCTCTGGACACTACGCTGACTGACACAGCAAACCTTCTTGCCACACCTCGCAATGATGTGCCATCCTGGATGAGCTGCACTACCTGAGCCACTTGTGTCGGTTGTAGAGTCTGTCTCATGCTACCACGAGTGTGAAAGCACAACCAACATTCAAAAGTGACCAAAACATCAGCCAGAATGCATTGGTACTGAGATGTGGTCTGTGGTCCCCACCTGCAGAACCACTTCTTTATTGAGTGTGTGTTGATAATTGCCAATAATTTCCATCTTCCTAAGTGGACAGTTTAATTTCACAGAAGTTTTATTTACTTGGAGTTATATTCTGTTGTTTAAGTGTTCCCTTTATTTTTTTGAGCAGTGTATAAAACGTATGTAATAGAAATAGAACATTATATAAAAAAAATAGTCTCTTAAAAGTATCTTGATGGGAAATGATCCCTAAACATACAATAGAAACATGATGGAAGCTTTTATTAAAGAAATGTTGATTTCTATGTTCTGTGTTATAGGAAAACATGAGGACAACATAACAATCACATATGATGATTCTCTTCATGGACCCAGGAATGAACAGAGAGACGTCTTCACAGGCAACAAGATCTCCGTGCCTGGACCCCCTGATGTAGTAAACAATATCAGCCCAGATGAGGATGAGGTCACCTCCTCTGACAGTAAGTTCTCAGGGCTTTTACAAAATAGATTTAAAAGAAAAACAACCTAATAGACAAATTTAAAAATGACCTCGCATAGGAACTTGTCAGTGAATGAGCCATTAACCCCTTTCCTACTTTGAGAGTAATAGTACGCCCAAGTTGGAATCCCTACCTTTGATGTGGGCTCCGATGCTGAGCCCACATCTTTCCCAGCACATGTCAGCTCTTTTGAACAGCTGACATGTGCCACTAACTGTCGTGGGTGGAATCGCGATCCACCTGCTGCTGTTAACCTGTTAAATGCCGCTGTCAATCTCTGACAGCGGCATTTAACTTGCTCTTCTGGGAAGCGTGCCAGAAATGCCGCCTATCGGTGACCCTGTGAGCAGGTCATCAATGGGTTGGCATGACAACCAGAGGTCTCCAGCATACCTCTATGGTTGTCACAGCCGGATTGCTATGAGCGCTGCCCGTTGCTCGGCGCTCATAGCAAGTAAGCATTTCTGCTAAATACAGGCGATCTGATAATCTCCTGTATATAGCAGAGGCGATCAGACAACTGCAACTTCTAGTCTCCCATGAAGACTATTGAAGCATGCCAAAAGTAAAAAAAAAAAAAAAAAAACGTTTTTAGAAATATTAAAAGAATAAAAAAATGTAAAAGTTGAAATCACCCCCCTTTTGCCCCATTCAAAATAAAACAACAACAAAGAAAATCAAACATACACATATTTGATATTGCTGCGTTCAGAATCGCCCATTCTATCAATTTATAAAATAATTAACCAGATCGCTAAATGGCATAATGAGAAAATAAAGTAAAAATGCCAGAATTACGGGTTTTTTTGTTGGTCGTTGCTACATTGCAATAAAATGCAATAACGGGCTATCAAAATAGCATATCTACACTAAAATGGCATCAATAAAAACCTCAGCTTGGGGGGCGTGGCTATGTAGCGATGGAGTGAGGACGCATCGTGGGAGAGCTCCTGAATCCGGGCAATATCCTGCACAAGAGACCCCTGAATATGGCGATATACTCGCCGCTGCCGGACCCCCCTGGTTCCGGGTGACCCTGCTGGACCCTGCGGGGTAGCCGCTGTGTCCGTGAGACTCCAGAGAACAAGGAGCCCTGGAGAGGTGCACGGCGGGGAGGCGGCCATTTTCAGCAGCGCGCGCTCTGTTGTGAGGAGGCGCGGTGCTGCTCTCTGCCGGGGACGAGACCTTACCCCCGATCTTTGGATGATTGCCGGCACCTGCGGTGAGTGCTGGGGACCTGTGGTACGCCGGGAGCCGGGAGATCCGAGCGGAGGCAGTGTGTGTGGAGCAGCTGCCGGTTTCTAAGTGCGCGCTCCAGCAGTTGGAGGCGTGGCGCCATCTTTTCATCCCTGCAGCATTTTGCAGGTGTGTGAATAAACATATACTTCAGACATATTGGGGGGAAGAGTGGAGTGTGCTCTGGAAGAATTGGGCCCTGCGCTCCCCCGCACCTTTAATAATAAGACACTCTACCTGCCAGCACCATTACTTTGGAAGGCCCCCGGACCCCCCCCCCCCCTCTGGCTGCCACCACTGCAGGCACAGTGAACCCTTCCAGCACCTTAGTGGAGCCTCCACAATTACCGCTCTCCTGCCTGTAACTCTTCGCGTACCGCAGATACCATCCTCTTATAGCTTGCTGTGTCTGCACAATCAGTAACTCTGACCTTATTAACCATGCAACGCACAAAAGGATCCAGGGCAGCTGAAAAATTAAAAGAATTCGCTAGAACTGATCCCTCTGATAATGTGCGGACCCTTAGGAATAACCCCTCTCAAATGCAATGCACTGAGGTGGGGCGCCTCCGTCAGGATATGCAGGCTATGAAGGGGCGTATTACAGAGGTGGAAACGAGGGTATCCCGTGCTGAAGATACCATTGCACCCATGGAGGCCAAACTGACAAAAGTGGCGGGCTCTATCAATGCCTGGAAACAAAAGGCTGATGATCTTGAGAACAGGCTGCGCCGGAACAATATTCAAATTATTGGCCTACCAGAACGCTCAGAGGGTCAACAACCTGAGGCTTTCCTGGAGGGGTGGCTCAAATCTGCTCTGGGAGATGAATTTTCTTCGACATTCGCTGTGGAAAGAGCCCATCGAGTGCCCACGAGCTCTCCCCCTCCCGGGACCCCACCTAGACCTTTTCTGGCACGGATCCTTAACTGCAAGGACAGAGACACTATTCTGCGATTGGCACGGCAAAAAAGCCCCATTAAGTTTAATAATTCTGTAATCTCTATCTTTCCGGATTTTTCTATGGAACTTCAAAAACAAAGAGCCAGATTTATGGAGATCAAGAAGCAACTCAGAGACAGAAATATCATTTACTCGATGATCTATCCGGCCCGACTCCGGGTTGTTCACAAAGGCTCTTCTGTGTTTTTCACGGATCCAGCGGAAGTGGCTGAATGGCTGCGATCTCATGGGGTGTCTTGTGCAAAAGAATCCTGAACACATCTAATTTAGTAAAATTCTTATGATCTCTCATTACAGAGCTCTCTCTGGAGATGTCCAGATTACCAACAATACCGGACGCTGATTCCAGCGAGGGTATCCCCTTGTCTTTTTGATAATGGGAGCACAGGACGTTGCTCTTATATTGTTTGGTTCCTGTTTTATTTTTTCTTTTCTATTGTTTTTATCTGTTATTTATGTAGCAACTGCCGCCGACAACATTCTTGTACTCTGTGTTTTATCCTTAACCTCTGTCTGAGTGATAACATGTATCATATCTGGATAAGTAGGTATGGGATCTGAGATGGTGTGTTTGACGTGGAATGTACGAGGTATAAAATCTCCTCGAAAGAAAATTAAGGTTTTCTCGCAGATCAAACGTTATCATCCCCATATAGTAGCCTTGACGGAGACGCACCTGACCAGAGACACAGCCCAATGTGTGCAGAAACCATGGGTGCAATGGCATATCCACGCTTTCCATACTAGCTACTCGAGGGGAGTTTCGTTATTAATTCACAGAGATGTCAGATGGGAGGCTAGAGAGGCCCGAAGGGATTCCGACGGTCGGTTTGTCTTTGTGCACGCGCTAATTGACTCCAGGGAATACGTAATTCTATGTATCTACAACCCTCCCCCAGCCAATCTCTCAATTCTTCGGATGGCAATGAGCTTCGCTTTAAACTACCCAGACGCGCAAGTTATCTGTATGGGTGACTTTAATTTGGTCATGGATAATAGTCTTGATAGATTAAGATTGGATGACGAGGGATCTGGGGAGCTACCCTCCTCGGTTCCAACTCAGTTGGCGTCATTTATGGAGGGTAGTGGATGGTTGGATTTGTGGCGGATACGCCACCCAGGGGTGAGGGGATATACCTGCCACTCATCTACTAAACGATCTTTATCCCACATAGATTACATATTTAGTTCTGGTGGGTTGGCGACGTGGGTGGATAGTGTGGAACATGGCAACAGAGGGATATCGGACCATAGCCCGATTATACTTAAACTTAGATTTGGGCAACCGAGGTGCGGCGTGGTCTGGAAGCTGAATCCCTTCTGGTTGAAGCTTATGGATCATAGTGACAGAACAGTGGATCAGTTGAACTGCTTCATTTCATCTCACCCAGAACCCCAGAATGTTAATTTATTCTGGGATACCCTCAAGGCATACTTGAGAGGTTGTTTGTCTTCCACAATTTCATATATAAAAAGGGTGACCTCAAAAGAGGATGATGAAGTGGAACAGAGACTGAAAAATGCGGAGGCTGCGTACATATCTGACCAAACTAATGGTAATAGAGTGGAGTGGTTGACTTCACAGAGATTGTATACTCAACACATGGACACCAAGTCCAAGCGTAAGCTATTTTTTACACGCCAGTCATATTTTGAATTGGGAAATCAAACCGGTAAATTTCTAGCCTACCTGGTGCGTCAACATAACACGTCTAACACAATTTTGCAGATTCGTGCGCCAAATGACTCATTGCTGTCCACGACGGAAGAAATACTTCAATGTTTTTATGATTATTATGAGTCGTTATATAACTCTAAAAGTGGCCTTGGCATTTCGCAATGTATCAATTATTTGTCAGATATCACATTTCCCACATTGAGTTCCACTCAGCGAGACTTTATGGATGCTAAGTTCACACTGGAGGAGGTAGAGCACGCTATAATGGATATGTCCTCTGGGAAAGCCCCGGGGCCAGATGGGTTTCCCGTTGAACTATATAAGAGATATAAGGATATACTAGCGCCACTCCTATTGAATGTACTCCAGGGTATATGGGAGGGAGGACACATGCCCGAAACTTTCTATGAGGCAAATATTGTCATACTTAAAAAAGAAGGAAAGGACCCTCTGGAATGTGGCTCCTATCGACCCATATCATTGGTCAACGTAGATTACAAGATTTTTACTAAAATTTTAGCCATTAGACTAAATTCCATTATATTGGATCTGATTCACCCAGATCAAACTGGCTTTATGCCAGGTAAAAGTACCTCTATTAATATCAGGCGGGTTCAATCAATAATTCAATATAGCTCTCTGGTGCCAGATAACAACTGGGCATTAGCATCCCTGGATGCGGCTAAGGCTTTCGATTCTTTGGAGTGGCCCTTTTTGTCAGCATGCTTACAGAGATATGGCTTCGGTGATAAGTTCTTGCGGTGGATCAATATATTATATATGAAACCTAAGGCACGTATAATTATAAATAACTCTATCTCTAAGCCTCTCTTGCTATTTAGGGGGACTCGTCAAGGATGTCCCCTCTCGCCGGCTCTTTTTGCTCTTGCGATAGAGGCACTGGCCATACGTATGAGATTCTCTCCTAACGTTAAGGGCATAGATATTGCGGGTCGGGTGGACACCATCGGCTTATACGCTGACGATATGGTGATATTTATGGACAAGGCAGAAGAAACATTACCACAAGTGATCTCCACTATAGACGTCTTTAGTAAATATTCCGGCCTATATATAAATTGGGACAAATCGGCTCTGTTACCTCTTTCTTGTACCCCAATGCCAGATCTTGAAACCTTATCCTTGTTACCTGTCGTGTCTAATTTTAAATATCTGGGTATATATATGTCTCGAAACAGCAATTCTGACCTACAGCTTAATATTTACCTATTGTTGGAATTGGTTAAATCCAAATTTGCATCCGGGAGCAAACTCCCACTGTCGGTTGCAGGCTGTATTAACCTAATAAAAATGATTTTACTCCCTAAACTTCGTTATCGCCTTCAACATAGCGCAGTGCCAATACCTAAGTCCCTCTTTGCCAATTTAAATTCTCAAATTACTTCTTTTATATGGGGGAAATCTAGGCCCAAACTTAGACTGTCGGTTTTACAGAGACCTAAACGGGGGGGTGGGGCGGCGCTGCCGGATTTCTTTCTATACTATCTGGCTGGACAGGTTAAAACATTAAGCACATGGATGCCTGGTAGCTGTCTCCCCAACTCTGAACACCATCTGCTTCACTCTGCTCGAGTGGAGTGTCCACTGAGTTTCTTAGAGTCAGAAAGAACTAACACGCCTCATTTACTGCCCATGCTTCGGCTGGCACGATTAGTCTGGAGACAAATAAAAAAAGTTGTTGCTTTTACGGATATTATAGCAGAAATGCCCCTATGGAAAAATAATTACTTTCCGGCACTGCTGGATCACCCATCTACTGATTTCTGGATACTGCAGGGTATTACCTCAGTGGGAGATTTGTATGATCAGGGGACCTTTGTGTCCTTTGAGCAGCTGCAAACTAAGCGTGATGTCCCAAGATCCCAATTTTTTTGTTTTTTACAATTAAGGTCAGCTTTTCAGTCATTCATGAGGGGGTGGATGCGGGCCGTACAATCTCTTCTTTGCCATTGATAGGAATCCTCAAGTCCCAGGGACCCCAGGGCCTTATTTCTTCCTTATATACTTACATGCTATCAGTGGGGACTGGATCCGCTCTAAGACTCATCAGGGAGAAATGGGAGAGACTTATTCCTGAGGTACAGGAAGAAGAATGGGAGGAAATTTTAGAGTCCCCACTTGGGGTATCCCCGTCAATTAACAACAGAATGACTCAACTGTACATAATATATCAGTCATATTTAACCCCCACGCGCCATTTCAAAATGGGTCGACTCCACTCCTCGGAATGTCTGCGTTGTCATTCGCCAGACGCAGATTTTACCCACATGATATGGAATTGCCCTATTATCCTTCAATATTCAAAAAATTGCTTTCGTCCATGGTGGTTCCCTCTGTTCCTCTTGAACCATTCATTTGTTTATTTGGGGTGTGGGATGAAGAGACCTGGGGACACCATATTGGGATCTTCTTACGGGAATCACTTTTTTTTGGCAAGGAAGGTAATAGCAATGCGATGGATGGGGGGTTCATGTCCCTCCCTGAGAGCCTGGGTGGAGTTGGTGAATTCAATTGTTCCATATGAACGCACCCTGTATCAGAATAGAGGATGTCCAGGTAAATTTGAAAAAATTTGGAGCGGATGGAACTCCTCTCACCTTACTTTATAAATCTAAATTCATAATTGTCACTCTGGGGCAGGGTATTATATTTTCTATAGAGGTTACGCAGAGATAGATTCGAGTTAGTATTATGCGGCAGAAAGGTAGTTAATAGGATATAGTTATGGTTTAGAGATTGTAAATTCTTATGACTCCATGTTATGTTTGTTTGGTTCAAATGGAGTAAATGATATGCTAAATATAGTTATGATATTTAGTTATACATACAAAATTGCAGCGCCCCCACTGCCGCAGGGCCGAGGGGTACCCGGTACCGGGCCTCTGAGTCTCTGCTCTGGGGTTGTCACGGTGGCTAGACCCGGTCCGTGACCCTGCTGAGGGGCGCCCAATGAAAGGTGTGAATGGTGGTGGTAGTGCGGTGCAGTAAATAACGAGGACACCAGGTTGCAGTCTCTTTACCTCTTTACTGAAGGCTTCAGGGTCCTTAATCCGGAATACGGTTAACTGGGCTGCGCAAGCCTGGTCGGTCCGATGGCACATCCAGAGTTCCCTTTACAGGTGGAAATCTGTGCCTACCCTCTAGCGCTTGTGTGTTGTAGTCCTTCCCTGCTGAGCACCACGGGATAGTCCTCACAACTGTTGTGTCTGTTTCTCGTGTTCCCTCACAACTCGATTCTGATGTTCTTCCACGTCCCCCAGATCTTATGGTTCGGACGCACCCGTATGACGGGGAGGCTCGGAGCTCTTCCGGGACTCTAGCGTCGCCCCACTCCTGTTGTTACCCCCCTGTGTCTTCCTAGGTCTATTGGGTGAGACAGCCCACCTATAACTGACTGTCCTGCCGTAGGTTTGAAGTTTGGCTTGGAGCTCTATACTTCCTCGGCGTTCCGGCCACCGGTTATGCGCCTCAATAGGATGTTGCCTCGTCTTACAGCACGACTCCTACTGGTGTTCTCCTTGTTGCGTTGATCTCGTTTCTCACTCAGCACAATATACCTCGCTTCTTGTCCTTTCTTGGGGTACCGCCGCTATATCGTGCAGGCGCGGTCCCGTAACGTTCTTTCTGGTTGCTAGGCCTCTGTCAGGATCCCACCCCTGACAGGGACCCCTCTGAATCTTCCTCTACAACACCCTCTGCCACAAGGTGTTGCCTGGTTCCAACCCAGTCAGCTTTCTCTCTAACTTCCTGCCTAACCCCCAGTTTTACCAGATTGTGAGGAGTGGCCTAATAAATAGAACCCTTAGCTCCCCCTGGAGGCCAGACTGTGAAATGTATTGGTGTCCGTGATACCTGGTCAGATGAACTCCTTCAGTGCCATCAGACGTACCATAGCCCCCCTTAGCGGCGGAGCAACAGTACTGCAACGACCAGGACTCTCGGGCGCTGCACATACAATGCACATATTTTATACTAACTGTATTACCATTGAATACAAATGTGTATGTTGTATACTTTTATTGTGTGGTTAATAAACGAATTTAAAAAAAAAAATAAAAACCTCAGCTTGGCACTCAAAAAATAAGCCCTCACTATAAGCCCCAAATCACAAAAAATTGAGATGCTACAGGTCTCAGAAAATGGCGCCTTTTTTTTATTTACCAAAGTTTGTTTTTTTTTTTTTACCACTTAAATAAAAAAGAACCTAGACATGTTTGGTGACTATGAACGCGTAATGACCTGCAGAATCATAAGGCTATGTGCACACGTTGCGGATTGGTGTGCAGATTTTTCCACACTGTTTTTGTAAAATCCGCAGGTAAACCGCATTGCGGATTTCCCGCGGATTTGTCGTGGATTTACCGTGTTTTTTGTACGGATTCCACCTGTGGTTTTACACCTGCGGATTCCTATTGAGGAGCTGGTGTAAAACGCTGTGGAATCCACACAAAGAATTGACATGCTGCGGAAAAAACAGCGCTGCGTTTCCAAACGTTTTTTCTGCAGCATGTGCACTGCGGATTTTGTTTTCCATACGTTTACATGGTACTGTACAACGCATGGAAAACAGCTGCAGATCCGCAGCGTCAAATCCGCTGCGGATTCGCAGCAAAATCCGCAACTTGTGCACATACCCTAATGGCAGGTCCGTTTTAGCATTTAGTGAACATGGTAAAAAAAACAAACTGTGGAATTGCACTTTTTTTTTACAATTTCACCGCAATTGGAATGTTTTTCCCATTTTCCAGTACATGATATGTTAAAACTAATGGTATAATTCAAATGCACAACTTGTTTCACAAAATAACCCCTCACATGGCCATTTTGACAGAAAAATAAAAAAGTTATGGCTCTGGGAAAAAGAGGAGTAAAAAATAAAAACGCAAAAACATAAAATGGCTCAGGGGTTAAGCGGTTAATATATTGGTAGCTATAGAGGCTCAACCCCTCTGTTGTCATATTTCAATGGATCATCTAAAGGTTATAATAATATAAATACCGATAATCTCCAATAAACATATAGAAGATTTTATTAATGTTACTTTCAATTTTTTCCATTACAGGAGATCATGAGGTCAAAAGAACTGATACAAATGATGATGTTCTTCATAGACCTGAGGCTGAAAAGGGAGACGTCTTCAAAGAAACCAAGAGCAACATGGCTCACCCCACTGAAACAATAATCACCAGCAGCCTTGATGGGAATGAGGTCATCCCTTCTGACAGTAAGTTTCAGAACTACTATAAGAAATATATTTAAAGAGTAAGAAAACTGTTTTTATTTTAAAGGGAAACTGTCACCCCCAAAGTGGAAGGTGAGCTAAGCCCTCCGGCATCAGGGGCTTATCTAAAGCATTCTGTAATGCTGTAGATTAGCCCCCGATGTATCCTAAAAGATGAGAAAAAGAGGCTAGATTATACTCACCCAGGGGTGGTCCCGCTGCGGTCCGGTCCGGGGCCTCCCATCTTCTTACGATGACGTCCTCTTCTTGTCTTCACGCTCCGGCTCCGGCGTACTTTGTCTGCCCTGTTGAGGGCAGAGCAAAGTACTGCAGTGCGCAGGCGCCGGGAAAGGTCAGAGAGGCCCGGCGCCTGTGCACTGAAGTACTTTCCTCTGCCCTTAACACGGCAGACAAAGTACGCCGGAGCCGGAGCCACAGCCTGAAGACAAGAAGAGGACATCATCCTATGAAGATGGGAGGCCCCGTACCGGACCGCGACGCCCATCGAATCGGACCGCACACCCAGGTGAGTATAATCTAACCTCTTTTTCTTATCTTTCAGGTTACATTGGGGGCTTATCTACAGCATTACAGAATGCTGTAGATAAACCCTTGATGCCGGTGGGCTTAGCTCACCTTCGATTTTGGGGGTGACAGGTTCCCTTTAAATGACATAGCAGTAAAATCCAAGATAATAAACCTTCTAATATAGAGTCTGAGAGTCTGTACGACTGTAGAAAACGTATTTTGCAGAGCAGGCCAGCGACAGTATGGTGCCAGAGGGCTCCATGATGCTCTGGTACTTAACAGAAAAATCATGTCACTGTTCCAGTGTGCTATCTCATGTAGGGTACGTCATACTCACTTGTTGGTCGCAGCTGTCTTAACCCCTTTCCGACAATGGGCGTAATAGTACGCCCATGTCGGGCTCCCTCTGTTTGGTGTGGGCTCCGGCACTGAGCCTGCACTTTTCTGGGCACATGACAGCTGATATATATAGCTGTGGGTGTTAACTAGTTAAATGCCGCTGTCAATCTCTGACAGCGGCATTTAACTCTCGTTTACCAGAATCGCATTGCTATTTCCGCCCATTGATTACCCCGTCACATGATCGCAGGTCACCGATGGGTTGGCATGACAACGAGAGATCTGCAGCAGACCTCTATGATTGTCATTGCAAGATTGCTATGAGTGCCACCCTGCAAACAGTGCCCATAGCAAGTGAGCATTTCAGCTACACACAGATCTGATCATCGCTTGTGTGTAGCAGAAGTGATCAAAGTACTGCAGCTTCTAGTTTCCCATGGAGACTATTAAAGCATGCAAAAAGTAAAAAAAAATTAAAGTAAAAATAATAAAAAAAAATAAAAGTTCAAATCACCCCCTGTCACCCCATTCAAAATAAAACAATAATAAAAAAAATTCAAATATACACATATTTGGTATTGCCAGGTTTAGACTCACCCGATCTATCAATATAATAAAAGAATTAACACGATCTCTGCGGCATACTGAGAAAAAAAACTCAAAACGCCAGAATTACATTATTTTGGTCGCCGCTACATTGCAATATAATGCAATAACGGGCGATCAAAAGATTATCGAAAACAAAATGGTGTCAATAAAAACCGTCAGCTCGGCATGCAAAAAATAAGCCTTCACCCAGCCCTGGATCACGAAAAACAGACACTACAGGTTTCGGAAAATGACACCATTTTTTTTAACCAAATTTTGGATTTTTTTTCACCACTTAAATAAAAAAGAACCAAGACATGTTTGGTGTTTATGAACTCGTAATGACCTGGAGAATCATAATGGCAGGTCAGTTTTAGCATTTAGTGAACATGGTAAAAAAAAAAAAAACTGTGGAATTATTACTATTATTATTATTTATTGTTATAGCGCCATTTATTCCATGGCGCTTTACAAGTGAGGAGGGGTATACATAATAAAAACAAGTACAATAATCTTGAACAATACAAGTCATAATAGGTACAGTAGGAGAGAGGACCCTGCCCGCGAAGGCTCACAATCTACAAGGGATGGGTGAGGATACAGTAGGTGAGGGTAGAGCTGGTCATGCAGCTTTTTTTTGCAATTTCACTGCATTTGGATTTTTTTCCCCGTTTTCCAGTACAGGATATTTTAAAACCAATGGTGTCATTCAAAAGAACAACTTGTCCTGCAAAAAACAAGCCCTCACATGGCCATATTGACCGAAAAAGAAAAAAGTTATGGCTCTGGGAAGAAGGGGAGCAAAAAACAGAAATTCAAAAACTGAAATACCCCTGGTCTTTAGGGGGTTAAAGAGGTTTTCCCAGGAACAAAGTAATTTCCACAACTGGATGTGTTTAAAATTTTTAATTGTGCATTATGATAATAGTATACACGTGCCCCTGCGATGTAGTGTGTAATGGCTGTGTGTCACCATGTGTGAACTTGGTCTGATCATACCATATCTCATGGGCAGGAAAGGACGCAAAAGAGTCTACAGACAGGACAGCAGGGGATCACAGCTGATTCTTTTTGTGAGATAAAACCTTTCCCTGCCTGTTTTTAAAAAATGTTTTACCTCAAAGAAATAATTATTTGCGATCCCATGCTGGAATGTCTGCATACTCTCTTTTGCTTCATCCCCAAGAGCTGTGGTATGAACAGACCATGTCCCTGCACGGTCAGAAACAATGATTGCACAGTACTTATCAGGGGCACACTTATAACACTATATAACACTCTGCACAGGGAATTATTTTTAAACAAATCTAATTGTATAATTTATTATTATTTCAAGATGTATTGATTAAAATGAACTTTGTTCATGGGACTACCCCTTTAAGTTCTCCATGTTCAGGAACAGCAGCACACAGATCGGGGACACCTGGTTTGTTTTAACTCTTAAAAGTTTAGTCGACTGTCATCGTACTTCAGTTTGTAACACGTACTGTAGTTTCGGACACAACACTCTTTATTCTTATTTCCATAGCACAGTACATTTGAGCATTTCTATCCGTTCTTCCTGAAGTATCCCTACATCCACTGATCCTGTCAGCGCTGGGGATTCCCAGTTCAGTTTTGCAGTATTCCCGAGATCTATTACCTTTCCCACACGCAGTCCAACATCCATCTTCTTCTGTAAGGGGTTAAGGTGCTCTGCCTGGCACCTGTTTCGAGCCTTAGGCTCCGGACATTGCGGGAATGTCCTCAGGGAGTTATGTAAGGTCTGATACGGCCCAGAACACTTTGTACTCTCTTCTGCTAGCAGCCCACTGCACCTTCAACTTCACCTTGTCTCTGTCACCTAGGAACTCTCTATCAGAACTATTCTCAAACAGGAAGCAGTTTCCTTTATGCTAGCCCTAGTGCCCTCCCAATGCGGCCTAGTCACATACATTAACTGGATCTTATCCTATTGACATCATCTAACTACGATCACTGTACACTAAGCATTTTATCACACTTATAATGCTTATCACTGTCTATTATACCCTATTTGTCACTACCTTATGTCCTAATCCTAGTAATGTCTTTTTCCTATGCTTACCCTGCAATATACAGTACTCACATTCTATATTAACACTTTACATTACTTACTAAAAAGCGCAAGGCATCATCTTCACTTCACATGACACACATATGTATAAAAATGCATGACATTATACACATGACGCAATTGTTATGTTCAGGGGCAAAAACACCGCAGTGCAGTCTTCACCCTTACATTCCTCCATGCTTTTAAAGTCTCCTTCCAGGGTTATAAAGTGCCCTTTGCTGGTCCGCACTTACCCCGGTCCCACAAGGTTGGGACCGTGGAACATAGAGTTCAAGTTCTTTTTATAACAACCACCCTCAGGCCCACACAACAACACTTCCCCAACAGTCCGCAGGCGCAGTCCAGTTTCTTTAACATGGTTGGGACATCAGGTCATCCATTAACTCTCCCCCAAAACATTCATCCTTGTAGCAAGGACGCAGTCCATACAGTCCTGACCCAGCTTGAACATCGGGTCTTCTGTTTCCTTCCCTTCCCTTTTGTGAACAACAGTCCCTTTAATTTCAAATGCTACCCCGTGTTCAGCTTGCAGTCCCTTGGGGAAAAGGTAATTGATAGCATGGGGCAGAGTCCATGGGGAAATGGGACACAGTTCATGGGGGCCAAGTGCACAGTCCATGAGGACAAAAAGGATTTGGGACCCTTTAGTTCAGTTCACAGTCTCTTAATTCAGCAGGGGGATGCACAAATGTGCGCAAAACAAAACAGGAGAAAAACACAAAAAGTCTTGAGCTGTCCTTGACCAACACTGGAGGGTCAGGTCAGTGCTGCGCCTCCTGCCCACAGGAACCTCAGAACAGCTCCTTTCTTCTTTTTGTGCAATGAGCACTGCTGAATTTGGTCAGAGCTGACCTGTTCACCATGACGGCAATTTTAGATTCCACAGCTATCCTCAGATCTTTTTCTTTCCTTGACGCCTGCTTGCCCCATGTGGTCAAATGGGAGCCTTCATACACATAGAGGCAGCGGGTGCTGTGGCAGCAGTCTATCAGGTTGAGTCCTTAGTACTGCCTGTGAAGGAAGCATTACTGGACATGGTCTCCCCTCTGCTTTTGTGGGAACGTACCACTGGTTCCGGTAGTATAGGGCTCGTATGTGTGGGAACTCTGGCTGAAGGTACCTCATGCTGAGATTCAGAGATCGCATGTGGATTCACCTCTTCTGGCTGCTCTACCCGAGGATGCTTCTCCTCCAGCTGAATCAGGGTCACCACCTCTATATAATACTCTGTGGCCCATCTTATTTCATGACCTGAACACGGCTGTTCATGCACACGTGGTGCCAGGCCCGGTCTCCTGTTTATCACAGTGATATCTGTAAGTACAGATAATTTAGTAGATGTCACCTGAAGTCCTCTGTAAAGGCCCCGTCTCACATAGCGATTTACCAACGATCACGACCAGCGATACGACCTGGCCGTGATCGTTGGTAAGTCGTTGCGTGGTCGCTGGGAGCTGTCACACAGACAGCTCTCTCCAGCGACCAACGATCAGGGGAACGACTTCGGCATCGTTGAAACTGTCTTCAACGATGCCGAAGTCCCCCTGCAGCACCCGGGTAACCAGGGTAAACATCGGGTTACTAAGCGCAGGGCCGCGCTTAGTAACCCGATGTTTACCCTGGTTACCAAAAAAAACAAACAGTACATACTCACCATCTGATGTCCGTCAGGTCCCTTGCCGTCTGCTTCCTGCTCTGACAGTGCCGCCGTACACTGAGAGCAGAGCGCAGCGGTGACGTCACTGCTGTGCTGTGCTCTCACTGTACGGCCGGATCTCAGTCAGAGCAGGAAGCAGACGGCAAGGGACCTGACGGACATCAGATGGTGAGTATGTACTGTTTGGGTTTTTTTACATTTACGCTGGTAACCAGGGTAAACATCGGGTTACTAAGCGCGGCCCTGTGCTTAGTAACCCGATGTTTACCCTGGTTACCAGTGAAGACATCGCTGGATTGGTGTCACACACACCGATTCAGCGATGTCAGCGGGACCTCAACGACCAAAAAACGGTCCAGGCCATTCCGACACAACCAGCGATCTCACAGCAGGGGCCTGGTCGCTGGTACGTGTCACACATAGCGAGATCGCTACTGAGGTCGCTGTTGCGTCACAAAACTTGTGACTCAGCAGCGATCTCGCTAGCGATCTCGCTATATGAGACGGGGCCTTAATAGCTATCCTCTGGATCCCACTGCTTGCTGGTGTTTCCTGAGCTCTGCGTGTGCTCCTGTGTGCTGGGCTGCTGCGAAGAGTAGGCAGGAGTAAGGGTACCGTCTCACAGTGGCACTTTTGTCGCTACGACGGTACGATCCGTGACGTTCCAGCGATATCCATACGATATCGCTGTGTCTGACACGCAGCAGCGATCAGGGACCCTGCTGAGAATCGTACGTCGTAGCAGATCGTTTGGAACTTTCTTTCGTCGCTGGATCTCCCGCTGTCATCGCTGGATCGTTTTGTGTGACAGCGATCCAGCGATGCGTTCGCTTGTAACCAGGGTAAACATCGGGTTACTAAGCGCAGGGCCGCGCTTAGTAACCCGATGTTTACCGTGGTTACCAGCGTAAAAGTAAAAAAAAAAAAACAGTACATACTCACATTCCGGTGTCTGTCCCCCAGCGTTCTGCTTCTCTGCACTGTGAGCGCCGGCCAGCCGGAAAGCGAGCACAGCGGTGACGTCACCGCTGTGCTTTCCGGCTGGCGCAGACACAGTGCAGAGAAGCAGAACGCCGGGGGACAGACACCGGAATGTGAGTATGTACTGTTTGTTTTTTTTTACTTTTACGCTGGTAACCACGGTAAACATCGGGTTACTAAGCGCGGCCCTGCGCTTAGTAACCCGATGTTTACCCTGGTTACCCGGGGACTTCGGCATCGTTGGTCGCTGGAGAGCTGACTGTGTGACAGCTCCCCAGCGACCACACAACCACTTACCAATGATCACGGCCAGGTCGTATCGCTGGTCGTGATCATTGGTAAATCGTTATGTGAGACGGTACCCTAAGGCAGAATCAATGAGTGATGAGACCAGACATTAGCTATCTATTGATAATGACAACTGGTACAAACATGTTTTTCAAAACCACATATCTTCATAATTTTGCACTAGGTCAACCCAAAAACACAAGATAATCACATATCATGTGAACATCCTCACCTTGTACCTCAAATATCACAGATCCAAAATATTGGGATGCTGCAATGATGCAACATTTTGTGGGCAAATTTCCGTATAGGCAAATTTCCATGTGGATAACTTTCCTCATGGGCAAATTTCCATGATGGAAATATTCTGTGTGGGCATTCATCGGTTTGGGCTTTTTTCTGTGGCCATTTTTCTTGAACCGTCATCTCCCATCATGTGATCGTTCCCTATTCCAGGATTATAAAAAAAAAACAGATTTCTGTATTGTCCATTATATTGATATGACATAAAAAAATAATCCATTATTTTTCCAAACCAAATACCCCACTTTTTAATAGTCATACTTGGTTCCTCAGTCCGCCATTCCACGTATTTGGTTTCCACTTCTGAACACATTCTAGCTCTAGTTACCAGATCACTTATATTCCTTCTTTTTCTAGTTCACCTCATCGTCCCTCCAAGAACGTCTGAGGATAGAGTCACTATGACTTATTATAGATGCTGCCATTCTGTGTATCTTTGCAGCGACCATTGTTGCCGTTTTTGCCATCATTGCCATTGGTGCCATCTGTTGGTAAGTAGAGTAAGTAATGATTTATTGGCTACACAGGAGTCTGTAGAGGAAATATCACATCTTCAGGTTTCTCCAGTAATGGGAATATTTTAGTGTAGACTTCTTGTGGCTCACACTCGTCACCCAGGAGTTGTGCCCTGTGGGTAACTGATGGGTATATATTAGACTTTGTAGAGATTCACGCTCTCAGGTAGGCATTAGCTAGCATTCAAACAGGCAATGCGTTTTGGTCCAATCCGATGCAGTTTTATTGCTTATGTAAAACTCCATGGGATTAAAAACTAAAAACAGCCTGTTCTGGCCACAAAGGTATCACCGCAAGTAAATAGTTCATTTAGCAAGGCACATACATCAGTGTGGGCTCACCCGAACAGATTACAGTCCTTTTTCCCAGAGAAAACTTCATACACAAGAGGCAGAATCACATCAATCTCGGTATCCTCTTCAGCCTGTGCTCCAGCAGCCTCCAGTGCCAAACAGAAGTGTTCAACTCCTGGGCATGGTTCACACTGAACAGGCTACAGTTGAGACACTGTTCTCTGCAGCTTCAGCACACAGACTGCTCAGCTTTCCTAGCTGACCCATGCTGTCTCTACTCAGAGAGAGATCCCGGCACATCTCCCTCTCAGCTACAGCTCACATTTTGGATGAACACTTACCAACTGCAGCACACTTGACTCTGCTTCATCCAGCAAACTCACACACCTAGTAAACACAGGCCATGGTTTTAGTAAAAAAAAAGTAAGGTGGGTGCATCTAATCAAATCCTGCAAAGCTAGGACTTATACCTGGTATAGAGATGAGTGTAGCTCATTTTCCCTATTATATCCCTGCATTGGGCTTTGGGAAAATGGCCGCCGGAGGCCGAGATCTTACACTGCTCCTGTCGTCTTTCTAATTTCTTTAGTGCTTTATCTACTTCATCCTATTTTATTATTTTCAATGGTGATTTTTTTCTTACAAACTATTGCGTGGATATGCCATAAATGAGTAAGATGGGAAACGCCCCTTAAAGCTAGGATTTAGTTTTGTATAAAAGTCTATATTTTCTATAGAGAAGCCCCGAGATCTGATCTAAACCGTTATTTATGTCAAACTGGATTCTGCAATAGGCTTTATAGATTAGATTCTCCTAAGGGGATGTCGTGTAAAAAAAAAAATCCATGTTGTATGTTTCTTATACATAATATTCTGCTGCTCCATGTTTAATCATAATCCATTATTGTTTCTGCAGAAAAATCGAGAGTTCGCTGAGTTCCCACAATGAACAAAGAGAATCCAGCAGGAGACGAAGACTCCACTATAACTCTATTACATTGTGGCTGCTATGTGAAGATCAGGCAAAGTGTGATTAAGCAAAAAGAGGCAGATTCCGGGCTCAGTCTCTGCTCTCACCCACGGATATGACACTTACCGGACTCTCCGCAGTCAGACATGTTCACGGAAACGTGACTTACCTGCTGCATAAGGAGGCAGATTCCAGGCTTGGACTGCTCTCCTCCATGGATATGACACTTACCGGACTTTCCGCAGTCAGACATGTTCATGGACAAGTGACTTACCTGCTGCAAAAAGAGGCAGATTCCAGGCTTGGACTGCTCTCATCCATTCATATGACATTTACCAGACTTTCAGCAGCCAAGTGTACTCACGACACCTGTGAGGTACCGGCTGTAAGTAGAGGCAGATTCTGGGCTCGGTCTCTGTTCTCACCTATTCGCAGCCCAAGGGAAGGGCAGTCCTTTATCCATGGTTCCCTGGAGGTTTCCACCATTGGGGTTTTTTCCTCTCCTGAGTGTTAAAGGATGACTTTTCGTGAGTCAAGGGCCCATCATCATCAGGGTCACATTTAAGACTAATGTCCTGACTTCTAATGGAGAATTCCACATTATCCAACTTGAATATATTATTAATGAAGTCAGCATATATCATGTGTATCTGAGCTTTCTTTTATGGATCTTTAAAATAAAGCAGAATATACATAGCACTTGGCTACTTTGTATAGTCATTACCATTACACATGGCTCCTGATCATCCCGTTTTCTTCCACACATGTAAACTAGGGTACAAGTAGTATTGTGCTTAAAAACCATATATCCACTTCTCGACATGCAATCTACATGTATGTCACATGACTGATGCGGTTCTATGGAGCAAGTATTGGAGCATAACCCAATTCATATATAGTAGGTGCCGGACGCTTTATACAGCTGGCACCCACTTCTGCCTTGAATTACCTCTATTTAACCATTTAGATGCTCTTTTAAGTAGTTTGATGCAGGAGTTAAAGGGAATCTGTCACCTCATTTTTCGCATATAAGTTGCGGCCACCGCCATTAGGGGCTTATCTACCGCATTCTGTTATGCTGTAGAGAATCCCCCAATATAACCTGAAAGATAAGAAAAACAAGTTAGATTATACTCACCCGGGTGTGGTCCGGGTCCGATGGGTGTCGCAGGTCCGGTTCCAGCACCTCCCAACTTCATGCGATGACGTCCTCTTCCTTGCTTCTGTCGCGGCTCATGCGCAGGCGTAATTCTCTGCCCTGTGGAGGGCAGATCGAAGTGCTGCAGTGCGCAGGCGCCGGGAAAGCTCAGAGAGGCCCAGCGCATGCGAACTGCAGTACTTTACTCTGCCCTCAACAGGGCAAATCAGTACACCTGCGCAGGAGCCGTGACACGAAGCAAGGAAGATAACAACATCGCATGAAGACGGGAGGCGCCGGACCCAGACCGCGACGCCCAGCGGACCCAGACCGCACCGGACCTCCCCGGGGTGAGTATAATCTAACTTGTTTATCTTACCTTTCAGGTTACATCAGGGGCTTATCTACAGCATTACAGAATGCTGTAGATAAGCCCCTAATGGCGGTGGCCGCAGCTGATATGTAAAAAATGAGGTGACAGATTCCATTTAAGTATGTTTGTTTTTATATATGTTGCCCTTCGGCCCATCACAAGGAGCTGAAGGTATACCATGGCATTTAGGGTCCCACTTTTATTAATAATAATAATCTTTATATAGCGCTAACATATTCCGCAGCGCTTTACAGTTTGGACACATTATCATCACTGTCCCCGATGGGGCTCACAATCTACATTCATGATTAGTATGTCTTTGGAATGTGGGAGGAAACCAGAGTACCTGGAGGAAACCCACGGGGAGAACATACAAACTCCTTGCAGATGTTGTCCTTGGTGGGATTTGAACCCAGGACACCAGCGCTGCAAGGCTGCAGTGCTAACCACTGAGCCACTGTGCTGCCCTGTAAATGCCTTCTTGAATCTCATATTCATAATACAGTATAAAAACAGGTATACAAAATTAATTACTAGTGATGAGCGAATATACTCGTTACTCGAGATTTCTCGAGCATGCTCGGGGGTCCTCCAGGTATTTTTTAGTGCTCGGAGTTTTAGTTTTTCTTGCCGCAGCTAAATGATTTATATCTGATAGCCAGCATAAGTACATGTGGGGGTTGCCTGGTTGCTATATACTGTAGAAGTGCCAAAAAGGCATGAAATGGCCGTAGGTCGGCAGGTCTCACTTTTCATGAAAAACTCTCCTGACACCTGGACCCCCGCAAATACCAATGTGACCAATTTTATGGATTAAAACCACACCTTGAAAGAAGGATCAGGTGAGTATTGTTTTTCTTGTTACTTTTTCCAATATGAATAATAAAACTGTCACACTATTTAACCCTTAGAGTTAACACCATAAAAAAGCAAAAATGCAGAGTTTCTCATCATTATAAAAAAGAGACTTGTGATAAAATGTATCTAAATTAAATTAGTATCATTAAAAATGTAATCTTGTCTTGGAAAAAAACAGATCCCTGTAATTAAAAAAAATGCAGAAAAGTTATAGTTGTCAGAATATGGCAAAGTAAGCATTTTTTTCCCTATAAAATTGTTCTTAGTGTGTGAAAGTAGAAAAAACGTTAAAAAAAATGCCGGGAGCTCAGGCAGGTAAGAGGAATGGTTTTTTTTTTCTTCTCATATGGGGGGGCAGGATGGATACATATACGGAGAAGGGGACCAGGATGGATATACATATGAAGGGGGGACCAGGATGGATACACATATGGGGGGGCCAGTATGGATACATATATAGGTGGGCCAGGATGGATGCACATGGGGGGAGGATGGATACACATGGGGCCAGGGGCAGGATGGATACACATACGGAGGCAGGATGGATACACATACAGGGGATCAGGGGCAGGACAAGAGGCCCGGATGTATACACATGGGAGGCCAGGATGGATACACATGGGGGGCCAGGATGGATACATGGAGGGGAGGACAAGGGGCCAGATGGATACATATGGGGGGCCAGGATGTAGATAAGGGGGGGGGCAGGACAAAGGGCGGAATAGATACATATGGGGGGCCAGGATGCAAATATATGGGGGGCCAGGATGGATTTATGGGGGGGCAGGACAAGGGTCCAGGATGCATATATGGGGGGCCAAAATGGATTAATGGTGGATGGGGCAGGATAAGGGACGAGGATGCATATTTATGGGGGGCAGGATGGATATATATGGGTGGGCAGGTTGCATATTTGTGGGGTCAGGATGATTATATGGAGCAGGACAAGAGACCAAGAAGCATATATATATGGGGGGGCAGGATGGATATATGGGAGAGCCAGGACCAGGGAGGATATATGGGGTCCAGGAGAGATATATAGTGGAGCAGGACAAGGGACATATGGGGGCCAGTATGGATAGCTGGAGAAGCGAGATGGATATCTGGGGCCAGGCTGGGGCACATTATAAAATATAGGGTGCCAGGCTGGACGAGTTTATTAAATAAAGAGGGCCATGATGAGGGACTTAATTACTGTTTGAGGGCCAAAATGAGGAACATGCTATATTAGTTTATGGTGACAAGTGGGGAATATAATTTCTTTTGGGTACAATTAGGGACATTATTACTACTGTAATATAATTTACTTTTTAGGAAACTGTTTTCCATGGAGGGAACAAAAGGGAGGTCCTGTTACTGTGCAGGGCGGCACTATGTTGCATTTCTTCTTCATCTGACGTAGTGTAGAAGTCAGGGAAAAAGTGGGGAAGTGCTCTGGAACCGATCAGCTCTTGATGACTGTGTTATTTTTTGCAGAGACGAGTCCTGGCTGGAAGAAGAGATGGCGGTCTGTGCTGGTTGAAGAGCAAAAGCGAAGATGAAGGACTTCAACTACAGACTTCACTGGTGAGTCAGTGTATTACATGTACATGCACACTATATACTGTATACAGAGCTCCTTTGTAAAATGTCACTGGTGATCACTGTATTGCCTGTATACTATATGCTATATACAGAGCTCCTGTGTATAATGTCACTAGTGATTACTGTGTTATCTGTACACTGACACTACAGTAGGTACAGAAAGTATTCAGACCCCTTTACATTTTTCACTCTTTGTTTCATTGCAGCCATTTGGTAAATTCAAAAAGTTCATTTTTTCACATTAATGTACACTCTGCACTCCAACTTGACTGAAAAAAAAAAAAACAAATGTAGGAATTTTTGCAAATTTAATATAAAAGAAAAACTGAAATATCACATGGGCATAAGTATTTAGACCCTTTGCCCTTTTTTCAATCAAGATAGGATGCAGAGTGTACATTAATGTGAAAAAAAAAAAACTTTTTTGAATTTACCAAATGGCTGCAATTAAACAAAGAGTGAAAAATTAAAAGGGCTCTGAATACTTTCCGTACCCACTGTAGGTAAAACCATCAGACCTTTAAATGTAAGATTTTGTGATTGTTATTATTCAATCCAATCGGGGAAAAGATCTTTGAGGCTTATAAAGCATATGCAAGAAAGGCACAATTCAGACCTGGAAACCTTGCGTTTTGCAGGACTTGAAGTAGTTAATTATCCACCACAAGGTGACAACCATAAAGGTATGTGCACACGTCAGGATTTCTTGCAGAAATTTCCTGAAGAAAACCGGAAATTTTCTGCAAGAAATCCGCATTTTTTTTTTTTGCGTTTTTTTCCCGTTTTTTTCGCTTTTTTTTTAGCATTTTGCAAGCGAAATTAGCTTGCAGAATGCTAAAGTTTTCCAAGCGATCTGTAGCATCACTTGGAAAACTGACTGACAGGTTGGTCACACTTGTCAAACATAGTGTTTGACAAGTGTGACCAACTTTTTACTATAGATGCTGCCTATGCAGCATCTATAGTAAAAGATAGAATGTTTAAAAGTAATAAAAAAAATAAAAAAATGGTTATACTCACCCTCTGCAGACAGCCGATATCCTCAGCGGCGTCCGTTCCTATAGATGATGTGTGTGTGCAGGACATTCGATGACGTCGCAGTCACGTGAGCGGTCACATGACCGGTCTCGCGACCAATCACAAGACCGCGACGTCATCGCAGGTCCTTCACACACACCAGCTATAGGAACCGAAGTGGCAGCATGCACCTGAGAGGCGGGAAGACAGCGGGGCCATCGAAGGTAGTATATGACTATTTTTTATTTTAATTCTTTTTTTTTTTGCCAATTATATGATACCCAGTCCGTGGAGGAGAGTCTCCTCTCCTCCACCCTGGGTACCAACCGCACATAATCTGCTTACTTCCCTCATGGTGTGCACAGCCCCGTGCGGGAAGTAAGCAGATCAATGCATTCCTAGGTGTGCGGAACCCCGCAATTCCGCAAATTTAATGAACATGTTGCTTTTTTTTCCACGATGTGATTTTTTCGCGGAAAAAAATGTAACATTTGCACAAAAAATGCGGAATACCCTGAAAATAATGGGAGGCATATGTTAGAGTTTTTGTCGCGTTTTTTTCACGTTTTTATAGCGAAAAAACGTGAAAAAAATGCAAAAAATACTGAACGTGTGCACATGGCCTAACAACATTCTCCTCATACATGAGGATAAATGGATTATACAAACTAAAGCACAAGGTCCCATTGGATTGAATGATAAACTGGATTTATCGATTTTTCTCTGAATTTACGATGCATCTGTCAAAATTGAAGTTAAAAGTAATTATTTTGTTATTTTTTTTTTATTTTCCTCATAAAATAACACACTGTATTTTATCACTATGCACTTTCTGTCTAGCCCTTCTTATAAGGGAGTGACGTCTCAGTAATTATGTTCTTTGACCCGGTGAAGTGCTGTTACATGAAACGACCGTCGTCCGCTCTGCCTCTCCTCGATGCCTCTGTAACCTGCACATCATGTTTCAGTCCTAGTCCCAAGGAATGGAGTAAAGGACTTTTTCACACTCATTGTAACTGGTGAGTGCCGCATCTATTTTCTTCAATATTGCACATTTAAGCACTTTATGCAGAGCACAAAACACCGTTCCATCAGCCGCTGGAGCTCTACATGGGATGTCTATTCAGCCTGCCAGGGAATTTTTTATATGTTATTTGGTGCCGGTACTTTTCTCTTTGAACTTTGCAGATACATATCCTGGATGACATGCTTATGTCTATAATATCATGAAAGGGTGAGAGGAACAATCTCGTGGCGTGGCCCACTTCCTTCTTTAGCCGCGGCGCGCCTCACACCCAGGCTGACAAGCGGTGGACACCGCGTCGCCGGGACACACACGGACACTGTGTCACAGCACCTCTCAGGCCACTTACATCATTCCAGACTCTATCCCAGTCGGATCCTGTGAGCCTGCACCCACTTTTTTCCTGATTGCAGGCACTGGCAGGTTAACACGGCTTTACCACTCCTCGCTCCATTAGGCAGCACGTTACTGAAGAAGGCCAACAAAGGCTGAAACGTTTATCCTCTCTTTTGATAATAAACACAAAAGAGATCCACCATAAGTTGAGTGGCGGATTTGTTTTATATTGGTATATGGTGTGGGATCCTACCCGGGCACCTTCACGGGGTAGTGCATACGGTATATTTTCCTATTGTACCAATCAAGTCCCAGGGTGAGTTGCATAGAGACTGGTAATCAATTTGTGGAAAGTGCATATGTAAGCAGGTGCTGAGATGCAGTACGCAGGGATTGCAGAGCAGTATGGAATAATAATACTATTCATTCTTTTAACAGTAAAAGTTAGGGTATGTGCACATGTTGCAGATTTGCCTGTGGAATTTTCGGTGCAGGTTCTGCATCTCTTGGCAGAAAACGCAGGTAAAAATCTGAGCGGATTTGATGCGTTTTTGATCCATTTTTCATGCGTTTTTTTTCATGCAGATTTGTGTGCATTTTTGTAAGCTAAATAGAGATCTATTCTTTAACAACAAAAAAAAGACTTGTGATGTCATTTCTTGCCCAACCTCTTCATTTACATACTCCATTGAACAATAATGTTTACACACACAGAAAGATAGATTGTTAGATCTATAGATAGATAGATCTATAGATAGATAATAGATAGATCTATAGATATATCTATCTATAGATCTATCTATTCATCTATCTATAGATCTATCTATAGATTTATCTATTCATCTATCTATAGATGCTGTAGATATATCTATACAGTAGATAGATGGATAGATCGATAATATCAAGCCCGATGCTTTGTAATAAACATAATAAAATGGTACATAAAGAGTTAAATACACACACACACACACACACACACACACAAAAAAAATATGTGTGAGGCCGGGGTCACACTTTCGAGAAACTCGCACGAGTCTTGCACCTCAATACCCGGCACTGCCGCTGGCACTCGGACCGGAGCATTCAGCTACATAGAAATACATGCAGCTGCACACTCCGGTCCCGAGTGCAGGCGACAGTGCCGGATATTGATGCGAGAGACTTTTGTGAGTTTCTCGCAAGTGTGACCCTGGCCTTATACGCAACGTTTAATTTTTATTTTTTTTTAAATGGCATGTGCTCCTGCGCAATTTTCTGTGCCAGAGAGGGAAAGCCAGGGACTGGGGGCCAATGTTTGTAGCCTGAGAAGGGGTTAGTACCCATTGATCTTCCCAGGCTATGAATATCAATCCGCAGCTGTATATTTAGCCTTCACTGGCTATTAAAATAGGGGGACACCCCCCCAAAAAAATGATGTGGGGTTCACCTACAATTAATAGCCAGAAAAGGCTATGCAGACAGCTTCGGGCTGATATTCATAGCCTAGGAAGGGACCATGGATATTGGCCCCTCCCGGGTACAAACACCAGCACACAGCCGCCCCAGAAATGTCGCATCTGTAAGATGCGCCAATTCTGGTACTTAGGCTGTGTGCACACATTGTGGATTTTTCGTGCTTTTTTCGCTATAAAAACGCTTAAAATAAGCATACGTATGCATCCCATCATTTATAATGCATTCCGCAATTTTTGTGCATATGTTGCATTTTTTTCCGCAAAAAAAAATGCATCACGGAAAAAAACGCATTCATTTTGCGGATTTCCCACTATATTATTGCATCCCAGAACCTCCGGAAAAAAAACGCAAAAAATCCGCAAAAAATCTAAATTTAATTAAAACAACTACTTTTTACAGTCTTATACCATTTTTAACGGTCTTTGAAGGGTTGAGATATTTGGAAACCTGTAGAATTATACCTTTTTAACTACAACACCTGTCAGGAATTAGGAAGAAGTTCTGATTACTTCAATTACACATACAGAGCTCTCAGCTGCAGTTTCCTCTGCCTGCCAGCACAAGGATGGAATTCAAAGCCTATCTTACTCCCTTCCCCCTGCTATATGGCTGTAATGTGAGACCAGCGTGACAGCTCCAACGAGAAAT
Source organism: Ranitomeya variabilis (assembly GCF_051348905.1). NCBI lineage: Eukaryota > Metazoa > Chordata > Amphibia > Anura > Dendrobatidae > Ranitomeya > Ranitomeya variabilis. The sequence goes on along the minus strand of NC_135239.1, from coordinate 144,748,737 downwards.
TTTTATGGCTTTGTGCTGTGAAAGACAGTCCTCTCCCTAAACCCCTCATCCCCCTCCCACCTGATACCAGCTATAACTGGTACAGCCACTTTCAAACCGCATGGGACTTTTTTCTTGAAAAGTTATGTACAAGGACACCGATCAGGGATAGGGATATAAGGGTTGCATATTCCGAATGTCCACCGAGAAATCTATAACACACTGAAATCGCTAGTACCTACACCCATGTCTTCCACACGGTCAAGTCTGAGTAGCCGTGAGTCTTGACCATATATTACTCATCCTGATCCTCCCTCCTCCCACCATGCTGAGTGCCCTGAAACAACTAATCCCACACTTGAACACTCCGAAGAGCTGTTCACTTTTCCCTTTAAAGATTCCAGACTCTAGGCCAGTCAACTTGAAGTGGGGAAAGATGAGATCTTATGTAGCGATGCCCCAATATTTGAGCAGTCACACGAAGACAATGGTGGGAAAGTGTCACAAGAAGTGGACGTTGATGACACAATTACCAGAAACTCAGGAGGATGAGCAGGGTGCAGATGAGGAAGACGAGGGGGTGGATGACATAGTAACTGACACAACCTGGCAGGAGGACATGCATAGCGAGGAGAGCAGCACAAATGGGGAAGGAGGCATATCCCCCCAACAGGCAGGAAGAAGCAGTGTGGTGGCCACAGACAGAAGACGTGCCTCCGTTCCCACTAACACCAACATGAGGGAAGTTGCCATTCCAACTGTTAGATTTTCCCGAGTCTGGTTATTTTTTAAAGACACTGCCGATAACCCCAAACAGGCCATTTGCAGCACCTGCTATGCCCGCATCAGCAGGGGTAGCAAAACAACCAGCCTGACCACCACCAGCATGATCAGGCACATGCAAGCAAAGCACCCGACTTTGTGGACAGAACCTCAGGCTCCAAGACCACTGCCTGCTGGTCACACCACAGCTTCTTCTACTGGTTTGCGTAGAAGCCAATCCCCAGTACACCGTCATGTGAAGATGCCTCTAGCCCTGCACCTGTGGTGGCCCACAGTCAAGCAGCATCATGAGCAAGCGCGTCCACGTCCTTGTCCCAGCACAGCGTTTTGTTGTCTATAACCCAGTCTTTGGAACGCAAGCGGAAATACCCCGCCAACGCCCCACAGGCCACAGTCCTCAATTATAATATTTCTCTTCTGCTTGCGCTAGAAATGCTGCCTTTTAGGCTTGTTGAGACGGAAGCTTTCCGCAACCTGATGGCGGCGTTCCCAAAGTAACTCGGTCTCCAGTCGCCACTATTTCTCCCAGTGTGTCATACCGGCATTACACCAGCATGTGTCCCACAACATTACCTGTGCCCTCAACAATGCTGTTACAGGGAAAGTCCACCTAACCACGGACATGTGGACAAGTGCTTGTGGGCAGGGACGGTACATCCCAATGACAGCACACTGGGTTAACATAGTGGAAGCCAGGACCCAGTCGGACCTTGGGATGGAACACATCCTCCCCACGCCAAGGATTGCTAGCCCTACGTCAATCAGGGTTGCCCCCACAGTCTACAGCTCCTGCACCATCTCCTCTTCATCCTCCATCTCTGAAATCAACACATCAGTCAGAAGCTGGAAGCAGCACTGCCTCAGCCAAGCGGCAACAGGTTGTGCTAAAGCTAATCTGCCTAGGTGACAAACCGCACAATGCAGAAGAGGACAGTGCTGAAAGAGCAGTCAGATGTTTGGATGACACCGCTGAACCTACAGCCAGGCATGGTCGTGTGTGACAATGGCCGTAACCTGGTGGCAGCTCTGAGGCAAGGTGAGCTCCCACACATACCATGCTTGGCCCATGTGCTTAACATCGTGGGTCAACGTTTTCTGAAAAGCTACCCGGGGCTGCTGGATCTGCTAGTGAAAGTACGCCATCTGTCTGCCAATTTTAGAAAGTCAGCTACAGCTTCAGCCACCCTTGCCGTGCTTCAGCAGCGTTTTCAGCTTCCAGCTCACCAACTGTGTGATGTCCCCACGCGCTGGAACTCTACACTGCATATGTTGGAAAGGATTTGTGAGCAGAAGAGGGCTGTTGTTGACTACCAACATCAACAAGGCCGTCGAATGTCAGGTCAGACTCCACACATAAGACTTCAGGAGTGGACATGGATGTCAGACATATGTAACATCCTCCAAAACTTTGAGGACTGCACCAAGATGGTGAGCAGCGATGACGCCATAATTAGCATCACCATCCCGCTTCTCAGCATTCTGAAAACCTCTCTGCTCACAATCAAAGAGGATGCATTGCAGGAGGACGCGGAGCAAGGAAACATACAGAGGGATTACACTCATCCCAGCCTCATGTCTTCTCAACGTGGATAGGTAGGCAATGAGGAGGAGGAGGAAGAACAGGAGCTACTTTCATGCATTATAGATGGTACTACAAACACATCTGTATTAGCTTCTGTTCAGCGGGGATGGCCTAAGGACAGGGAGGAGAATGAGGATGAGGAAGAGGAGGACAGCATGGTCAGTCCTGTTGGTGAGGACACAGAAGTCTTGCCTCTTAGCATTCTGGCAAGCATGGCTGACTTTATGTTGCGCTGCATTTCACGTAACCCTCGGATTATCAAAATTTTGGGTGACACTCATTATTGGTTGGTGACACTTCTCGACCCACGCTACAAGGAGAACTTTCAATCTCTTCTGCCTGAGGCAGAGAGGTGTGCTAAAATGTTGCAGTACCACATGGCCCTTGTAGCTGAATTACTTAGAAAATTCTCATGTGAGAACGCTGGCAGCAGATGTCAGTGTTTGTTGTACAACCAAGGACTCCAAGCGAGAGGGACAGAAGTACAATCCAGCTCAAGGAAGGGGAACATGTTGTGAATTCCGCTCTTGGGCTCCCTCCGGTGGTTGTAAGTAGCACTTTTGTGGGTTCTGCTCTTGGGCTCCCTCCTGTGGTTTTGAGTGGTATAGCTGCTTCTTGGATTTAGCTTTAGCAGCTGCTTCCACTGATCGTCTTTCTGGCTCGGCTATTTTAGTCTGGCCCTGGCCCTCAATCAATGCCAGTTGTCAATTGTTCCTGCTTGGAGCCACTGCTCTTTTGGATTTCCCTGACACTCTGTCCAGTTCAGCAAAGATAAGTCCTTGCTTGTCCTTTTGCAGTCCATTTGTTGTGGACTTTATTGTTCAGCACATTCTATGTTTTGCTCATTTGTCCAGCTTATCAGTATGGATCTATTTAGCTAAGCTGGAAGCTCTGGGCTGCAGATTTTGCCCTCCACACCTTTAGTCAGGTGTGGAGATTTTTGCATATCTCTGCGGTGGACTTTTTCTAGTTTTTATTACTGACCGCACAGTGTTTTTTCCTTACTATGTATATAGCTAGAAGTGGCCTCCTTTGCTAAAGCTTGTTTCATACTACGTATGTCATTTCCTTCTCCTCTCACAGTCAATATTTGTGGGGGGCTATCCTATCCTTTGGGGATTTTCTCTGAGGCAAGATAGCTTTCCTGTTTCTACCTTTAGGGGTAGCTAGTTCTCCGGCTGTGACGAGGTGTCCAGGGAGTGACAGGAACATCCCACGGCTACTTCTAGTGTTGTGTTAAGATCAGGAACTGCGGTCTGTATAGTTACCACCTGCTCAGAGCTAGTCGCATGTCGCTCCTAAATTACCAGTCCATAACAGGAACAATGGCCAAAGTTCTGGGACAGTTTTCTCAGACCCTCCCATCGTGGCGGCACAGAGGCAAGGGGTGCTGTCACAAGAAGTGCAATGTTTGGGAAGATGGTGAGGGAGTACCTTGCAGATTGTACAAACGTCCTCTGTTATTCCACTGTGCCTTTTAATTATTGGGTATGCAAGCTAGGCACGTGGCATGAACTGGCTCTTTTCGCCTTGGATGTCCTGGCCTGCCCTGCTTCTAGCATTCTGTCAGAGCGGGTTTTTAGTGCCGCTGGTGGAATTATAACATATAAGCGCATCCGCCTGTCAACTGAAAATGCTGACAGGCTGACTCTTATAAAAATGAACAAGGCCTGGATTGGGAAAGACTTCTGAACACCACCAAGTGAAAACAGCGAAACATAACCTCAAATACATTCTCTCTCTTGGTGAGGTGTATTCTCACGCACCTCTTCACAACCACACATGGGTATACGCTTCCACATTTGGTCTGTTTGTTGTTCTCCTCCTCCTTATCCTCATCCTCATCATCCAGAACCACTAGATGACCAGGGTGAATGTGCTCTGTACTGTTATAGGCCGGTGATTTTTGGGCACGGGGGCCGTGAAGGCACTATTTTATTTTGTAAAAACAGGACCCCACATTGGTGAAACCAAATCCTTGTTGGCAAACACTTCATAACATTTGTGTACTTTAAAGAGCTAACTTGAAAAGCTCCTTTTTGTGTTGCCTGGTTGCTCACATTGGACACAATACACTTCATAGAAATTTGATAAAGCAATGCTGTTACTTTGCCTCAGTAGATTAAAAATATAGCTTTGTCCACTATATTTGTTTCTCTCCTTGCGAGCCTTAACTTTGTCTGCCTCAAATGTACAAATGGAGAATATACAAATGGCGATTTGTAAACAAGATTGAAATACTGTATACCGAATGCATTCAGACAATCACATAGCTGCATTTCTTGTAAAACATTTACAGATGTGACAGACAATGCTCATAGTGACACAATCTTGATGTTTGTTTATTCACTTCACAAACAGTGCTAAGCCTCTATATGTTTGCTGTTTGTCATTGTAAAACATTAAGGTTTACTGAAACTATGCCGGTAGTGGTTTGATCTAAATCCTTGTGGCTTTTATTTTCTAGGGGTTTATGGCCCCTCGTATGATGACTCCATGATATCTCAGTTTCATCCAACCTTGAAAAGTGGCCACTTGAAGGTGTGGGTGAAACTAGAGTTACTACATAGTGTTATTCACTATATAAGTCCAGAGAAACATGACTAAGACAGATGCCAAAACTGGGGTACCTGTACATGTACAGTGTGCTGATACCTGCATAATTGGGGACGCCCATGCAGTGTAGGTAATCTCCCAGAAGTTCTCTGTCTTGGTGTTGCTTCTCTGATATTCCATACGGATGTTTAAAAGCCTCTTGGTGATGATCTAACTATACTGTATGTAGTTAATCTTCATAAATACGTAATCACTATATTTATTTAATCCTTATATTATGTTATTAACCTGTGTATGTTAACACATACAAAAGTGTACGCACTCACACTATTCAATCATACTATTCCTTGAATTTTGTAGTTTGCAATAAAATTGCCTCGTATTGCAAGTATTAGCCTTTTTTTAAAGCCGTATCTGAACCTTGGTGTTAAAAACATGGCAAATAAAATTGCCAAATTCTCCTGTAAATAATTGTGCAAAGAGGGAACCATCATACCATTAAAAAATACCAGTGATTTTTCCTGGGCCCATCCAGTATGTGGGTTCCAAGGCCTAATGGGGTGCATATGACTGACTATGCAGCAAGGCTCGCCTTCCTGCCAATGGAATGCAGGGCATCACTGTCTGAGTATTATAAGTGTCAGATCAGTGGCCCAAAGGCATTTAACCCCTTAAAACCATCAGTTACTTATTCAAATCTGTGAAAATGGGCTGTTTGCCCACTTTGATGCCAGTTCTGGTGCCCAGAACCCATTTGGGCCAGGCTGGGGGGACCTGGGTGTGATGCAGGGCATCACTTTCTGTGTATTTTAAGTGTCAGATCAGTGGCCCAAAGTAATTTAACACATTAAAAACATCACTTATTCAAATCTGTGAAAATGGGCCGCTTGCCCACTTTGATGCCAGTTCTGGTGCCCAGAACCCATTTGGGCCAGGCTGGAGGGACCTGGGATGGATGCGGGGTACCACTAGCTGTGTATTTTAAAGGGAAACTGTCACCAGCCCCAGGCGTTTGAAACTAAAAGAGCCACCTTTTGAAGCAGTAATGCTGCATTCTGACAAGGTGGCTCTTTTAGTTATTGGTGCTGTAACTGCAGAAATAATCCGTTTTGTAATTTGTCCCAAATACCTTTCTTCAGTCAAGGAGGCAGGCCTTTCCCCCCTGCTGCAGACACCACACAGCCGTCACTCAAATCCTCTTGGCGCCGGGCGCCGCCTCCTCATCGCTGTTTTGAAATGACCTGGCGCCTGCTCTCTTTTCTCCTGCCTTGGGCAGGCGCAGTGAGCGCTGCCTGTCCTCTGTGCTCATATGCAGTCTAGCTGACTGCGCCTGTGCGGCTGCCCTGCCTGTGAATCCCCGCCCCGCAGTGTCTTCTGATTTATTCTCACTGCGGGGCTGGGATTCACAGGCAGGGCGGCGGCACAGGCGCAGTCAGACTGCATATGAGCACAGAGGATGGGCAGCGCTCACTGCGCCTGCCCAAGGCAGGAGAAATAGCCGGATTACTCCCCAGTAATGCTCTTTTAATGAGTCCATGACAGCACCCACTGGGGAGATAGGGATCCGCCCCAAGGAACAGGAAACCTACAGAAGAATAAAAGGGGCGGTCCGCCTCTCCTCGTCAGTTTAACCCCTTCACCCCCAAGGGTGGTTTGCACGTTAATGACCGGGCCAATTTTTACAATTCTGACCACTGTCCCTTTATGAGGCTATAACTCTGGAACGCTTTGACGGATCTTGGCGATTCTGACATTGTTTTCTCGTGACATATTGTACTTCATGTTAGTGGTAAAATTTATTCGATATAACTTGCGTTTATTTGTGAAAAAAATGGAAATTTGGCGAAAATTTTGAAAATTTTGCAATTTTCCAACTTTGAATTTTTATGCCCTTAAATCACAGACATATGTCACGCAAAATACTTAATAAGTAACATTTCCCACATGTCTACTTTACATCAGTACAATTTTGGAACCAAAATTTTTTTTTGTGACGGAGTTATAAGGGTTAAAAGTTGACCAGCAATTTCTCAGTTTTACAACACCATTTTTTTTTAGGGACCACATCTCATTTGAAGTCATTTTGAGGGGTCTATATGATAGAAAATACTCAAGTGTGACACCATTCTAAAAACTGCACCCCTCAAGGTGCTCAAAACCACATTCAAGAAGTTTATTAACCCTTCAGGTGTTTCACAGGAATTTTTGGAATGTTTAAATAAAAATGAACATTTAACTTTTTTTCACACAAAATTTATTTCAGCTCCAATTTGTTTTATTTTACCAAGGGTAACAGGAGAAAATGGACCCCCAAAGTTGTTGTACAATTTGTCCTGAGTACGCTGATACCCCATATGTGGGGGTAAACCACTGTTTGGGCGCATGGCAGAGCTCGGAAGGAAAGGAGCACCATTTGACTTTTCAATGCAAAATTGACTGGAATTGAGATGGGACGCCATGTTGCGTTTGGAGAGCCCCTGATGTGCCTAAACACTGAAACCCCCTACAAGTGACACCATTTTGGAAAGTAGACCCCCTAAGGAACTTATCTTGATGTGTGGTGAGCACTTTGACCCACCAAGTGCTTCACAGAAGTTTATAATGCAGAGCCGTAAAAATAAAAAATCATATTTTTTCACAAAAATGATCTTTTCGCCCCCAATTTTTTATTTTCCCAAGGGTAAGAGAAGAAATTGGACCCCAAAAAATGTTGTGCAATTTGTCCTGAGTACGATGATACCCCATATGTGGGTGTAAACCATTGTTTGGGCGCATGGCAGAGCTTGGAAGGGAAGGAGCGCCATTTGACTTTTCAATGCAAAATTGAATGGAATTGAGATGGGACGCCATGTTGCGTTTGGAGAGCCCCTGATGTGCCTAAACACTGAAACCCCCTACAAGTGACACCATTTTGGAAAGTAGACCCCCTAAGGAACTTATCTTGATGTGTGGTGAGCACTTTGACCCACCAAGTGCTTCACAGAAGTTTATAATGCAGAGCCGTAAAAATAAAAAATCATATTTTTTCACAAAAATGATCTTTTCGCCCCCAATTTTTTATTTTCCCAAGGGTAAGAGAAGAAATTGGACCCCAAAAAATGTTGTGCAATTTGTCCTGAGTACGATGATACCCCATATGTGGGTGTAAACCATTGTTTGGGCGCATGGCAGAGCTTGGAAGGGAAGGAGCGCCATTTGACTTTTCAATGCAAAATTGACTGGAATTGAGATGGGACGCCATGTTGCGTTTGGAGAGCCCCTGATGTGCCTAAACATTGAAACTCCCTACAAGTGACACCATTTTGGAAAGTAGACCCCCTAAGGAACTTATCTAGATGTGTGGTGAGCACTTTGACCCACCAAGTGCTTCACAGAAGTTTATAATGCAGAGCCGTAAAAATAAAAAATCATATTTTTTCACAAAAATGATCTTTTCGCCCCCAATTTTTTATTTTCCCAAGGGTAAGAGAAGAAATTGGACCCCAAAAAATGTTGGCCAATTTGTCCTGAGTACGCTGATACCCCATATGTGGGTGTAAACCATTGTTTGGGCGCATGGCAGAGCTTGGAAGGGAAGGAGCGCCATTTGACTTTTCAATGCAAAATTGACTGGAATTGAGATGGGATGCCATGTTGCGTTTGGAGAGCCCCTGATGTGCCTAAACATTGAAACTCCCTACAAGTGACACCATTTTGGAAAGTAGACCCCCTAAGGATCTTATCTAGATGTGTTTTGAGAGCTTTGAACCCCCAAGTGTTTCACTACAGATTATAACGCAGAGCCGTGAAAATAATTTTTATTTTTTTTCTCAAAAATGATTTTTTAGCACCCAGCTTTGTATTTTTACAAGGGTAACAGAATAAATTGGACCCCAAAATTTGTTTTCCAATTTGTCCTGAGTACGCTGATACCCCATATGTGGGGGGGAACCACTGTTTGGGCGCATGACAGAGCTCGGAAGGGAAGGAGCGCCATTTGGAATGCAGACTTAAATGGATTGGTCAGCAGCCGTCACGTTGCATTTGCAGAGCCCCTGAGTACCCAAACAGTACAAACCCCCCACAAGTGACCCCATATTGGAAACTAGACCTCCCAAGGAACTTATCTAGATGTGTTTTGAGAACTTTGAACCCCCAAGTGTTTCACTAAAGTTTATAGCGCAAAGCCGTGAAAATAAAAATTCTTTTTTTTTTTCACAAAAATGATTTTTTAGCCCCCAGTTTTGTATTTTCACAAGGGTAACAGGATAAATTAGACCCCAAAAGTTGTTGTCCAATTTGTCCTGAGTACGCTGATACCCCATATGTGGGGGGGAACCACTGTTTGGGTGCATGACAGAGCTCGGAAGGGAAGGAGCGCCATTTGGAATGCAGCCTTAAATGGATTGGTCTGCAGGCGTCACGTTGCATTTGCAGAGCCCCTGATGTACCCAAACAGTACAAACCCCCCACAAGTGACCCCATATTGGAAACTAGACCTCCCAAGGAACTTATCTAGATGTGTTGTGAGAACTTTGAACCCCCAAGTGTTTCACTACAGTTTATAACGCAGAGCCGTGAAAATAAAACATCTTTTTTTTCCCACAAAAATGATTTTTAGCCCCCCAAATTTTTATTTTCCTAAGGATAACAAGAGAACTTGGACCCCAGAAGTTGTTGTTCAATTTGTCCCGAGTACGCTGATAACACATATGTTGGGGTAAACCCCTTTTTGGGCGCACGGGAGAGCTCGGAAGGGAAGGAGCACTGTTTTACTTTTTCAACGCAGAATTGGCTGGAATTGAGATTGGACGCCATGTCGCGCTTGGAGAGCCCCTGATGTGCCTGGACAGTGGAAACTCCCCAATTCTACCTGAAACCCTAACCCAAACACACCCCTAACCCTAATCCCAACGGTAACCCTAACCACACCCCTAGCCCTGACACACCCATAATTCTAATCCCAACCCTAATCCAAACGTAAATGTAATCCAAACCCTAACCCTAACTTTACCTCCAACCCTAGCCCTAACCCTAACCCTACCCCTAACCCTAAACGTGACTGAAATACGTGGCACTGAAATACGTGGCACTGAAATACGTGGCACTGAAATACGTGGCACTGAAATACGTGGCACTGAAATACGTGGCACTGAAATACGTGGCACTGAAATATGTGATACGTGGCACTGAAATACGTGGCACTGAAATACGTGGCACTGAAATACGTGGCACTTAAATACGTGGCACTGAAATACGTGGCACTTAAATATGTGGCACTGAAATATGTGATACGTGGCACTTAAATACGTGGCACTGAAATACGTGGCACTGAAATACGTGGCACTGAAATACGTGGCACTGAAATACGTGATACGTGGCACTTAAATACGTGGCACTGAAACACGTGGCACTGAAATACGTGATACGTGGCACTGAAATACGTGGCACTGAAATACGTGGCACTGAAATACGTGGCACTGAAATACGTGGCACTGAAATACGTGGCACTGAAATACGTGGCACTGAAATATGTGATACGTGGCACTGAAATACGTGGCACTGAAATACGTGGCACTGAAATACGTGGCACTTAAATACGTGGCACTGAAATACGTGGCACTTAAATACGTGGCACTTAAATACGTGGCACTGAAATACGTGGCACTGAAATACGTGGCACTAGGTTTTTTGTGCAAAAAACGCTGCAGACAAAAACGCAAGTGTGAAACCAGCGACGCTTTTTATAGCAAAAAAGTTTTTGCGTCTCCACATTTTGAGACCTATAATTTTTCCACATTTTGCTCCACAGAGTCATGTGAGGTCTTGTTTTTTGCGGGACGAGTTGACGTTTTTATTGGTAACATTTTTGGACACGTGACCGTTTTTGATCGCTTTTTATTCCGATTTTTGTGAGGCAGAATGACCAAAAACCTGCTATTCATGAATTTCTTTTGGGAGAGGCGTTTATACCGTTTCGCGTTTGGTAAAATTGATAAAGCAGTTTTATTCGTCGGGTCAGTACGATTACAGCGATATCTCATTTATATCATTTTTTTATGTTTTGGCGCTTTTATACGATAAAAACTAAAATATAGAAAAAATAATTATTTTGGTATCGCTTTATTCTCAGGACTATAACTTTTTTATTTTTTTGCTGATGATGCTGTATGGCGGCTTGTTTTTTGCGGGACAAGATGACGTTTTCAGCGGTACCATGGATATTTATATCAGTCTTTTTGATCGTGTGTTATTCCACTTTTTGTTCGGCGGTATGGTAATAAAGCGTTGTTTTTTGCCTCGTTTTTTGTTTTTTTTTCTTACGGTGTTTACTGAAGGGGTTAACTAGTGGGGCAGTTTTATAGGTTGGGTCGTTACGGACGCGGCGATACTAAATATGTGTACTTTTATTGTTTTGTTTTTTTTATTTAGATAAAGAAATGTATTTATGGGAATAATATATTTTTTTTTATTATTATTTATTTAGGAATTTTTTTTTTTTTTTTTTACACATGTGGAAACATTTTTTTTTTACTTTTTTACTTTGTCCCAGGGGGGGACATCACAGATCATTGATCTGGCAGTGTGCACAGCACTCTGCCAGATCGACGATCTGCTGTGCAGGGCTGCAGGCTTACCAAGCGTCTGCTCTGAGCAGACACTCGGTAAGCCACCTCCCTCCCTGCAGGACCCGGATGCCGCGGCCATCTTGGATCCGGGACCTGCGGCGAGGAGGGAGGTAGGAGACCCTCAGAGCAACGCGATCACATCGCGTTGCTCCGGGGGTCTCAGGGAAGCCCGCAGGGAGCCCCCTCCCTGCGCGATGCTTCCCTATACCGCCGGTACACTGCGATCATGTTTGATCGCGGTGTGCCGGGGGTTAATGTGCCGGGGGCGGTCCGTGACCGCTCCTGGCACATAGTGCCGGATGTCAGCTGCGATATGCAGCTGACACCCGGCCGCGATCGGCCGCGCTCCCCCCGTGAGCGCCGCTGATCGATGATGACGTACTATCCCGTCGGCGGTCATACGGGCCCACCCCACCTCGACGGGATAGTACGTCTGATGTCAGGAAGGGGTTAATTTTCAGAGTACCCGGAGGACCGCCAGTATTAGTCCAAATATTAACAACATATATTTTAAACTTATATACTCAATAGAAGCAATTCAAATGATTTTTTTTTTTTTTAATAGGGAGGGATGTGACTGGGTGCTGTCATGGACTCATTAAAAGAGCATTACCGGTGAGTAATCCGGCTATTTACCCTTCGCCATGACAGCACCCACTGGAGAGATTTCCAGAGACCAACACCTAGGGGGGGACCACCGTGCTGAGGATAGTCCTGCCAAAGTGTAGGTCAGAATCTGAAGAAAGATCAAGCCTGTAGTGATTATAGAAAGTAGAAGGAGCCGACCACGTTGCTGCCTTACATATGTCCTCAATTGGAACGTTTCCCCTTTCGGCCCAGGAAGACGCCATAGCTCTGGTGGAATGTGCCTTAATGCCTTCCGGAGGTTCCTTATTTTTTACGGAGTAGGCCAGCCGGATCGTGTCTCTAATCCTCCGGGACAACGTGGATCTTGTGACTCTATATCCCTTCTTTTTACCCTGGAAGGATATGAACAGAGCCCTACTCTGCCTCCAACTACTAGTTTTTTCAATATATTGTAAAACTATTCTCCTGACATCTAGAGTGAGGAATCTCTGTTCTTCAGGAGTGGAGGGATCTTTAAAGAAAGTAGGAAGATGTATCTCTTGTGACCTATGGAATTTCCCTGCAACTTTAGGGAGATATAAGGGATCCGGTTTTAAAATTAATCTGTCCTGAAATGTTAGAAGGAAAGGTGGATTTATGGATAAGGCCTGAATGTCGCTGACTCTTCTAGCCGATGTTAATGCTACTAAGAAGGCAGTTTTTAGAGACAAGTGTTTTAGAGATATTGTATCTATAGGCTCAAACGGAGGTTCTGTTAGGGAGTCTAGAACTAGGTTTAGATCCCAAGGAGCTACTCTAGGTATGTGGACAGGAGTAAATCGTTCACAGGCCGTAATGAAGCGGGACACCCATCTGCTACCAGCAACATTATGGCCATAGAGGGCACCTAGAGCGGACACCTGGACTTTTAGTGTGTTAACCAACAGACCTAACTCTTTCCCTTTCTGTAGAAATTCTAGAATAGATTTTATTGGAATTTCTGATGGGTTTGAACCTGTATGGAACTGAAGAAACTTTTTCCATATTTTAGTATACATTTTTGTGGTAGATGGTTTCCTGCTAAGCAGGAGTGTATCAATTAGCCCTTCTGAAAACCCTCTGGAATTTAATATCTACCTTTCAAATTCCAGGCCGTCAAGTGGAGACTGTCCACTTGGGGGTGGAAGAAAGGTCCCTGAGAGAGTAGGTCTGGGATTGAGGGAAGGACCCATGGGTCTGTCACCGACATTGATTGCAGGCACGAGAACCATGGTCTCTTGGGCCAGAATGGTGCTATCAATATTATCCTGGCTTGTTCTTCCCTGATCTTCCGTATTACTTGTGGAAGCAGAATTATCGGAGGGAAGGCATATGCCAGCTTGAATTGCCAGGGTATTTGAAGAGCATCTAGAATGTCCGGGTGGTCTGCACGGGACCGAGATGTGAATTTTCGCACTTGTCTGTTCCGTCTCGTAGCAAACAGGTCTATTTGGGGTCTGCCCCATCGTAATGTAATTTTGTGAAAAATGTGAGAATTTAGACTCCATTCTCCTTGATATAGAGTGTGTCGACTTAGAAAGTCTGCCTGTTGATTCCTCTCTCCTTTGATGTGGACCGCGGAGAGGGACAACAGATGTTTTTCGGCCAGGATCAAGATATTCTTTGTGGAAGACATTAGAGCGTCTGATCAAGTACTGCCTTGTTTGTTTAAATAAGCCACCGTCATAGTGTTGTCTGAACAGACTCTGACGTGATTTCCTCGAAGCTGTGGGAGAAATTGACGCAGTGCATAGTTTACTGCCTTCAACTCTTTTAAATTAGATGAATATGAGTTCTTCCTCATTCCATATTCCTTGGCAGAATCTATCCCCCATATGTGCACCCCACCCGTAGGGACTAGCATCAGTAGTCACAGTGTGGGATGGCGTTTTAACCCAAGGGACCCCCCCATCAAATTTTTATTATCTAGCCACCACCCCAAGGAAGCTAGGGCCTCCTGTGATAGCGTTATTTTTCTTTCGAGGTGCCCTAGGAGTTCTCTCTGTTCCCGAAGAATTTGGTGCTGCAATGTTCGGGTGTGGAGTTGTGCCCACTGGACAGCTGGAGTACAGGAAGAAAGGGATCCTAATAGGGACATTCCTTCCCTCAGGGACATTCGAGGTTGATGAATGGCCGCCGTTACTTTCCCCTCTATCTTAGATATTTTTTCCCGAGGGAGAAGACATTTTTGTGTTGCGGAATCTAGATGGAACCCTAGAAACATCTGGAGGGAAAGTGGGATAAGTCTGGATTTTTCAGAGTTGATGATCCAGCCTAGGTTTTGTAAAGATGAGACAGTGTCCGCTAAACGTTCAGCACACTGAAGGGACGAATTTCCTACAACCAAAAAATCATCTAAATAGGGGATGATTAAAGTGTCTTTCTGGCGAAGGTAGGCCATCACCTCTAACATTACTTTGGTGAAGATTCTTGGTGCTGTGGAAAGACCAAAGGGCATGGCCGTATACTGGAAATGATGAATTTCCCCATCGAGTTTTACTGCGACTCTGAAGTATTTTTGATATCTGTTATGGATAGGGAGATGGTAGTAGGCATCTTTCAAATCAATGCCACCCATTTTACAATTTGGATAAAGGAGTTTAATGGCAGATCTAATAGATTCCATTTTAAACGTATAATTTTTAATAAATGTATTGAGTTTTCTAAGATTTATAATTGTTCGGAATGAACCATCGGGTTTAGGGATTAAAAATAATGGAGAGTAGAAACCACTACCCTCTTGTCCCCTTGGTACTTTAACTAAGACATTTTTATTTAAGAGACTTTGAATCTCTAATTCAAGGGCCCTTTGTTGTATTGGTGAACTAAGGACTGTTAAAATAAAAGAATCATGGGGAATTTGGAGGAATTCTACTTTGATTCCTTCTTTAATAATATTTAGAACCCAGAAATTTAACGTAATCTTTTGCCATTGGGGAAAGAAAAATTTTAACCTACCCCCTACTGGGGTGTCTGGTGTTTTAATATTTATTGTCTCTACGGAAGGGGGGGGGGGCCTTTAAACATAGTACCACTTTGTTTTCCCTCTTTTGTGGCCCACCGTGACGGTCTTTCATTTTGCCTTCTTTTACCAAACGGTCTTCTCCTGAAGGTCTTCCTATAGAAAGGAATTGAGGGATCAGGGAAGGCTTTTTTCCTTTCTTTCGCTTTTTTGAGGATTTCATCCAAAGCTTTTCCAAATAAAAACTCACCCTCACACGGAATAGCACAGATCTTGGCCTTCGACTGTGTATCCCCTTTCCAACTCTTCATCCATAACGCACGTCTGGCATTATTAACCAGTCCTGCTGATCGTGCTGCGAGGCGAAGAGAGTCCGCTGATGCGTCAGCCATGAATGCTGCTGCCCTGCATCTCGCAATTTTTGTCTGGAGACCCCCTGTTCAATTTGCTGATCCAACTGATCAATCCAGACAAGCATGGATCTAGCAGTGCACGTACTGGCAATTGTTGTTTTGAATATGCCCATGGAAGCTTTTCATACTCTTTTTAATGACGATTCTGCTTTCCGATCCAGGGGATCAGAGAGTAGGCCTGCATCTTCAACCAGAAGAGCTGATTGTTTCGAGGTGGAGGCGACTGCTGCACCCACCTTAGGAATTTTAGTCCATGTTATTAGCTCCTCGTCATTAAAGGGGTACTTCATTTTGGAGGCTGATGGGAGAAATCCCCTCTGGTCTTGTTTTTCCCATTCCTTCTTTATCAGTGCCTTGACCGCGGGAATTACTGGAAAGGCTCTTCTTTTTCTTTCTGCTAACCCTGCAAACATGATGTCTTGTGCAGTTTGGTCATCTTTCGTATCCTCACAACCTATCGTATTCCTGATGGATTTTACAAGGTTGTCAACCCCATCAAGGGGAAAACAAGCCCGACCTTCAATGTCAGACGGCACTGAAGAAGAGGATGACGAATGCGAGGAGTCTGAGTGGATGATGCCTTCATCATCGGACTCAGAGCTGGATACTACCCTCTCCTTACTGGATTTCTTAGGGGGTGCGCTGGCTTGTGTAATGGCCTGCAACTCTTCCCTAATTATGGCCCGTATATCCGTAACCGACATAGATGAGCTCTGCATGGTTTCGGAAACACATTGGTTGCAGAGTTTTTTTAGGGTGGGAATCTGGAAGAGGTTCGTCACATAATGCACATTGTTTGTGCTTGGACTTTTGTTTCTTTTTGGCCTTCGTGAAGAAGATTTTGTAGAAAAGAGTGTCAGCTTTATAGGCAGAGGTTTTAAACACTCACCCAGTGAAGCTGTATAGTACCGGATCCGGTGGCCGAAGCGTTTTCCTGGATCTTGAATCCGTGGTCTCGCTCCTGCGGCTGGCATCTGAGGATCTCCTGCTGGCTGCATCACCTGCTGGGTCCACCGTCTTGCCTGGGGATGACATGATGCATCGCCTGTGCGCTGGCAACCATCCCCCATTTATAGTCAGAAGAAGATCCGGTTTGATTTTTTTTTTTTTGCGGTGAACTGCGCATGCGCGAACCGCGCTTTCCCCCACCACTGATGAATGCCCCGGGAGTGCTTGCAATCACTTCCGGGCTCGTAATGGTGGCTTACACCGCTCCCCACATGCACGGCCTTGCTCTTACCTGCGCTTTAAGGAGCGGTGTTCCGGCTGCCGCTGGGGATCATGCAATGGATCCCGGACTCCCATAAGTCGGCCCGCGTCCAGGCACCTTCCAGGCCGCACCTCCCCACAGCATTTCCACAGTGAGACCGGGCGGCCTCTCCCGGACCCGGTCATCATGTGCGCCGGACAGACGAGGGGGGAGCCGTCTAACGGAATCTCCCCCGACGCTGCATCTGGACTGCATCCCCTGCCGTTCCCGCAGAGACTGCACAGGCGGATGCTTCTGGCCCAGGTAAGGTCTTCTGAGGTCCTGTGAGATCCAGAAATCCTGTCCCCTGGGAACAGGAAACCTAAACTGATGAGGAGAGGCGGACCGCCCCTTTTATTCTTCTGTAGGTCTCCTGTTTCTTGGGGCAGATCCCTATCTCTCCAGTGGGTGCTGTCATGGCGAAGGGTAAAAGAGCGCAGGCGCTGGCTCATTTCTAAACAGCGCTGAGGAGGTGGCGCCCGGCGCCAAGAGGATTTGAGTGACGGCTGTGTGGCGTCTGCAGCAGGGGGGGAAACGCCGGTCTCCTTGACTGAAGAAAGGTATTCGGGACTGTGATGAGGGAACAGCCGCCATCTTGGACGGGCATACTAACAGAGATTGGCGTGACTCCATTTTGCCTCCTGGTCACAGGTCTGCAGAGAGGAGTGCTCCTGGCCCCCACCTTTTCTAATGAACATAGTGCCTATTAGTATGGTAATCGGCTGAGCTCAGAGGAGACTGCAGAAGGTACTTCAAAGCTCAGTTAGGAAGCCACACCAGCAGGGGGCTTGGAAATGCTCAAGGGCTTAATTAAAGCACGCATGTCAAGGGGCCACTGGATACACATCTAGTATGGTCGTCCAGCCGAACCGTCTCTGACATGGAATCGTGAATTATGGACGCATCGTCCGAGGTAGCGGCTCATAAAAAATATTCCCCTTGTCCTAAAGAAATGGTGCATCTAATGGTGCGACTCCTGTATCCGTGGGAGGTCTGAAACCCGAGATATAGAGATCAGCCTCCCACAGGGACCGAATGGGTCCAGGTTTGATCCCAGTACGACTGGCAGAACAAACCACAGGCGCTGGTACTGCCCGTGTGCTGATCCGATCATCCTGAGAGCAGTTATCCCATTTATTAGATATTGGAACAAATATCGCAGGGAGGCAGAGGGGTGGAGATTGCTAAGCCCACCCAGCTACAGGGGGAGGGACACGGCAGGGTTAAGAGCTGGACCATGTGGAGAGTGGGGAACACACAGAAGATGACCAGCTAAGAAACAGGGCATATGCCAGCCAGAGGGGGGGAAGCACACGCTTTCTGGGGGCTGCCCGGCAACTAAAGTTTTGGACCTGCGGAACGCTGCGCCCCCCGGCTTCCACAAGCGACCTCTAACCTGGTAAAGTGACCTCCAGCTTTATACCTTAAGCCTTGTATCATTGTTGTTATATTGTACTCTGACTGTAACTCTTGATATATTGTGATTGTATATTTCTTGTAATTACCTAGTGCGCCCTTAAGGCAATTAAATCATAAATTAATTTTGGGCTGATCCTTTTACTCTGATTGCGAATCTTAGAATACCCATGTGTGGGTAACAGGGCAGTCATTCCGGCGGCCATTTGCTCTAGGTGCAGTTCCCTTACTGACCTGAGAGACAAAGGGGGCGCCGGAGAGCTGTGCCTGTGTAGTGACGTCACGGATTGGTGACGTGGAAGGAACAGGGGCTTTCTTCACAGTGGTGGCAGCGTACGTGGGATCAGAGTAATAGTGTGCGTGGGACCCCTACTCCCAGACACTAAAGACTACCAGTGGTAACTTTCGCTGCTGGGGTCTTAAGGTCAGCCCAGCACTAGACGGTCAGAGTGTAAATATAATAAGTTGTGTGCAAGGCCAGGGTTACAGCTGTGTCAGTAACCAGAGGTTCCAAAGATGGCAGAGGGCACCAGGAGTGCAGTGAGGGCGCAGGCCAGTGCTATGGTCGAGGAGGTGGTGGTGGATGGTACTGTTCAAGGCGAGGGGGAGCTCAGCCCAGACTCCCCAAGGAGCCAGCCACCTGTGCTTAGTCCGGCAAGGGACTACCCACCACCTACCCGCCCCAGCCTGTCCACATCAGAGGCCCTTGTTGCAGCGGCAGTGGCACGTCTCGAGGCGGGTAATGAAGACGCCTATATGAGACTCATGGCAGCTGCAGAGAAAGCAGCGGAGGCCGAGCGTGCAGAACGCCGTGAGGCAGCAGAGCGGGCAGAGAAAGCTGCAGAGCGGGCAGCGGAGCAAGCGGCGGCAGAGAGAGCAGCGGAGCGCCAGCACCGACTGGAGATGGCTCAACACGGGCTCCCGCTGGACGCCCCAGCACCACCAGAGTCCAGGGTTTCCAAAGTCCGGGCCGAGGACTTCCCTCTGCTTGAGAAGGATGGAGACCTGGATTCCTTCTTGCTGGCCTTTGAAAGGACCTGCCTTCAACACCATCTGGCCCCGGCTCAGTGGGCAAGATACCTGACCCCCCGTTTGAGGGGTAAGTCCCTGGAAGTTTTGGGGGACTTACCTGCCGGGGCGGAGCAGAACTACAGCAGCATCAAACGGGCCCTGATCCAACACTACAACCTCACCCCGGAGTCCTACCGCAAGAAGTTCCGGAGCCTGCAGCGGGGCCCAAAGGACACCTGGACCGACCACATGCGGGCGTTGCTGAGAGCTGCAGAGCACTGGACCTCGGGTCTAGCGCTCACCACCCGCCAGGAGGTCCAGGAACTGTTCGTCACGGAGCAGTTCTTGTGGAACTGCTCAGAGGACCTCCAGCAGTTCCTTCGTGACCGGAAATCGAAGGGGGCTTCTGCTACAGCCGCCCTGGCAGATGAGTATGCCAATAACAGGGCGCCTGAGCCGAAGAAGCCTGCCAGCAGCACCTGGAGAGGGGGTAAGCCCAATCCTGCCCCTGTTTCCCCAGCCCCCAGAGTGCAAGGGGTGTACCCCCCTGCTGCCCTCTCCAGGCCAGGCGCAGAACCCAGACGTTGTCATCACTGCAACCAGCTGGGACACTTCAAGTCTGCATGTCCCCAGCGTCTTAAGGCCCCATCCCTGTCCCTGGAACCGTCCACTGTTTTATGTGTGGGAGGGGGTGGTGGGAGGTCCCTGGACAATTACCAACCCGTCACTATCGGCCACTCAGCGGTCATGGGACTGCGGGACACAGGCGCTGAACGAACCCTGGTACGTCCTGAGGTGGTGTCCCCTCAAGACTTGGTACCGGGAAAAACCCTTTCCGTCTCCGGAATTGGAGGCGTGGAACCAGCGCTGCCTGTCGCCAAGGTGTTTTTGGACTGGGGCGCCGGGAGGGGAGTGCGGGAGGTGGGAGTAACGTCAAATATTCCTGCCAATGTATTACTTGGGACCGATTTGGGGCAGATAGTGTCTCAGTATGTGGCCACTGAACCCCCAAGTTCGGCTCCCCAAGAATGTCATGACTCTACTGTGAATGTTGATGTGTTGAATGTGCCTCCAACAGTGGAGGAGGGATTGAAACCTGAGGGTAATCCATACACTGACACCACACACACAGGGCTCACAGGGAGGACAGGTGAGGAGACTGTAGGGGAGAGCACAGAGGTGGAGGGAGGGGCTGCTATGGGCAGTGTAGGGCCCCTAAGTGAATCCAGCCTGCTGAGTCTAGGGCCCCTGCAGGAAGAGGAACAGGCCATGGGGGGAGGAGGCTGTTGTGAATTTGCTTTTTGCTCCCTCTAGTGGTTACTAGTTTTTTGACTCTGGTTTTTCTGTCATTCCTTTTATCCGCACCTGGGTCGTTAGTTAGGGGTGTTGCTATATAAGCTCCCTGGACCTTCAGTTCAATGCCTGGCAACGTAGTTATCAGAGCTAGTCTGCTGTGCTCTTGTCTACTGATCCTGGTTCCAGTTATATCAGCTAAGTCTGCCTTTTGCTTTTTGCTATTTGTTTTGTTTTTGTATTTTTGTCCAGCTTGTTCCAAATCTATATCCTGACCTTTGCTGGAAGCTCAAGGGGGCTGGTGTTCTCCCCCCGGACCGTTAGACGGTTCGGGGGTTCTTGAATTTCCAGTGTGGATTTTGATAGGGGTTTTGTTGACCATATAAGTTACCTTTCTTTATTCTGCTATCAGTAAGCGGGCCTCTCTGTGCTAAACCTGGTTCATTTCTGTGTTTGTCATTTCCTCTTACCTAACCGTCAATATTTGTGGGGGGCTTCTATCCAGCTTTGGGGTCCCCTTCTCTGGAGGCAAGAAAGGTCTTTGTTTTCCTCTACTAGGGGTAGCTAGATTCTCCGGCTGGCGCGTGTCATCTAGAATCAACGTAGGAATGATCCCCGGCTACTTCTAGTGTTGGCGTTAGGAGTAGATATATGGTCAACCCAGTTACCACTGCCCTATGAGCTGGATTTTTGTATTCTGCAGACTTCCACGTTCCTCTGAGACCCTCGCCATTGGGGTCATAACAGTTTGCCAGGCCGGTATTAAATGTTTAATGCATTGCAGAAGAGGGATTATAAGAAAGAAGATTCTGAGTTTTTTTTTTCTTCTTCCCCTTTACCTCAGAGTGGCTATGCTTGCTGCAGACATGAATGTCCAGACCTTGATTACAAGTGTGGACCAGCTGGCTACTCGTGTGCAGGGCATACAAGACTATGTTATCAGAAATCCTAGGTCAGAACCTAAAATACCGATTCCTGAACTGTTTTCCGGAGACAGGTTTAAGTTTAGGAATTTCGTGAATAATTGTAAATAGTTTTTGTCCCTGAGACCCTGTTCATCTGGAGATTCTGCTCAGCAAGTAAAAATTGTTATTTCGTTCTTACGGGGCGACCCTCAGGATTGGGCTTTTTCGCTGGCGCCAGGAGATCCGGCATTGGCTGAGTGACCCGTAGAAGCGCAAAGCACAGCGCGAAACGATCGTCGTCTCCTTCCTTCCCTGCTCACACGAGCTTCGGCTCCGACGTTCCCGGCCATGAATTTTATCCATATGTATTGCTAATAAAGACTGAATATGAAGACCGGTGAGTGCCCTCTATTTTTCTATTTCCTGGATTACTATCATAGTCGCATTTTCTGGAGGAGCACCCGACGTTTGGTTCAGTGAATATTGCAAGAGTTATTTGTTAAGCACTCCCTCAGGGATATACCGACTTGTATAGAACCTCAGCAGAGATTGTGCCGCCTACTGAACTCTTTTATGGTGGATGCATACAAGACTATGTTATCAGAAATCCTAGGTCAGAACCTAAAATACCGATTCCTGAACTGTTTTCCGGAGACAGGTTTAAGTTTAGGAATTTCGTGAATAATTGTAAATTGTTTTTGTCCCTGAGACCCTGTTCATCTGGAGATTCTGCTCAGCAAGTAAAGATTGTTATTTCGTTCTTACGGGGCGACCCTCAGGATTGGGCTTTTTCGCTGGCGCCAGGAGATCCGGCATTGGCTGATCTTGATGCGTTTTTTCTGGCGCTCGGTTTACTTTATGAGGAACCCAATCTTGAGATTCAGGCAGAAAAGGCCTTGCTGGCTATGTCTCAGGGGCAGGACGAGGCTGAAGTGTATTGCCAAAAATTTCGGAAATGGTCCGTGCTGACACATTGGAACGAGTGTGCACTGGCCGCTAATTTTAGAAATGGCCTTTCTGAAGCCATTAAGAATGTTATGGTGGGTTTTCCCATTCCCACAGGTCTGAATGATACTATGGCACTGGCTATTCAAATTGACCGGCGGTTGCGGGAGCGCAAAACCGCAAATTCCCTCATGGTGTTGTCTGAACAGACACCTAATTCGGTGCAATGTGATAGAAAAACCGCAAATTCCCTCATGGTGTTGTCTGAACAGACACCTGATTTAATGCAATGTGATAGAATCCTGACTAGAAATGAGCGGAAAATTCATAGACGCCGGAATGGCTTGTGCTACTACTGTGGTGATTCTACACATGTTATCTCAGCATGCTCTAAACGTATAGCTAAGGTTGTTAGTCCTGTCACCGTTGGTAATTTGCAACCTAAATTTATTCTGTCTGTAACTTTGATTTGCTCACTGTCATCTTATCCTGTCATGGCGTTTGTAGATTCAGGTGCTGCCCTGAGTCTCATGGATCTCTCATTTGCTAAGCGCTGTGGTTTTACTCTTGAACCATTAGAAAATCCTATTCCTCTTAGGGGTATTGATGCTACACCATTGGCAGCAAATAAACCGCAGTATTGGACACAGGTTACCATGTGCATGACTCCTGAACACCGCGAGGTGATACGTTTCCTGGTTTTACATAAAATGCATGATTTGGTTGTTTTAGGGCTACCATGGTTACAGACCCATAATCCAGTCCTGGACTGGAAGGCTATGTCAGTCTCAAGTTGGGGCTGTCGTGGTATTCATGGGGATTCCCTGCCTGTGTCTATTGCTTCTTCTACGCCTTCGGAAGTTCCGGAGTATTTGATTTGTCTGATTATCAGGATGTCTTCAGTGAGTCTGAGTCCAGTGCACTGCCTCCTCATAGGGACTGTGACTGTGCTATAGATTTGATCCGAGGCAGTAAATTTCCTAAGGGAAGACTGTTTAATCTGTCGGTACCTGAACATACCGCTATGCGTTCATATATCAAGGAGTCTCTGGAGAAAGGACATATTCGTCCGTCTTCTTCCCCTCTTGGTGCGGGATTCTTTTTTGTGGCAAAAAAGGACGGATCTTTGAGACCTTGTATTGATTATCGGCTTTTAAATAAGATCACTGTCAAATTTCAGTATCCTTTACCGCTGTTGTCCGACTTGTTTGCCCGGATTAAGGGTGCCAAGTGGTTCACCAAGATAGACCTTCGTGGTGCGTACAACCTTGTGCGCATTAAGCAAGGTGATGAATGGAAAACCGCATTCAATACGCCCGAAGGTCATTTTGAGTACTTGGTGATGCCTTTTGGGCTCTCCAATGCGCCTTCAGTTTTTCAGTCCTTTATGCATGACATTTTCCGGAAGTATCTGGATAAATTTTTGATTGTTTATCTGGATGATATTTTGGTTTTTTCTGATAATTGGGATTCGCATGTGGAGCAGGTCAGGTTGGTCTTTAAAATTTTGCGTGAAAATTCTTTGTTTGTCAAGGGCTCAAAGTGTCTCTTTGGTGTACAGAAGGTTCCCTTTTTGGGGTTCATTTTTTCCCCTTCTGCTGTGGAGATGGACCCAGTCAAGGTCCGAGCTATTCTTGATTGGACTCAGCCCTCGTCAGTTAAGAGTCTTCAGAAGTTCTTGGGCTTCGCTAACTTCTACCGTCGTTTTATCGCTAATTTTTCTAGCATTGTGAAACCTTTGACGGATATGACCAAGAAGGGCTCCGATGTAGCTAACTGGGCTCCTGCTGCCGTGGAGGCTTTCCAGGCGTTGAAACGCCGGTTTACTTCGGCGCCGGTTTTGTGCCAGCCTGACGTCTCACTTCCCTTTCAGGTTGAGGTGGATGCTTCGGAGATTGGGGCAGGGGCCGTTTTGTCGCAGAGAGGCCCTGGTTGCTCTGTTATGAAACCTTGTGCCTTTTTCTCTAGGAAGTTTTCGCCTGCCGAGCGAAATTATGATGTGGGCAATCGGGAGTTGTTGGCCATGAAATGGGCATTTGAGGAGTGGCGTCATTGGCTCGAGGGTTCGGGTGGTGGACAACTTGAAGTTGTCACAGGAGAAGGCTCAGCGCTTTGCCAACCGCCGCCGCGGTGTGGGTCCCCGACTACGCGTTGGGGATTTGGTATGGCTTTCTTCCCGCTTTGTTCCTATGAAGGTCTCCTCTCCCAAATTTAAACCTCGTTTTATTGGGCCTTACAAGATATTGGAAATCCTTAATCCTGTATCTTTTCGTCTGGATCTTCCTGTGTCGTTTGCTATTCACAATGTATTTCATAGGTCCTTGTTGCGGCGGTACATTGTGCCTGTAGTTCCTTCTGCTGAGCCTCCTGCTCCGGTGTTGGTTGAGGGCGAGTTGGAGTACGTGGTGGAGAAGATCTTGGATTCTCGCCTCTCCAGGCGGAGGCTTCAGTACCTGGTCAAGTGGAAGGGCTATGGTCAGGAGGATAATTCCTGGGTGGTCGCCTCTGATGTTCATGCGGCCGATTTAGTTCGTGCCTTTCATGCCGCTCATCCTGATCGCCCTGGTGGTCGTGGTGAGGGTTCGGTGACCCCTCACTAAGGGGGGGGTACTGTTGTGAATTTGCTTTTTGCTCCCTCTAGTGGTTACTAGTTTTTTGACTCTGGTTTTTCTGTCATTCCTTTTATCCGCACCTGGGTCGTTAGTTAGGGGTGTTGCTATATAAGCTCCCTGGACCTTCAGTTCAATGCCTGGCAACGTAGTTATCAGAGCTAGTCTGCTGTGCTCTTGTCTACTAATCCTGGTTCCAGTTATATCAGCTAAGTCTGCCTTTTGCTTTTTGCTATTTGTTTTGTTTTTGTATTTTTGTCCAGCTTGTTCCAAATCTATATCCTGACCTTTGCTGGAAGCTCAAGGGGGCTGGTGTTCTCCCCCCGGACCGTTAGACGGTTCGGGGGTTCCTGAATTTCCAGTGTGGATTTTGATAGGGGTTTTGTTGACCATATAAGTTACCTTTCTTTATTCTGCTATCAGTAAGCGGGCCTCTCTGTGCTAAACCTGGTTCATTTCTGTGTTTGTCATTTCCTCTTACCTAACCGTCATTATTTGTGGGGGGCTTCTATCCAGCTTTGGGGTCCCCTTCTCTGGAGGCAAGAAAGGTCTTTGTTTTCCTCTACTAGGGGTAGCTAGATTCTCCGGCTGGCGCGTGTCATCTAGAATCAACGTAGGAATGATCCCCGGCTACTTCTAGTGTTGGCGTTAGGAGTAGATATATGGTCAACCCAGTTACCACTGCCCTATGAGCTGGATTTTTGTATTCTGCAGACTTCCACGTTCCTCTGAGACCCTCGCCATTGGGGTCATAACAGGAGGCGTCCCAGGAGAGGAGCCACCAGGTAAGACCCCAGGGCAGGAGTTCCCCACACCCGGGATGTCAGGAGGGCAGGGAAGTCTGCCTGACCCGGCGACTTGGTCAGGAGCCGGGGGGAAGCAGGCGCTACCCATGGGCACAGCGGTCGTGGCCGCTGTCACCAGGAGTGGGAGCGCCGGAGCCCAAGGAGCCTTGCAGAGGTCCGACGGCTTCCCCCTCTCTGACCAAGTGGCGGCCGAGTCAGACAGCGGCCAGGAGACAGATCCCGGGGAGCTGACAGCGGATGTGGCAGTGTCGTCCATTCTCGCCACATCGAGTCAGGGATTTCAGGCAGCGTTGGAAGCTGATGCTAGCCTGAAAGCTCTCAAGGAGCAGGCGGCCCAGCCTCCTGGGGAGTCAGACCGCGAGCAGGTGGTCTGGGACCAGGGATGGCTGTTCCAGGTAACGGTCCAGCAGGGTTCACCGGAGGCGTGGCCCAGGGACCGACAGTTAGGGGTACCCTATCCGCTCAGGAAGGGGGAGGAGGGGGCAGAAACAGCCTCAGAGAGAGGCAGAGGAGGAGGCAGAGACTGCCTCAGGGAAAGAGAGAAGGAGGCAGAGACAGCCTCAGAGAGAGAGGGAGAGGCAGAGACAGCCTCAGAGAGGGACAGAGGAGGAGGCAGGGACAGCCTCAGAGACAGAGAGGAGGAGGCAGAGACAGCCTCAGAGAGAGACAGAGGAGGAGGCAGGGACAGCCTCAGAAAGAGAGAGGGAGAGGCAGAGACAGCCTCAGAGAGGGACAGAGGAGGAGGCAGGGACAGCCTCAGGGAAAGAGAGAAGGAGGCAGAGACAGCCTCAGAGAGGGACAGAGGAGGAGGCAGGGACAGCCTCAGAGACAGAGAGGAGGAGGCAGAGACAGCCTCAGAGAGAGACAGAGGAGGAGGCAGAGACTGCCTCAGGGAAAGAGAGAAGGAGGCAGAGACAGCCTCAGAGAGAGAGGGAGAGGCAGCCTCAGAGAGGGACAGAGGAGGAGGCAGGGACAGCCTCAGGGAAAGAGAGAAGGAGGCAGAGACAGCCTCAGAGAGGGACAGAGGAGGAGGCAGGGACAGCCTCAGAGACAGAGAGGGGGAGGCAGAGACAGCCTCAGAGAGAGACAGAGGAGGAGGCAGAGACTGCCTCAGGGAAAGAGAGGAGGCAGAGACAGCCTCAGAGAGAGAGGGAGAGGCAGAGACAGCCTCAGAGAGGGACAGAGGAGGAGGCAGGGACAGCCTCAGAGACAGAGAGGAGGAGGCAGAGACAGCCTCAGAGAGAGACAGAGGAGGAGGCAGGGACAGCCTCAGAAAGAGAGAGGGAGAGGCAGAGACAGCCTCAGAGAGGGACAGAGGAGGCAGGGACAGCCTCAGAGACAGAGAGGAGGAGGCAGAGACAGCCTCAGAGAGAGACAGAGGAGGAGGCAGGGACAGCCTCAGAAAGAGAGAGGGAGAGGCAGAGACAGCCTCAGAGAGGGACAGAGGAGGAGGCAGGGACAGCCTCAGGGAAAGAGAGAAGGAGGCAGAGACCATGGTAACGCTGATGGGTTGTCCCGGCAAGGAGAAGGTGCGGAAGGGCGCATGGGGGAACACAGGAATGTGATGCCCCCTAGCGCCCTCTAAAGCAGGGAGGTGTGATGAGGGAACAGCCGCCATCTTGGACGGGCATACTAACAGAGATTGGCGTGACTCCATTTTGCCTCCTGGTCACAGGTCTGCAGAGAGGAGTGCTCCTGGCCCCCACCTTTTCTAATGAACATAGTGCCTATTAGTATGGTAATCGGCTGAGCTCAGAGGAGACTGCAGAAGGTACTTCAAAGCTCAGTTAGGAAGCCACACCAGCAGGGGGCTTGGAAATGCTCAAGGGCTTAATTAAAGCACGCATGTCAAGGGGCCACTGGATACACATCTAGTATGGTCGTCCAGCCGAACCGTCTCTGACATGGAATCGTGAATTATGGACGCATCGTCCGAGGTAGCGGCTCATAAAAAATATTCCCCTCGTCCTAAAGAAATGGTGCATCTAATGGTGCGACTCCTGTATCCGTGGGAGGTCTGAAACCCGAGATATAGAGATCAGCCTCCCACAGGGACCGAATGGGTCCAGGTTTGATCCCAGTACGACCGGCAGAACAAACCACAGGCGCTGGTACTGCCCGTGTGCTGATCCGATCATCCTGAGAGCAGTTATCCCATTTATTAGATATTGGAACAAATATCGCAGGGAGGCAGAGGGGTGGAGATTGCTAAGCCCACCCAGCTACAGGGGGAGGGACACGGCAGGGTTAAGAGCTGGACCATGTGGAGAGTGGGGAACACACAGAAGATGACCAGCTAAGAAACAGGGCATATGCCAGCCAGAGGGGGGCAAGCACACGCTTTCTGGGGGCTGCCCGGCAACTAAAGTTTTGGACCTGCGGAACGCTGCGCCCCCCGGCTTCCACAAGCGACCTCTAACCTGGTAAAGTGACCTCCAGCTTTATACCTTAAGCCTTGTATCATTGTTGTTATATTGTACTCTGACTGTAACTCTTGATATATTGTGATTGTATATTTCTTGTAATTACCTAGTGCGCCCTTAAGGCAATTAAATCATAAATTAATTTTGGGCTGATCCTTTTACTCTGATTGCGAATCTTAGAATACCCATGTGTGGGTAACAGGGCAGTCATTCCGGCGGCCATTTGCTCTAGGTGCAGTTCCCTTACTGACCTGAGAGACAAAGGGGGCGCCGGAGAGCTGTGCCTGTGTAGTGACGTCACGGATTGGTGACGTGGAAGGAACAGGGGCTTTCTTCACAGGGACAAATTACAAAACGGATTATTTCTGCAGTTACAGCACCAATAACTAAAAGAGCCACCTTGTCAGAATGCAGCATTACTGCTGCACAAGGTGGCTCTTTTAGTTTCAAACGCCTGGGGGGGAGGGGGGGGGGTGACAGGTTCCCGTTAAGTGTCAGATCAGTGGCCCAAAGGCATTTAACCCCTTAAAAACATCAGTTACTTATTCAAATGTGTGAAAATGGGCTATTTGCCCACTTTGATGCCAGTTCTGGTGCCCGGAACCCATTTGGGCCAGGCTGGACGGACCTGGGTGTGATGCAGGGCATCACTGTCTGGGCCACTGATCTGAAACTTAAAATACACAGACAGTGATGCCCTGCATCACACCCAGGTCCCTCTAGCCTGGCCCAAATGGGTTCTGGGCACCAGAACTGGCATCAAAGTGGGCAAATAGCCCATTTTCACACATTTGAATAAGTAAGGCTAAGTTCACATTTGCGTTGTGCGCTGCAGCGTCGGCGACGCAACGCACAACGCAAATGTAAACGCATGCACAACGCAGCGTTTTGTGACGCATGCGTCCACTTTTGCATGGTTTTGGGCGC
This sequence comes from Ranitomeya variabilis, assembly GCF_051348905.1. Classification (NCBI taxonomy): domain Eukaryota; kingdom Metazoa; phylum Chordata; class Amphibia; order Anura; family Dendrobatidae; genus Ranitomeya; species Ranitomeya variabilis. The sequence continues at coordinate 144,719,664 of NC_135239.1, read as the reverse complement.
AGAAATAAATGCAACTTGCTGCGTCCTCTGCGCCGACGCATGCACCACAGTGACGCATGCATCACAAAACGCAAGTGCAACGCATGTCCATGCGCCACCATGTTAAATATAGGGGCGCATGACCCATGCGGCGACGCTGCAGCGCCCGACGCTGCGGCGCAGAACGCGAATGTGAACGTAGCCTAACTGATGTTTTTAAGGGGTTAAATGCCTTTGGGCCACTGATCTGAAACTTAAAATACACAAAGTCATTTAACCCATTAAAAACATCAGTTATTTATTCAAATCTGTGAAAAAGGGCCATTTGCCCACTTTGATGCCAGTTCTGGTGCCCAGAACCCATTTGGGCTAGGCTGGAGGGACCTGGGATGGATGCAGGGAATCACTGTCTGTGTATTTTAAGTGTCACATCAGTGACCCAAAGGCATTTAACCCCTTAAAAACATCAGTTACTTATTCAAATCTGTGAAAATGGGCTGTTTGCCCACTTTGATGCCTGTTCTAGTGCCCAGAACCCTTTTGGGCCAGGCTGGAGATAACTGCTTTTGATGTGGGGCTCTCTGTTCTATATGTCTGCAGTGTGAGATCAGTGGCCCAAAGGCATTTAACCCTTTCTTCAGCGCTCTTTGGTGCCCATTTTTCTGCCAATTTTATTGTTTTTGTAGCCATTGTTAAGTGTATTCACATCACGGCACCTCACTGCATTGTCTTTTATTATCGTGATGATTATTTTTTGCTGTTAAACCTATAAAAAACAGAAAAGAAAAAAATTGTGGAATAAGAAACTGACGAATAAGAAACCAACTTCAGCTCCGAATAAGAAACTGAACGAAAAAGAAACCAACTTCAGCCTCCTACAATGAACACTAAGACAACCCCCTCAGCCAATAAATGACTCCCAGCATTACCTGTTCTGTCCCAGCACTTGTCATCGCTACCCATGTGTTCACATTATGTGGTAAAATGTAAAAATCGCTCAGTCTGAAAAGCTCCAAGTGTGAGGCCTGTTATGCTCCGAATACTGCACAACACAGAAGCCCCCGAGCGGCTGCGCCTCCTGCTCCCCTCACAGCACCAGCCGGTGCCTAGCCCAAGGCTGCAGTATATGGGCTCCTGCTCCCTTCACAGCCCCAGCCGGTGACTAGCCAGAGGCTGCAGTATATGGGCTCCTGCTCCCCTCACACCACCAGCCGGTGACTAGCCAGAGGCTGCAGTATATTGGCTCCTGCTCCCTTCACAGCACCAGCCGGTGACTAGCCAGAGGCTGCAGTATATGGGCTCCTGCTCCCTTCACAGCCCCAGCCGGTGACTAGCCAGAGGCTGCAGTATATGGGCTCCTGCTCCCCTCACAGCCCCAGCCCGTGACTAGCCAGAGGCTGCAGTATTTGGGCTCCTGCTCCCCTCACAGCACCAGCCGGTGACTAGCTAGACGCTGCAGTATATGGGCTCTTGCTCCCTTCACAGCACCATCCGGTGACTAGCCCAAGGCTGCAGTATATGGGCTCCCCTCACAGCCTGAGCCGGTGACTAGCCAGAGGCTGCAGTATTTGGGCTCCTGCTCCCTTCACAGCCCCAGCCGGTGACTAGCCAGAGGCTGCAGTATATGGGCTCCTGTTCCCCTCACACCACCAGCCGGTGCCTAGCCAGAGGCTGCAGTATATTGGCTCCTGCTCCCCTCACAGCACCAGCCGGTGCCTAGCCAGAGGCTGCAGTATATGGGCTCCTGCTCCCCTCACAGCACCAGCCGGTGACTAGCCCAAGGCTGCAGTATATGGGCTCCTGCTCCCCTCACACCAGCAGGTGACTAGCCAGAGGCTGCAGTATATGGACTCATGCTCCCCTTACAGCACCTGCCGGTGACTAGCCAGAGGCTGCAGTATATGGGCTCCGGCTCCCCTCACAGCACCTGCCGGTGACTTGCCAGAGGCTGCAGTATATGGGGCTCCTGCTCCCCTCACAGCACCAGCTGGTGACTAGCCAGAGGCTGCAGTATATGGGCTCCTGCTCCCTTCACAGCACCAGCCGATGCCAAGCCCAAGGCTGCAGTATATTGGCTCCTGCTCCCCTCACAGCACCAGCCGGTGACTAGCCAGAGGCTGCAGTATATGGGCTCCTGCTCCCCTCACAGCACCAGCCGGTGACTAGCCAGAGGCTGCAGTTTATGGGCTCCTGCTCCCCTCACAGCACCAGCCGGTGCCTAGCCAGAGGCTGCAGTATATTGGCTCCTGCTCCCCTCACAGCACCAGCCGGTGACTAGCCAGAGGCTGCAGTATATGGGCTCCTGCTCCCCTCACAGCACCAGCCGGTGACTAGCCAGAGGCTGCAGTGTTGTGAAATTGGATTCTGGGTCCCCCGGTGGCCACTTGTGGAATTTAACTTGTGTGCATCATCCCCTCTGTTCACCTGCTCCTATCAGGATGTGGGAGTCGCTATATAACCTTGCTCCTCTGTCAGTTTCATGCCGGTCAACAATGTAATCAGTAGCCTTTCTGTGCATGTTCCTGCTACTAGACAACTCCCAGCTAAGTTGGACTTTTGTCCTTGTGTGTTTTTGCATTTTGTTCCTGTTCACAGCTGCTGTTTCGTTACTGTGTCTGGAAAGCTCTTGTGAGCGGAAATTGCCACTCTGGTGTTATGAGTTAATGCTAGAGTCTTAAAGTAATTTCTGGATGGTGTTTTGATAGGGTTTTCTGCTGACCATGAAAGTGCCCTTTCTGTCTTCATGCTATCTAGTAAGCGGACCTCGATTTTGCTAAACCTATTTTCATACTACGTTTGTCATTTCATCTTAAATCACCGCCAATATATGTGGGGGCCTCTGTCTGCCTTTTGGGAAAATTTCTCTAGAGGTGAGCCAGGACTGTCTTTTCCTCTGCTAGGATTAGGTAGTTCTCCGGCTGGCGCTGGGCATCTAGGGATAAAAAAACGTAGGCATGCTACCCGGCCACTTCTAGTTGTGCGGCAGGTTTAGTTCATGGTCAGTATAGTTTCCATCTTCCAAGAGCTAGTTCTCATATATGCTGGGCTATGTTCTCTCGCCATTGAGAATCATGACAGTTTGACCGGCCCAAAAAAGGGTTAAATTACTGGCTGAGAAAGGAGAGAAAAAAGAAGTCTGCTACAATTTTTTTTTTTTTCCCTCTAGTTCTGAGTGTGCTCTTAATTGAATCAATTGCTAGTCTGCCTATACTGCAGCCTTCCTCTCTTCCTCTCCTTCTAATCCTTGAATGGCTCTGTGTTCACCTGTTTCAAATGGATCTTCAGAGTGTAGCTACAGGTTTGAATAATCTCGCCACAAAGGTACAAAATTTGCAAGATTTTGTTGTTCATGCACCTATGTCTGAGCCTAGAATTCCTTTGCCTGAATTCTTCTCGGGGAATAGATCTCACTTTCAAAATTTTAAAAATAATTGCAAATTGTTTTTGTCCCTGAAGTCTCGCTCTGCCGGAGACCCTGCACAGCAGGTCAGGATTGTAATTTCCTTGCTCCGGGGCGACCCTCAAGACTGGGCTTTTGCATTGGCACCAGGGGATCCTGCGTTGCTCAATGTGGATGCGTTTTTTCTGGCCTTGGGGTTGCTTTATGAGGAACCTCATTTAGAGCTTCAGGCGGAAAAGGCCTTGATGTCCTTGTCTCAGGGGCAAGATGAAGCTGAAATATACTGCCAAAAATTCCGCAAATGGTCTGTGCTTACTCAGTGGAATGAGTGCGCCCTGGCGGCGATTTTCAGAGAAGGTCTCTCTGATGCCATTAAGGATGTTATGTGGGGTTCCCTGTGCCTGCGAGTCTGAATGAGTCCATGACGATGGCTATTCAGATCGATAGGCGTCTGCGGGAGCGCAAACCTGTGCACCATTTGGCGGTGTCTACTGAGAAAACGCCAGAAAATATGCAATGTGATAGAATTCTGTCCAGAAGCGAGCGGCAGAATTTTAGACGAAAAAATGGGTTGTGCTTCTATTGTGGTGATTCAACTCATGTTATATCAGCATGCTTTAAGCGTACTAAGAAGCCTGACAAGTCTGTTTCAATTAGCACTTTACAGTCTAAGTTTATTCTATCTGTGACCCTGATTTGTTCTTTGTCATCTATTACCGCGGACGCCTATGTCGACTCTGGCGCTGCTTTGAGTCTTATGGATTGGTCCTTTGCCAAACGCTGTGGGTATGATTTGGAGCCATTGGAGGCTCCGATACCTCTGAAAGGGATTGACTCCACCCCATTGGCTAGTAATAAACCACAATACTGGACACAAGTGACTATGCGTGTTAATCCGGATCACCAGGAGGTTATTCGCTTTCTGGTGCTGTATAATCTACATGATGTTTTGGTGCTGGGATTGCCATGGCTGCAATCTCATAACCCAGTCCTCGACTGGAGAGCTATGTCTGTGTTAAGCTGGGGATGTAAAGGAACTCATGGGGACGTACCTTTGGTTTCCATTTCATCATCTATTCCCTCTGAGATTCCTGAATTCTTGTCTGACTTTCGTGACGTTTTTGAAGAACCCAAGGTTGGTTCACTACCTCCGCACCGGGAGTGCGATTGTGCCATAGACTTGATCCCGGGTAGTAAATACCCTAAGGGTCGTTTATTTAATCTGTCTGTGCCTGAACACGCTGCTATGCGAGAATATATAAAGGAGTCCTTGGAAAAGGGACATATTCGTCCTTCGTCATCTCCCTTAGGAGCCGGTTTTTTCTTTGTGTCTAAGAAAGACGGCTCTTTGAGGCCGTGTATTGATTATCGACTTTTGAATAAAATCACGGTTAAATATCAATGTCCGTTACCACTGCTTACTGATTTGTTTGCTCGTATAAAGGGGGCCAAGTGGTTCTCTAGGATTGATCTCCGTGGGGCGTATAATTTGGTGCGAATCAAGCAGGGGGATGAGTGGAAAACCGCATTTAATACGCCCGAGGGCCATTTTGAGTATTTGGTGATGCCTTTTGGTCTTTCAAATGCCCCTTCAGTCTTCCAGTCCTTTATGCATGACATTTTCCGCGATTATTTGGATAAATTTATGATTGTGTATCTGGATGATATTCTGATTTTTTCGGATGACTGGGACTCTCATGTCCAGCAGGTCAGGAGGGTTTTTCAGGTTTTGCGGTCTAATTCCTTGTGTGTGAAGGGTTCTAAGTGTGTTTTTGGGGTTCAGAAGATTTCCTTCTTGGGATACATTTTTTCCCCCTCTTCCATCGAGATGGATCCTGTCAAGGTTCAGGCTATTGGTGATTGGACGCAACCCTCTTCTCTTAAGAGTCTTCAGAAATTTTTGGGCTTTGCTAACTTTTATCGTCGATTTATTGCTGGTTTTTCTGATGTTGTAAAACCATTGACTGATTTGACTAAGAAGGGTGCTGATGTTGCTGATTGGTCCCCTGATGCTGTGGAGGCCTTTCGGGAGCTCAAGCGCCGCTTTTCTTCCGCCCCAGTGTTGCGTCAGCCTGATGTTGCTCTTCCTTTTCAGGTTGAGGTCGACGCTTCTGAAATCGGAGCTGGGGCGGTGTTGTCGCAGAGAAGTTCCGACTGCTCCGTGATGAGACCTTGTGCTTTTTTTTCCCGTAAATTTTCGCCCGCCGAGCGGAATTATGATATTGGGAATCGGGAGCTTTTGGCCATGAAGTGGGCTTTTGAGGAGTGGCGTCACTGGCTTGAGGGGGCCAGACATCAGGTGGTGGTATTGACTGACCACAAAAATTTAATTTACCTTGAGTCTGCCAGGCGCCTGAATCCTAGACAAGCGCGCTGGTCGTTGTTTTTCTCTCGGTTTAATTTTGTGGTGTCTTACCTACCGGGTTCTAAGAATGTTAAGGCGGATGCCCTGTCTAGGAGTTTTGAGCCTGACTCCCCTGGTAATTCTGAGCCCACAGGTATCCTTAAAGATGGAGTGATATTGTCTGCCGTTTCTCCAGACCTGCGGCGGGCCTTGCAGGAGTTTCAGGCGGATAGACCTGATCGTTGCCCACCTGGTAGACTGTTTGTTCCTGATGATTGGACCAGTAGAGTCATCTCTGAGGTTCATTCTTCTGCGTTGGCAGGTCATCCTGGAATCTTTGGTACCAGGGATCTGGTGGCAAGGTCCTTCTGGTGGCCTTCCTTGTCACGAGATGTGCGAGGCTTTGTGCAGTCTTGTGACGTTTGTGCTCGGGCCAAGCCTTGTTGTTCTCGGGCTAGTGGATTGTTGTTACCCTTGCCTATCCCGAAGAGGCCTTGGACGCACATCTCGATGGATTTTATTTCGGATCTGCCTGTTTCTCAGAAGATGTCTGTCATCTGGGTGGTGTGTGACCGTTTCTCTAAGATGGTCCATCTGGTTCCCTTGCCTAAGTTGCCTTCTTCTTCCGAGTTGGTTCCTCTGTTTTTTCAAAATGTTGTTCGTTTGCATGGTATTCCGGAGAATATCGTTTCTGACAGAGGGACCCAATTCGTGTCTAGATTTTGGCGGGCATTCTGTGCTAGGATGGGCATAGATTTGTCTTTTTCGTCTGCTTTCCATCCTCAGACTAATGGCCAGACCGAGCGGACTAATCAGACCTTGGAGACATATTTGAGGTGTTTTGTGTCTGCGGATCAGGATGATTGGGTTGCTTTTTTGCCTTTGGCGGAGTTCGCCCTCAATAATCGGGCCAGCTCTGCCACCTTGGTGTCCCCGTTTTTCTGTAATTCGGGGTTTCATCCTCGATTTTCCTCCGGTCAAGTGGAATCTTCGGATTGTCCTGGAGTGGATGCTGTGGTGGAGAGGTTGCATCAGATTTGGGGGCAGGTGGTGGACAATTTGAAGTTGTCCCAGGAGAAGACTCAGCTTTTTGCCAACCGCCGTCGTCGTGTTGGTCCTCGGCTTTGTGTTGGGGACTTGGTGTGGTTGTCTTCTCGTTTTGTCCCTATGAGGGTTTCTTCTCCTAAGTTTAAGCCTCGGTTCATCGGCCCGTACAAGATATTGGAGATTCTTAACCCTGTGTCCTTCCGTTTGGACCTCCCTGCATCCTTTTCGATTCATAATGTTTTTCATCGGTCATTGTTGCGCAGGTATGAGGTACCAGCTGTGCCTTCCGTTGAGCCTCCTGCCCCGGTGTTGGTTGAGGGTGAGTTGGAGTACGTTGTGGAAAAGATCTTGGACTCTCGTGTTTCCAGACGGAAACTCCAGTATCTGGTCAAATGGAAGGGATACGGTCAGGAGGATAATTCTTGGGTCACTGCCTCTGATGTTCATGCCTCCGATCTTGTCCGTGCCTTTCATAGGGCTCATCCTGATCGCCCTGGTGGTTCTGGTGAGGGTTCGGTGCCCCCTCCTTGAGGGGGGGGTACTGTTGTGAAATTGGATTCTGGGCTCCCCCGGTGGCCACTTGTGGAATTTAACTTGTGTGCATCATCCCCTCTGTTCACCTGCTCCTATCAGGATGTGGGAGTCGCTATATAACCTTGCTCCTCTGTCAGTTTCATGCCGGTCAACAATGTAATCAGTAGCCTTTCTGTGCATGTTCCTGCTACTAGACAACTCCCAGCTAAGTTGGACTTTTGTCCTTGTGTGTTTTTGCATTTTGTTCCTGTTCACAGCTGCTGTTTCGTTACTGTGTCTGGAAAGCTCTTGTGAGCGGAAATTGCCACTCTGGTGTTATGAGTTAATGCTAGAGTCTTAAAGTAATTTCTGGATGGTGTTTTGATAGGGTTTTCTGCTGACCATGAAAGTGCCCTTTCTGTCTTCATGCTATCTAGTAAGCGGACCTCGATTTTGCTAAACCTATTTTCATACTACGTTTGTCATTTCATCTTAAATCACCGCCAATATATGTGGGGGCCTCTGTCTGCCTTTTGGGAAAATTTCTCTAGAGGTGAGCCAGGACTGTCTTTTCCTCTGCTAGGATTAGGTAGTTCTCCGGCTGGCGCTGGGCATCTAGGGATAAAAAAACGTAGGCATGCTACCCGGCCACTTCTAGTTGTGCGGCAGGTTTAGTTCATGGTCAGTATAGTTTCCATCTTCCAAGAGCTAGTTCTCATATATGCTGGGCTATGTTCTCTCGCCATTGAGAATCATGACACTGCAGTATATGGGCTCCTGCTCCCTTCACACCACCAGCCGGTGACTAGCCAGAGGCTGCAGTATATGGGCTCCTGCTCCCCTCACAGCACCTGCCGGTGACTTGCCAGAGGCTGCAGTATATTGGCTCCTGCTCCCCTCACAGAACCAGCCGGTGACTAGCCAGAGGCTGCAGTATATGGGCTCCTGCTCCCCTCACAGCACCAGCCGGTGACTAGCCAGAGGCTGCAGTATATGGGCTCCTGCTCCCTTCACACCACCAGCCGGTGACTTGCCAGAGGCTGCAGTATATGGGCTCCTGCTCCCCTCACAGCACCAGCCGGTGACTTGCCAAAGGCTGCAGTATATTGGCTCCTGCTCCCCTCACAGCACCTGCCGGTGACTTGCCAGGGGCTGCAGTATATTGGCTCCTGCTCCCCTCACAGCACCAGCCGGTGACTTGCCAGAGGCTGCAGTTTATGGGCTCCTGCTCCCTTCACAGCACCAGCCGGTGACTTGCCAGAGGCTGCAGTTTATGGGCTCCTGCTCCCTTCACAGCACCAGCCGGTGACTAGCCAGAGGCTGCAGTTTATGGGCTCCTGCTCCCTTCACAGCACCTGCCGGTGACTTGCCAGAGGCTGCAGTATATTGGCTCCTGCTCCCTTCACACCACCAGCCGGTGACTAGCCAGAGGCTGCAGTATATGGGCTCCTGCTCCCTTCACACCACCAGCCGGTGACTAGCCAGAGGCTGCAGTATATGGGCTCCTGCTCCCCTCACAGCACCAGCCGGTGACTAGCCAGAGGCTGCAGTTTATGGGCTCCTGCTCCCTTCACAGCACCAGCCGGTGACTAGCCAGAGGCTGCAGTTTATGGGCTCCTGCTCCCCTCACAGCACCTGCCGGTGACTTGCCAGAGGCTGCAGTATTTTGGCTCTTGCTCCCCTCACAGCACCTGCCGGTGACTTGCCAGGGGCTGCAGTATATTGGCTCCTGCTCCCCTCACAGCACCAGCCGGTGACTTGCCAAAGGCTGCAGTATATTGGCTCTTGCTCCCCTCACAGCACCAGCCGGTGCCTAGCCAGAGGCTGCAGTATATTGGCTCCTGCTCCCCTCACAGCACCAGCCGGTGACTAGCCAGAGGCTGCAGTATATGGGCTCCTGCTCCCCTCACAGCACCAGCCGGTGACTAGCCAGAGGCTGCAGTATATGGGCTCCTGCTCCCTTCACACCACCAGCCGGTGACTAGCCAGAGGCTGAAGTATATGGGCTCCTGCTCCCCTCACAGCACCTGCCGGTGACTTGCCAGAGGCTGCAGTATATTGGCTCCTGCTCCCCTCACAGCACCAGCCGGTGACTAGCCAGAGGCTGCAGTATATGGGCTCCTGCTCCCCTCACAGCACCAGCCGGTGACTAGCCAGAGGCTGCAGTATATGGGCTCCTGCTCCCTTCACACCACCAGCCGGTGACTTGCCAGAGGCTGCAGTATATGGGCTCCTGCTCCCCTCACAGCACCAGCCGGTGACTTGCCAAAGGCTGCAGTATATTGGCTCCTGCTCCCCTCACAGCACCTGCCGGTGACTTGCCAGGGGCTGCAGTATATTGGCTCCTGCTCCCCTCACAGCACCAGCCGGTGACTTGCCAGAGGCTGCAGTATATGGGCTCCTGCTCCCCTCACACCACCAGCCGGTGACTAGCCAGAGGCTGCAGTATATGGGCTCCTGCTCCCCTCACAGCACCAGCCGGTGACTAGCCAGAGGCTGCAGTTTATGGGCTCCTGCTCCCTTCACAGCACCAGCCGGTGACTAGCCAGAGGCTGCAGTTTATGGGCTCCTGCTCCCCTCACAGCACCTGCCGGTGACTTGCCAGAGGCTGCAGTATATTGGCTCTTGCTCCCCTCACAGCACCTGCCGGTGACTTGCCAGGGGCTGCAGTATATTGGCTCCTGCTCCCCTCACAGCACCAGCCGGTGACTTGCCAAAGGCTGCAGTATATTGGCTCTTGCTCCCCTCACAGCACCTGCCGGTGACTTGCCAGGGGCTTCAGTATATTGGCTCCTGCTCCCCTCACAGCACCAGCCGGTGACTTGCAAGAGGCTGCAGTTTATGGGCTCCTGCTCCCTTCACAGCACCAGCCGGTGACTTGCCAGAGGCTGCAGTTTATGGGCTCCTGCTCCCTTCACAGCACCAGCCGGTGACTAGCCAGAGGCTGCAGTTTATGGGCTCCTGCTCCCTTCACAGCACCTGCCGGTGACTTGCCAGAGGCTGCAGTATATTGGCTCCTGCTCCCTTCACAGCACCAGCCAGTGACTAGCCAGAGGCTGCAGTTTATGGGCTCCTGCTCCCTTCACAGCACCTGCCGGTGACTTGCCAGAGGCTGCAGTTTATGGGCTCCTGCTCCCTTCACAGCACCAGCCAGTGACTTGCCAGAGGCTGCAGTATATGGGCTCCTGCTCCCTTCACACCACCAGCCGGTGACTAGCCAGAGGCTGCAGTATATGGGCTCCTGCTCCCCTCACAGCACCAGCCGGTGACTTGCCAAAGGCTGCAGTATATTGGCTCCTGCTCCCCTCACAGCACCAGCCGGTGACTTGCCAAAGGCTGCAGTATATTGGCTCCTGCTCCCCTCACAGCACCTGCCGGTGACTTGCCAGGGGCTGCAGTATATTGGCTCCTGCTCCCCTCACAGCACCAGCCGGTGACTTGCCAGAGGCTGCAGTTTATGGGCTCCTGCTCCCTTCACAGCACCAGCCGGTGACTTGCCAGAGGCTGCAGTTTATGGGCTCCTGCTCCCTTCACAGCACCTGCCGGTGACTTGCCAGAGGCTGCAGTTTATTGGCTCCTGCTCCGCTCACAGCACCAGCCGGTGACTAGCCAGAGGCTGCAGTTTATGGGCTCCTGCTCCGCTCACAGCACCTGCCGGTGACTTGCCAGAGGCTGCAGTTTATTGGCTCCTGCTCCGCTCACAGCACCAGCCGGTGACTAGCCAGAGGCTGCAGTTTATGGGCTCCTGCTCCGCTCACAGCACCTGCCGGTGACTTGCCAGAGGCTGCAGTTTATTGGCTCCTGCTCCCCTCACAGCACCAGCCGGTGACTAGCCAGAGGCTGCCGTTTATGGGCTCCTGCTCCGCTCACAGCACCTGCCGGTGACTTGCCAGAGGCTGCAGTTTATGGGCTCCTGCTCCCCTCACAGCACCTGCCGGTGACTTGCCAAAGACTGCAGTATATTGGCTCCTGCTCCGCTCACAGCACCTGCCGGTCACTAGCCAGAGGCTGCAGTATATGGGCTCCTGCACCCACTGACGTCACACGGCTCAGCCATGACAACAAGAAGGCATCGCGATATTCTTCCGGGGTGATGGACCATGGACGCCTGCTCGGCGGTGGAACGAACCCGGAAGTGGCGCCGCGCTTGAGTCACGGCGTGCCCCGGAAGTGGCGCTGCGCACTGGCTTCTCCCGGCACGGGCACAGTAGGCAGAGTGAGGCTTGTGCTCGAGCCTCGTACACATGGGGCTGCGCCTTCTGCTTCCTTCTCTGGGGCGAGCTGTGCTGTATGACTGATTGCTGGCATTGTTTCATGGGGAGATCGGACAGTGGGACATCCGACGCAGGTATGTGGTGTCACATCTACTGCCAGAGCATGAGCTCCTGGCATCTATCCTGGTGCTACCCCGGCCTCTGTAATGGCGCCTGGAGCATCAGGGAAAGTTACTAAGCGGTGTGTGCTGGCTGTACCCCATACAGGGGAGGTCCAGTCACTGGCCACTGAGCAGGGTCCGACCTCGGGTCGCAGTGCTCAGCAGAACCGCCATTGTATGGATGGAGCAGCAATGCGAATATCTGACCAGTGCTCCATTCCTTTCTTGTTGGGCTGTGCGCGTCATTCCCTTTCCTGTGGGGCTGCGCGCGTCATTCCCTTTCCTGTGGGGCTGCGCGCGTCATTCCCTTTCCGGTGGGGCTGCGCGCGTCGTTCCCTTTCCTGTGGGGCTGCGCGCGTCGTTCCCTTTCCTGTGGGGCTGCGCGCGTCGTTCCCTTTCCTGTGGGGCTGCGCGCGTCGTTCCCTTTCCTGTGGGGCTGCGCGCGTCGTTCCCTTTCCTGTGGGGCTGCGCGCGTCGTTCCCTTTCCTGTGGGGCTGCGCGCGTCGTTCCCTTTCCTGTGGGGCTGCGCGCGTCGTTCCCTTTCCTGTGGGGCTGCGCGCGTCGTTCCCTTTCCTGTGGGGCTGCGCGCGTCGTTCCCTTTCCTGTGGGGCTGCGCGCGTCGTTCCCTTTCCTGTGGGGCTGCGCGCGTCGTTCCCTTTCCTGTGGGGCTGCGCGCGTCGTTCCCTTTCCTGTGGGGCTGCGCGCGTCGTTCCCTTTCCTGTGGGGCTGCGCGCGTCGTTCCCTTTCCTGTGGGGCTGCGCGCGTCGTTCCCTTTCCTGTGGGGCTGCGCGCGTCGTTCCCTTTCCTGTGGGGCTGCGCGCGTCGTTCCCTTTCCTGTGGGGCTGCGCGCGTCGTTCCCTTTCCTGTGGGGCTGCGCGCGTCGTTCCCTTTCCTGTGGGGCTGCGCGCGTCGTTCCCTTTCCTGTGGGGCTGCGCGCGTCGTTCCCTTTCCTGTGGGGCTGCGCGCGTCGTTCCCTTTCCTGTGGGGCTGCGCGCGTCGTTCCCTTTCCTGTGGGGCTGCGCGCGTCGTTCCCTTTCCTGTGGGGCTGCGCGCGTCGTTCCCTTTCCTGTGGGGCTGCGCGCGTCGTTCCCTTTCCTGTGGGGCTGCGCGCGTCGTTCCCTTTCCTGTGGGGCTGCGCGCGTCGTTCCCTTTCCTGTGGGGCTGCGCGCGTCGTTCCCTTTCCTGTGGGGCTGCGCGCGTCGTTCCCTTTCCTGTGGGGCTGCGCGCGTCGTTCCCTTTCCTGTGGGGCTGCGCGCGTCGTTTTCTTTCCTGTGGGGCTGCGCGCGTCGTTCCCTTTCCTGTGGGGCTGCGCAGCACTGTACTTGTCTTTTTCCGGCAGCCCCAATGGTGAATGAATGGAGTAACGGTCAATCTTCTGTCCTGTCACACTATTTCATAGCAGGGATAAAACAAATTTCCCAGTTCCGATGATCGGTGTGATTCCCAGCATTCGAACATCCACTGATAGGCAAATTGTCCTGTGTATAGGAAATAACTTGTGTTAATTGTATATCTCCTTTAACCCCTTCCCGACCTGTGACACAGCGTATGCGTCATGAAAGTCGGTGCCTTCCCGACCTGTGACGCATATGCTGTGTCACAGAATGATCGCGTCCCTGCAGATCGGGTGAAGGGGTTAACTCCGATTTCACCCGATCTGCAGAGACAGGGGGAGTGGTGCTTCAGCCCAGGGGGGGTGGCTTCACCCCCCCGTGGCTACGATCGCTCTGATTGGCTGTTGAAAGTGAAACTGCCAATCAGAGCGATTTGTAATATTTCACCCAAAAAAACGGTGAAATATTACAATCCAGCCATGGCCGATGCTGCAATATCATCGGCCATGGCTGGAAAACCTAATCTGCCCCCACCCCACCCCACCGATCGCCCCCCCAGTGCTCCGGTGCGCGGTCCGCCCCCCTAATAAGTTCTGTCCGCTCCTCTGTCCTCCTGTACGCTCCCCCCGTGCTCCGGTGCCCCCTCCCTGTGCTCCGGTCCCCCCCCCCTGTGCTCCAGTCCCCCCCCCGTGATCCGATCACCCCCCCTTCATACTTACCGGGCCTCCCGATGTCCGTCCGGCTTCTCCATGGGCGCCGCCATCTTCCAATATGGCGGGCGCCTGCGCACTGCGCCCGCAGAGTCTGCCGGCTGGCAGATTCATTTCAGAAGTATTTTGATCACTGCGATATAGCCTATCGCAGTGATCAAAATGAAAAAAAAGTAAATGACCCCCATTTATCACCCCCATAGGGACAATAATAAAAATAAATAAAATATATATTTTTTTTTTCTGCTAGGGTTAGGGTTAGAACTAGGGTTAGAATTAGGGTTAGAATTAGGGTTAGGGTTAGGGGTAGGGTTAGGGCATGTGCACACAGTGCGGATTTGGCTGCGAATCCGCAGCGGATCGGCCGCGGATCCGCAGCGGATCGGCCGCAGATCCGCAGCGGATTGGCCGCGGATCCGCAGCGGATTGGCCGCTGAGAATTCGTAGCAGTTTTCCATCAGGTTTACAGTACCATGTACACCTATGGAAAACCAAATCTGCTGTGCCCATGGTGCGGAAAATACCGTGCGGAAACGCTGTGTATTTTCCGCAGCATGTCAATTTTGTGCGGATTCCGCAGCGTTTTACACCTGTTCCTCAATAGGAATCCGCAGGTGAAATCCGCACAAAAAAACACTGGAAATCCGCTGTAAATCCGTAGGTAAAACGCAGTGCCTTTTACCTGCGGATTTTTCAAAAATGGTGCGGAAAAATCTCACACGAATCCGCAAAGTGGGCACATAGCCTTAGGGTTAGGGTTGGAATTAGAGTTAGGGTACCGTCTCACAGTGGCACTTTGATCGCTACGCCGGTACGATCTGTGACGTTCCAGGGATATCCATACGATATCGCTGTGTCTGACACGCAGCAGCGATCAGGGACCCTGCTGAGAATCGTACGTCGTAGCAGATCGTTTGGAACTTTCTTTCGTCGCTGGATCTCCCGCTGTCATGACACTCAGTCAGAGTGGGAAGCAGACGGCAAGGGACCTGAAGGACACCAAAATGTGAGTATGTACGTTTTTTTTTTTACTTTTACGCTGGTAACCACGGTAAACATCGGGTTACTAAGCGCGGCCCTGCGCTTAGTAACCCGATGTTTACCCTGGTTACCCGGGACCTTGGCATCGTTGGTCGCTGGAGAGCGGTCTGTGTGACAGCTCCCCAGCGACCACACAATGACTTTCCAACGATCACGGCCAGGTCGTATCGCTGGTCGTGATCGTTGGTAAATCGTTATGTGAGACGGTACCCTTAGGGTTGGAATTAGGGCTAGGGTTGGAAATAGGGTTAAGATTAGGCTTGTGGTTAGGGTTAAGGATAGGGTTAGGGTTGTGTTGGGGTTACAGTTGTGGGTAGGGTTGGGATTAGGGTTAGGATTAGGGTTGGATTTAGGGTTACGGGTGTGTTGGGGTTAGGGTTGTGGTTAGGGGTGTGTTGGGGTTAGGGTTGTGATTAGGGTTATGGCTACAGTTGGGATTAGGGTTAGGGGTGTGTTGGGGTTAGTGTTGAAGTTAGAATTGAGGGGTTTCCACTGTTTAGGCACATCAGGGGTCTCCAAACGCAACATGGCGCCACCAATGATTCCAGCCAATCTTGCGTTCAAAAAGTCAAATGGTGCGCCCTCCCTTCCAAGCCCCGACGTGCGCCCAAACAGTGGTTTACCCCCACATATGGGATACCAGCGTACTCAGGACAAACTGGGCAACAACTATTGGGGTCCAATTTCTCCTGTTACCCTTGCAAAAATAAAAAAATACTTGCTAAAACATAATTTTGAGGAAAGAACAATTATTTTTTATTTTCACGGCTCTACGTTATAAACTTATGTGAAACACTTGGGGGTTGAAAGTGCTCACCACACATCTAGATAAGATCCTTTTGGGGTCTAGTTTCCAAAATGGGGTCACTTGTGGGGTGTTTCTACTGTTTAGGCACATCAGGGGCTCTGCAAATGCAACGTGACGCCCGCAGACCATTCCATCAAAGTCTGCATTTCAAATGTCACTACTTCCCTTCCGAGCCCTGACGTGCGCCCAAACAGTGGTTTACCCCCACATATGGGGTACCAGCGTACTCACAACAAACTGGGCAACAAATATTGGGGTCCAATTTCTCCTGTTACCCTTGTGAAAATAAACAATTGCTTGCTAAAACATCTTTTTTGAGGAAAGAAAAATGATTTTTTATTTTCACGGCTCTGCGTTGTAAACTTCTGTGAAGCACTTGGGGGTTGAACGTGCTCACCACACATCTAGATAAGTTCCTTGGGGGGTCTAGTTTCCAAAATGGGGTCACTTGTGGGGGGTTTCTACTGTTTAGGCACATCAGGGGCTCTGCAAACATAACATGATTCCCGCAGACCATTCCATCAAAGTCTGCATTCCAAACCGTCACTACTTCCCTTCCGAGCCCCGCCATGTGCCCAAACAGTGGTTTACCCCCACATATGGGGTATCAGCGTACTCAGGAGAAACTGGACAACAACTTTTGGGGTCAAATTTTTCCTGTTACCCTTGGGAAAATTAAAAAATTCTGGGCTAAAAAAATATTTTTGAGGAAAGAAAACACATTTTTTATTTTCACGTCTCTGCGTTATAAACTTCTGTGAAGCACTTGGGGGTTCAAAGTGCTCACCACACATCTAGATAAGTTCCCTTGGGGGTCTAGTTTCCAAAGTGGGGTCAATTGTGGGGAGTTCCTACTGTTTAGGCACATCAGGGGCTCTGCAAACGCAACGTGACGCCCGCAGAGCATTCCATTAAAGTCTGCATTTCAAAACGTCACTACTTCCCTTCCGCTCCCCGATGTGTGCCAAAACAGTGGTTTACCCCCACATATGGGGTATCAGCGTACTCAGGAGAAACTGCACAACAACTTTTGGGGTCCAATTTCTCCTGTTACCCTTGGGAAAATAAAAAATTGTGGGTTAAAAAATCACTTTTGAGGAAAGAAAAATAATTTTATATTTTCATGGCTCTGCGTTATAAACTTCTGTGAAGCACTTGAGGGTTCAAAGTGCTCACCACACATCTAGATTAGTTCCTTGGAAGGTCTAGTTTCCAAAATGGGGTCACTTGTGTGGGAGCTCCAATGTTTAGGCACACAGGGGCTCTCCAAACGCGACATGGTGTCCGCTAATGATTGGAGCTAATTTTCCATTCAAAAAGCCAAATGGCGTGCCTTCCCTTCCGAGCCCTGCCGTGCGCCCAAACAGTGGTTTACCCCCACATATGGGGTATCATCGTACTCAGGACAAACTGGACAACAACATTTGGGGTCCAATTTCTCTTATTATCCTTGGGAAAATAAAAAACTCCGGGCTAAAAATCATTTTTGAGGAAAGAAAAATATTTTTTTATTTTCATGGCTCTGCGTTATAAACTTCTGTGAAGCACCTGGGGGTTTTAAGTGCTCACTATACATCTAGATTAGTTCCTTGGGGGGTCTAGTTTCCAAAATGGGGTCACTTGTAGGGGAGCTCTAATGTTTAGGCATACAGGGGCTCTCCGAACGCAACATGGTGTCCACTAACGATTGGAGCTAATTTTCCATTGAAAAAGTCAAATGGCGCGCCTTCCCTTCCAAGCCTTGCCGTGCACCCAAACAGTGGTTTACCCCCACATATGAGGTATCGGCGTACTCAAGATAAATTGCCCAACAAATTTTAGGATCCATTTTATCCTGTTGCCCATGTGAAAATGAAAAAATTGAGGCTAAAAAAATTTTTTTGTGAAAAAAAAGTACTTTTTCATTTTTTACGGATCAATTTGTGAAGCACCTGAGAGTTTAAAGTGCTCACTATGCATCTAGATAAGTTCCTTGGGGGGTCTAGTTTCCAAAATGGGGTCACATGTGGGGGAGCTTCAATGTTTAGGCACACAGGGTCTCTCCAAACGCGACATGGTGTCCGCTAACGATGGAGATAATTTTTCATTCAAAAAGTCAAATGGCGCGCCTTCCCTTCCGAGCCTTGCCGTGCACCCAAACAGTGGTTTACCCCCACATGTGAGGTATCAGTGTACTCAGGAGAAATTGCCCAATACATTTTAGGATCCATTTTATCCTGCTGCCCATGTGGAAATGAACAAATTGAGGCTAAAAGAAATTTTTTGTGAAAAAAAAAGTACTTTTTCATTTTTACGGATCAATTTGTGAAGCACCTGGGGGATTAAAGTGCTCACTATGCATCTAGATAAGTTCCTTGGGGCGTCTAGTTTCCAAAATTGGGTCACTTGTGGGGGAGCTCCAATGTTTAGGCACACGGGGGCTCTCCAAACGCGACATGGTGTCCGCTAAAGATTGGAGACAATTTTTCATTGAAAAAGTCAAATGGCGCTCCTTCGCTTCCGAGCCCTGCCGTGCCCACAAACAGTGGTTTACCCCCACATATGAGGTATCAACGTACTCAGGACAAATTGGACAACAACTTTTGTGGTCCAGTTTCTCCTTTTACCCTTGGGAAAATAAAAAAATTGTTGCTAAAAGATCATTTTTGTGACTAAAAAGTTAAATGTTCACTTTTTCCTTCCATGTTGCTTCTGCTGTTGTGAAACACCTGAAGGGTTAATAAACTTCTTGAATGTGGTTTTGAGCACCTTGAGGGGTGCAGTTTTTAGAATGGTGTCACTTTTGGGTATTTTCAGCCATATAGAACCCTCAAACTGACTTCAAATGTGAGGTGGTCCCTAAAAAAAATGGTTTTGTAAATTTTGTTGTAAAAATGAGAAATCACTGGTCAAATTTTAACCCTTATAACTTCCTAGCAAAAAAAAAATTTCTTTCCAAAATTGTGCTGATGTAAAGTAGACATGTGGGAAATGTTATTTATTAACTATTTTGTGTCACATAACTCTCTGGTTTAACAGAATAAAAATTCAAAATGTGAAAATTGCGAAATTTTCAAAATTTTTGCCAAATTTCCGTTTTTTTCACAAATAAACTCAAAAATTATCGACCTAAATTTACCACTAACATGAAGCCCAATATGTCACGAAAAAACAATCTCAGAACCGCAAGGATCCGTTGAAGCGTTCCTGAGTTATTACCTCATAAAGGGACACTGGTCAGAATTGCAAAAAATGGCAAGGTCATTAAGGCCAAAATAGGCTGGGTCATGAAGGGGTTAAAGGGAACCTGTCACCCCCAAAATCGAAGGTGAGCTAAGCCCACCGGCATCAGGGGCTTATCTACAGCATTCTGTAATGCTGTAGATAAGCCCCTGATGTATCCTGAAAGATGAGAAAAAGAGGTTAGATTATACTCACCTGGGGGCGGTCCCGCTGCGGTTCGGGTCCGATGGGCGTCGCGGTCCGGGGCCTCCTATCTTCTCATGATGACGTCCTCTTCTTGTCTTCACACTGCGGCTCCAACGCAGGCGTACTTTGTCTACCCTGTTGAGGGCAGAGCAAAGTACTGCAGTGCGCAGGTACCGGGCCTCTCTGACCTTTCCAGACACCTGCGCACTGCAATACTTTGGTCTGCCCTCAACAGGGTAGACAAAGTACGCCTGCGTTGGAGCCGCAGTGTGAAGACAAGAAGAGGACGTCATCGTAAGAAGATGGGAGGCCCAGGACCGCGACGCCCATTGGATCGGACCGCAGCGGGACCGCCCCCAGGTGAGTATAATCTAACCTCTCTTTCTCATCTTTCAGGATACATTGGGGGCTTATATACAGCATTACAGAATGCTGTAGATAAGCCCCTGATGCTGGTGGGCTTAGCTCACCTTCGATTTTGGGGGTGACAGGGCCTAATATTTGATAAACCTGATGGCTGATTCATGCTGCCTAAATGTCTGATCCCGTTAAATGACAGGTCTCTCCCTAAGCACATGTCGGAAGAGACCTGTCACTCAAGGGGGAGGAGAACAGCCACCATGGAAGAGTTACTGGAGTGGTATTGTCTCCAGCCAGCTTTCATATGTTTTCTTCTGAAATGTGGCAGCATGTAACTGTAAAACATACCTGGTTGGTGCTGGCTATTTTCCGGACTCCTAGACTTGTATAGGTAATTTTGACAGGCTGCCTCCAAAAAAACCATGACAATGTGAACAATACCATATTCTTTAACCCTTTACCGACCTCTGTCTTACTATTACGGCAGAGGTCGGGTCCCCTGCTTTGATGTGGGCTCCGGCGGTAAGCACGCATCAAAGCCGGGACATGTCAGCTGTTTTGTACAGCTGACATGTGCCCGCAATAGCGGCGGGGGAAATTGCGATTCACCCGCCGCTATTAACTAGTTAAATGCCGCTGTCAAATGCTGACAGCGGCGCTTCCGGCCGCGCGGCTTGGAATGCTCCTATCGCCGACCCCCGTCACATGATCGGGGGTCAGCGATGCGTCGGCATAGTAACCAGAGGTCTCCTTGAGACCTTTATGGTTACTGATGCCAGCTTGTTGTGAGCGCCACCCTGTGGTTGGCTCTCGTATCAAGCCTGCAATTCAGCTACATAGGAGCAATCTGATGATCGCTGCTATGTAGCAGAGCCGATCAGGCTATGCCAGCTTCTAGCCTCCCATGGAGGCTATTGAAGCATGGCAAAAGTAAAATAAATAAATAAATAAAAGTTTAAATCACCCCCCTTTCGCCTCATTCAAAATAAAACAATAAAAAAAAAAATCAAACCTACACATATTTGGTATCGCCGTGTTCGGAATCGCCCGATCAATAAAAAAAAAGCATTAACTTGATCACTAAACAGCATGGCGAGAAAAAAAATTAGAAACGCCTGAATTACGTTTTTTTGGTCACCACGTCATTGCATTAAAATGCAGTAACGGGCGATCAAAAGAATGTATCTGCACCAAAATGGTGTCATTAAAAACGTCAGCTCGGCGTGCAAAAAATAAGCCCTCACCTGATCCGAGACCCGAAAAATGGAGACGCTACGGGTATTGGAAAATTGCGCAATTTTTACCCTTCGCCACGACAGCACCCCACATGAGAGAGAGGGATCCGCCCATAGGAACAGGAAACCTACAGAATAAAAGGAGGCGGTCCCCTCTCCTCCTCAGTTTAGGTTTCCTGTTTCTATGGGAACCCGAAGTACCTGCAGTTCAAGAGGATTCCTGGGCCATGCACCCGCCTGCGTCGGTCTCTATGGGAACGGCAGGGGCTGCGGTACCAGAGGCAGCGGCGGGGGAGCCACTGTTTGCAGCCTCCCCCCTCGTCTGATCGTCGCCATGGTCCGGGTTCGGTGCCGCTGGTCCGCCCGGCTCGATGAGGACGCGCGCGCTCAGCGGCCGGCTTCTTATCCAGCAGCCGCCGCATGGTAAGGAGGAGCGGCGCGTCTAACCCGGAAGTCGCTGGAGCACTTCCGGGTTGGGTCCGGGGAGGCAGGAGATTCGGCGCCAGATTTAAAAGTGCAGCACTAGCGTCGGCCGGTGTGTGTAAGTATGGCTTCACCGGCCGATGTAGCGCACTTGCCTGCAACAGAACGGTCTCCCAGTAAGGAGACAAGCGCCAGGAGCAGCACCAAAAGTGGAGATCGATCCCAGGAAAAGCGATCTGCCACCAAACAGAAGGATCTTTCAGCTAAGAATCCGCCTCCAGAACCGGTACCTGTCAGCTTCACTGGGTGAGTTTTAAAAGAGTCTCTTCCCATATGCTGATATATGTTCCTCCTATATCCCCTTCCTCTAGACTAAGAAAAGGACACATAAAACCAAACACAGAGAATGTGCCTTATGTTTGCAACCCCTCCCGAACTCATATACTAAGAGATTGTGTGCAGACTGCATCATATTGACCTTACGACAAGAAAACGTAATGACTCCGTCTGACGTTAGAGCCATAATTCGCGAAGAGATGCAGGGTCTGGCGCATACAAGTAGCGCCAGTACCCGTCAGCCTAGCAGGTCCCGATCTCCAGTAAGCTCGGAGTCAGAGGTAGTACAAAAATCCTCTGATGAAGAGGAGTCCCAGCCAAGTTCATCGGAATATGAAGGAGGCCTTTGTCTACCAAATAGTAGTGTAGACAGTTTAATTAAAGCCGTCAGGTGCACGATGGGGTGCCCAGATGAGAAGGGAAAGAAGTCAGCGCAGGACATCATGTTTGCGGGGTTAGGACAACGAAAACGAAGGTCCTTCCCCGCCATACCCACAATTAAGGAGCTGGTTAAAAAAGAGTGGGAGAAACAACATACAAGAGGATTCTTACCATCCTCTGCTAAAAGACGCTACCCCTTCAGTGATGAAGAACTTAATTCCTGACAAAAGATACCAAAAGTTGATGCTGCAGTGGCTTCAACTTCTAAACAGTCGGTCTTGCCTGTGGAGGACTCAGGGACTCTAACTGATCCGTTAGACCGAAAAGCAGAAGCCTTACTTAAGAGGTCATGGGAGGCTAATACGGGGGCATTCAGACCAGCCATCTCTAGCACCTGTACTGCAAGGTCACTGCTAGTATGGACAGAGCAGCTGGAGGAACAAATTAGAAGTGGAGCTTCGAGAAATACAATTCTGTCGAAAATCCCTCTAATGAAAGATGCAGTAGCATTTCTAGCCGATGCGTCGGTGGATTCGCTACGCCTAACAGCCAGGTCAGCCGGCCTAGTAAACACAGCCCGGCGAGCACTCTGGTTGAAAAATTGGAAAGGGGACGCACAGGCCAAAGCAAAACTTTGTGCGATCCCCTGCCAGGGTGAGTTCCTATTTGGGAAAACTCTGGACGAGCTCTTAAATAAGGCAGGAGAGCGGAAGAAAGGCTTCCCTAACCAGTACCTTCCCTCTTACAGGAGAGCTTTCAGGAGACGCCCCTTTACCAGGAACAAACCTACTGAACAAAGGGAGCGCTGGGAGACAAAGGATCCAAAACAAAGAGGTGCTCTGTTTTCCGGATCCTATAACCAAAAACGTAATAAGTACCGTTAATTATGAAGTGGGCGGTAGATTGAAATATTTCTTTTCTAAATGGAAGCTGATAACATCTAGTCTTTGGATTCTGGACATTATTGGAAACGGATTAAAATTAGAATTTGATAGTATCCCTTGGGATTCTTTTATTGTAACATCTCCAAGAGGTCAACAACAACAAGAAGCTCTAGAATCAGAGATCCTGTCGCTTCTATCTAAAAAAGTATTGATAGAGGTTCCCCGTGATCAAGAAGGGAGGGGGTTCTATTCCCCTTTATTCTTGATCAATAAACCAGATGGTTCATTCAGAACCATCATAAACCTCAAAAAACTAAATTCCTTTTTACGTAACCACACTTTCAAAATGGAATCCATTAGTTCTACCATCAAGCTTTTGTTCCCTAGGTGTGTCATGGCCGGGATAGACCTAAAGGATGCTTACTATCACCTTCCTATACATGCCGAACACCAGCAGTATCTAAGAGTAGCGGTCATCCTGGAGGGACAGGTTCGTCACTTCCAATATGTGGCAATGCCATTTGGGCTTTCTATGGCCCCCCGCATTTTTACAAAAGTGATGTTAGAGGTAATGGCTCATCTACGCCAACGGGACACTTTAATAATACCCTACCTGGATGACTTTCTAGTAGTAGGGAATTCTGTAGCTCAATGTAAATTGCGGTTATCTAACACAATCTCATCCCTGCAGGAGTTGGGTTGGATTATCAACTTCGAAAAGTCCAGGCTGAATCCAGACACTACTCAAATGTTTCTAGGGATCCAGCTAGACTCAGTAAGTCAAAAAAGCTTCCTCCCGCATTCAAAGAAAAGGACTATACAGTCAAAGGTGTCAGAAGCGATAAAGAACCCCTACATGACACTAAGGAAGGCTATGTCCTTACTGGGATCATTGTCCTCATGTATCCCGGCTGTACCATGGGCTCAATTTCATACCCGCCAATTACAGTTCGAAGTACTGTCAGCCCAGGGACGGGTAGGACACCTAGAGAGTAAACTAACTCTCTCTAGAGATGTCATAGAATCTCTATCCTGGTGGCTAGATATGGGACACCTTTCAGGGGGTGTACCATGGATAATAGATCCATCCAGAATAATTACTACAGACGCCAGCCCTACGGGATGGGGTGCACATATGGAGGATGATATAGTCCAGGATACCTGGAATCAGTCAGAATCATCATGTTCATCAAATTGGAAAGAGTTAACAGCAGTAGGGAAAGCCTTAAATTATTTTCTTCCACAGATCCAAGGAGCGGATGTAAGAGTTTTCTCAGACAACTCCACCACAGTGGCCTATGTAAACCGCCAGGGCGGTACACGGTCAGGAAGTCTGATGACCATCGCAGGAGAGATCTTCCAGTTCGCAGAGGCTCATCTTGCGTCCCTAACAGCCCTACACATCAGAGGCATAGAGAATACCAAAGCGGACTACCTCAGCCGAAACAGGCTGCGCCAGGGAGAATGGTCCTTAAACAGAGCCGTGTTCAGACTAATAACAAAAGCATGGGGAGTGCCTCAGATAGATCTATTTGCCACAAGAGGCAACAGACAGGTAGAAAGATTCGCTTCCCTGAACTCCATGGATCACCCAGACATGCTGGACTCTCTACACCATCCTTGGAACTTCAAACTGGCGTACGCCTTTCCTCCAATGTCTCTGATTCCGCTAGTGATCAGGAAGATCAGGAGGGAGCAAGCAAGGGTAATCCTCATTGCACCCTTCTGGCCAAAAAGACCGTGGTTCTCCTGCCTCCAGAGCATGTGTCTATCCGATCCATGGATTCTTCCATTGGACAAGGAACTACTGTTCCAGGGGCCGTTTTTCCACCCGCAAGTGAAAGGGCTTCACTTGACGGCGTGGAACTTGAGCGGCAATTATTAACTTCAAGGGGTTTCTCAGAACAACTAGTAAACACCCTGCTACTAAGTAGGAAAAGATCTACCACCCTGATATATAGCAGGGTATGGAAAAAATTCTTAGACTTTCATACAGTACCATTCACTAAACAGGTTCCGATAACACCTATTCTAGAGTTCCTACAAAAAGGTAGAGAATTAGGACTATCAGTGAACACCTTAAGAGTCCAGATATCAGCGTTAGGAGCCTTATATGGATATAATATAGCCGCTGATAGATGGGTCTCCAGATTCATTAAGTCTTGTGAACGGAGTAACCCAGTACATATTCCCCGTCTACCTCCGTGGGATTTAAATCTAGTGCTAGAAGCCTTAACCAGCTCCCCATTTGAGCCTCTAGATTCTATACCTCTAAATGTCCTCACATATAAGGTAGCCCTCTTGGTAGCCCTGACCTCAGCCAGACGTGTTAGTGACATCCAGGCCCTATCAGTAGACCCACCATTCTTACTGATATTCCATGACCGAATAGTCCTAAAACCAGACCCCTCATACCTCCCTAAGGTAGCATCCACCTACCACAGGTCACAGGAAATATTTCTCCCTTCCTTTTTTGATTCTCCTGTAACCCCTGAACAACAGAAGTTCCACACCTTAGATGTCAGAAGAGCCATCCTGACTTATATAGAAAGGTGTCAAACATGGAGGGAGAGTAGGGCTCTGTTTATCTCCTTTCAGGGCCGCAAGAAAGGACATGGGGTCACGAGAGCTACCATATCTCGGTGGATCAGAGATGCTATCTGCTTGGCCTATACATCGAAAGGCGAGATTCCTCCAGTGGGTATTAAAGCGCACTCAACACGAGCCATGGCTTCCTCCTGGGCGGAACAAGCGGATGTCCCGATCCATCTAATATGTAAGGCCGCAACTTGGTCTACACCTTCTACCTTTTACAACCATTATAGACTTGATCTATCTTCATCGTCTGATTTGACCTTTGGTAGAGCTGTGCTTAGTACAGTTATCCCACCCGAGTAATGACTCTCTGAAAGTCTCTCATGTGGGGTGCTGTCGTGGCGAAGGGTAAAAAGCCGGATTACTCACCGGTAATGCTCTTTTAATGAGTCCACGACAGCACCCATTTACAACCCTCCCTGATTATGCACAGCCCTTTCTTTAATTCACAAATAATGGTTGTATAGAGTTTTTAAGATATTTTGCTGAATAAGAATTAATACTAAAGCTTTTGCGGTTCCCTTTTTATACTCTGTAAACTAAACTGAGGAGGAGAGGGGACCGCCTCCTTTTATTCTGTAGGTTTCCTGTTCCTATGGGCGGATCCCTCTCTCTCATGTGGGGTGCTGTCGTGGACTCATTAAAAGAGCATTACCGGTGAGTAATCCGGCTTTTTTTTTTTTTTTTTTTTTTTTTTTTTTTAAGCAAAGTTTGGAAATTTTTTTTACCACTTAGATAAAACGTATACATAATTAGTCCATAAATATATAGCATAACACATTCAAAATTACTAAGTAACACAAGACCTCTCTAAAAAATTCATATAGATAGGCCACAAGAATGTATAGTTAAAAAATACAAACTTTATTTCAAACAAAAGAGAAAAAGTATCTCAATCATAAATATAAACACATAAATGTAATGTTAATGATGCCTCCAATCTAACATAGGTCCTGGTGAAAAAAATCCACAGTATCTAAATCTCATACAGTATAAACATATCATTCGATATGCCACCTAGTAGCTATTAATATAGATGCATCAATATGATAACGGCAGCTATACAGACAGGTTAAAGTGCATGGTGCCTATGTTTTATTTTATGTCTTATTTTTTGTTTTATTTTATAACGATACCACACATGATTGGAAAAACATCTATGGTGTACCCATACATATAATTAGCCACTGATATGCCTCAGATACTCCAAAGCCAAATACCGATATCAAACTTATTGGACTGATCTGCTCAGCCTCCCTGTAGTCAAGTGCAAATGTGCTGACAGGAGGTATTATAGAGGAACCTGTGTCAGAGATCTAACAATAGTGTTGTAGCATAGCAGACCAAAGTCCTCTGCATGCGGTATAAAGGCTCCCTATAATAAAGTGCAAATGTGCTGACAGGAGGTATTATAAAGGAACCTGTGTCAGAGATCTAACAATAGTGTTGTAGCATAGCAGACCAAAGTCCTCTGCATGTGGTATGGGGCTCCCTATAAAATGCAAATGTGCTGACAGGAGGTATTATAGAGGAACCTGTATCAGAGATCTAACAATAGTGTTTTAGCATAGCAGACAAAAGTCCTCTGCATGCGGTATAAAGGCTGCGCACTGAAAGAACTGAAACCTGTGGCATAGTTACCAGGATAGAAGA
The DNA here is from genome assembly GCF_051348905.1 of Ranitomeya variabilis. Lineage (NCBI taxonomy): Eukaryota > Metazoa > Chordata > Amphibia > Anura > Dendrobatidae > Ranitomeya > Ranitomeya variabilis. The sequence goes on along the minus strand of NC_135239.1, from coordinate 144,692,838 downwards.
CACCGGACCTGAGAACCCCTACGCGCGTTTCGATGTATATTCTTCTTCCGGGGGCATGTAGTGTTAGAGGGAAGTGGGAGTGTTTTATGTAAACCCCAGCCAATCAGATTGTTAAGAGCCCACATGATCCAATATGCTGTGACGAGTGTTACTACACATGGGGCGGAAACTGAACAGACACCAATACAAATTGTACTGCTGGATCAGAATGTGTGGGTATAAAAACTAATCAATTGTGGGCATACGTGCTAACGTTCAGCCCGTAATATAGTGAGTATGCATGTAAAATACAATTCAACATGAATATATTATAGAAGGTGCCGGACCGAAAGTGATCAACGGTGGATAGTAAACAAACCGCAAATATTTTGTTAAAAATACACAAAACCATGTGCTGAATTAGAAAAGGAATTGCGATAATAATATTGCCGTAATAATAGGCTGTGATCGCCATATTGTGTAAAAAATACAAGATAAATCCAGTATTAGCGGCGCATGCGCTGTCGGCGCCGCAAGTAAAGTGACCTATTCCACTGCCGATGGTGACCGGATCTGCGCACTAACCCGATGTTAACGGGTAGGTCACAGGTATAGTCTGTATCAGCAGCAGAATGATCTGCTCGCGGCACAAAGGTGCATGCGCACTACTGGCATCCGTATAACGTGGAAGTGACAGTGCCTAAAGTGCCAAGTGCATAGGGCTATGATGATTAATCACTGTCACATAAAGAGATTGTAATAATAAATGCAACAGTTAATTATAAACAATATCACACATTAGTGACAAATCAAATACATATAATAATGCATATAATTTAAATTAACAATAGGTTGTGAAAAATTAAAATAATCATTCTGCTGCTGATACAGACTATACCTGTGACCTACCCGTTAACATCGGGTTAGTGCCATAGGCACCATGCACTTTAACCTGTCTGTATAGCTGCCGTTATCATATTGATGCATCTATATTAATAGCTACTAGGTGGCATATCGAATGATATGTTTATACTGTATGAGATTTAGATACTGTGGATTTTTTTCACCAGGACCTATTTGTTAGATTGAAGGCATCATTAACATTACATTTATGTGTTTATATTTATGATTGAGATACTTTTTCTCTTTTGTTTGAAATAAAGTTTGTATTTTTTAACTATACATTCTTGTGGCCTATCTATATGAATTTTTTAGAGAGGTCTTGTGTTACTTAGATAAAACGTAACCTAGACATGTTTGGTGTCTATGAACTTGTAGTGACCTGGAGAATCATAATGGCAGGTCAGTTTTAGCATTTAGTAAACCTAGCAAAAAGGCCAAACAAAAAACAAGTGTGGGATTGAAATTTTTTTGCAGTTTCACCGCACTTAAGAGTTTTTTTCCCGTTTTCTAGTACACAACATGCTAAAACGAATGATGTTGTTCAAAAGTGCAACTTGTCCCGCAAAAAACAAGCCCTCACATGGCCATATTGACAGAAAAGTAAAAAAGTTATGGCTCTGGGAAGGAGGGGAGCGAAAAAACGAGAACGCAAAAACGAAAAAGGGCAAGATCTTGAAGGGGTTAATGGGTACTTATTCTAACCATGAAAGATAGATCACATGCATGAATACTATATGTCTGAATGAGGCCCTAAAGGGAATTTTGTGAAGTCTGAACTTTATCCCCTATTCTTGTGGTGGGGATAACTTTCTGATCACTGGGGGGTCCGACCACTATGGTCCCTAGCGATAATGAGAACCTGGGCCCTGAAGAGCCTTGGCTGAATGGCACGGAGATTGAATATGCCCACTGCAGCTCCACTCATTCTAATGGCAGCACCGAGGATCAGCCAATTGCTGCACTCGGCATCCTCCGGTGTTTGCATTAGATTGTATAGTGACAGTGCTGCTCATGTTGAGCCGGCTGTCAGTCAGTGCCGGGAGCGAGGTTACAGCTGCCGCACACTGTATAGTGAGTGGTGGCTGAAGCCGGCTGCACTCCAGTGACTGAAAACCAGAGGGTGCTGGGATGAATAAAGTTCATTTCCTCCCTGCAGCGGGGCTTTTACTGTGGCGGCAACACCACTTCCGAACAGGATTTTACATGACAGGTTCCCTGTAACCCCTTAATGACGAGGCCAAATTTTACAATTCTGACCTCTGTCACTTTATGTGGTAATAACTCTGGAAGGCTTCAATGGATCCCACTGATTCTGAGACTGTTTTCTCGTGACATATTCTACTTCATGATAGTAGTAAAATTTCTTTGTTGAAAAGTTTGAAAAAAAATTGCAACATTCAATCTCTATACTCTTTAAACCAGTCAGTCACGCTGTACAAAATAATTAATAAATAACATTTCTCATGTCTCTGCTTTACATCTGCATCGTTTTTCAAATGTCGTTTTATTTTGTTAGGATGTTAGAGGGGGTTAAACAGTTAGCCGCAATTTCTCATTTTTTTTTCAACAAATTTACAAAACCTGTTTCGTTGGGGACCTATTCACATTTCAATGGACCTTGAGGGGCCTATATATATTGAAAACTCCACAAATGATACCATTTTAAAAACTGCACCCCTCATATACTTCAAAACTGTTCTCAGGAAAACATTTTAACTGTTCAGGTGGTATACAGAAATGAGCGCAAAGTGGAATGAAAAAAAAAGTAAATTTAAATTTTTACTTCTAAAATGTTGCTTTAGCTCCAGTTTCTTTAATTTTTGCAAGAGGTAACACCAAAAAGGAGACGGCCACAGTTACCCACTTTTGTTTTTAGCGCAGTGATAACCCCACATGTAGTCAAAAAGTTCTGTTTGGACAAACGGCCAGGATCGGAACGGAAGGAGCAATATTTGAATTTTGGAACACAAATTGTCTGAAATAAATTGAATCCGAATTTGCTATATTCAGGCCATATTGGTATCCTATTTGTGCCGAGTTTATGTTTGATGACCGTTTCTGAACATATTTACTCATTTTTATTTCCATTGACTCCAATGGCGTTCGGCCAATATTGCAAGAACAATATTCACCGGAGATCGTAATCGGAACAGAATATTGAAAAATTCGCTCAACTCTATTCAAGACCCAAATAACATTTCTTCTCTTCTGACCCCTGATGTGTGCTCACACTGTACTTTACAACCACATTTTGGGTTGTGCTGTGGTTGGGAGAAATTGCATAATGAATAACAGGATTTATTATTATTATTATTATTATTTCTACTTAATACTGAAACAAGTAAAATGTTTCTTTTTAGGAGCTCAAAGAAATCTGTGAAACGCCTGTGGGGCAAAAACTATTAAATACAGTCCTGATGTCACTTTTGGGGGGCAGGGCTGGTCTCTGCTTTTATTGCTTGCTGTTTTCTCTCGTTAGAATGTTTACTGACAGTGCGCTCTCTTGCTGGCTCGTTATTTCTCATCTGAGCCTGCTAGGGAGCGCACTGTCACTGTGAATTGAAAGTAATATTGCACATGTGACAAGGGAGCTCGCACTGCGCATACTTCGGAATTGACAACAGACACATGCACAGTAGAACTAGCCTCTGAAATGGAGGTCACTGATGCCGCTTAATTTTAGGGTGGGGATGATGTCTCATTTTAATATCCCAAACAAAATGTCATCAAAAGGGAAGTAGGTAAAAAATAAAGCAGAGTAGAGAGTGAACAGTAGGGACTTTTTAATTAACGTAAATCTAATAGATTTTCTAATGTACTCTAGACAGCCATTTAAGATTAAAATTGTTAGTTTTGGACCACCCGTTTGACTTTGTGGAATTGTTTGTTGGTTGAGAGGAGTAGTAATATGGTACTAGAATGTTTTTTGCATTACTGCTCGGGTATGTTCCCTCTCCCATAAAGATAGAATATTTAAAAACCAACTAGTAGGTGTATTGTGCATTCTTAACCCCTTTACCCCCAAGGGTGGTTTGCACGTTATGGACGGCCAATTTTTACAATTCTGACCACTGTCCCTTTATGAGGTTATAACTCTGGAACGCTTCAACGGATACCGGTGATTCTGACATAGTTTTCTCGTGACATATTGTACTTCATGATAGTGGTAAAATTTCTTTGATATTACCTGCGTTTATTTGTGAAAAAAATGGAAATTTGGCGAAAATTTTGAAAATTTCGCAATTTTCCAACCTTGAATTTTTATGCAATTAAATCAGAGATATGTCACACAAAATACTTAATAAGTAACATTTCCCACATGTCTACTTTACAACAGCACAATTTTGGAACCAAAATTTTTTTTTTGTTAGGGAGTTATAAGGGTTAAAAGTTGACCAGCAATTTCTCATTTTTACAACACCATTTTTTTTTTAGGGACCACATCTCATTTGAAGTCATTTTGAGGGGTCTATATGATAGAAAATACCCAAGTGTGACACCATTCTAAAAACTGCACCCCTCAAGGTGCTCAAAACCACATTCAAGAAGTTTATTAACCCTTCAGGTGTTTCACAGGAATTTTTGGAATGTTTAAATAAAAATGAACATTTAACTTTTTTTCACAAAAAATTTACTTCAACTCCAATTTGTTTTATTTTACCAAGGGTAACAGGAGAAAATGGACCCCAAACGTTGTTGTACAATTTGTCCTGAGTACGCTGATACCCCAAATGTGGGGGTAAACCACTGTTTGGGCGCATGGGAGAGCTCGGAAGGGAAGGAGAGCCGTTTGACTTTTCAATGCAAAATTGACAGGAATTGAGACGGGACGCCATGTTGCGTTTGGAGAGCCACTGATGTGCCTAAACATTGAAACCCCCCACAAGTGACACCATTTTGGAAAGTAGACCCCCTAAGGAACTTATCTAGATGTGTGGTGAGCACTTTGACCCACCAAGGGCTTCACAGAAGTTTATAATGCAGAGCCGTAAAAATAAAACAAAAATTTTTTCCCACAAAAATTATTTTTTAGCCCCCAGTTTTGTATTTTTCCAAGGGTAACAGGAGAAATTGGACACTAAATATTGTTGTCCAATTTGTCCTGAGTACGCTGATACCTGATATGTGGGGGGAACCACCGTTTGAGCGCATGGCAGAGCTCGGAAGGGAAGGAGCATCATTTGGAATGCAGACTTAGATGGATTGGTCTGCAGGCGTCACATTGGGTTTGCAGAGCCCCTAATGTACCTAAACAGTAGAAACCCCCCACAAGTGACCCCATATTGGAAACTAGACCCCCCAAGGAACTTATCTAGATGTGTTGTGAGAACTTTGAGCCCCCAAGTGTTTCACTACAGTTTATAACGCAGAGCCTTGAAAATAAAAAATCTTTTTTTTTCCCACAAAAATTATTTTTTAGCCCCCAGTTTTGTATTTTCCCAAGGGTAACAGGAGAAATTGGAGCCCAAAAGTTGTTGTCCAATTTGTCCTGAGTATGCTGATACCCCATATGTTGGGGTAAACCCCTGTGTGGGCACACGGGAGAGCTCGGAAGGGAAGGAGCACTGTTTTACTTTTTCAACGCAGAATTGGCTGGAATTGAGATCGGACGCAATGTCGCATTTGGAGAGCCCCTGATGTGCCTAAACAGTGGAAACCCCCCAATTATAACTGAAACCCTAATGCAAACACACCCCTAACCCTAATCCCAACGGTAACCCTAACCACACCTCTAACCCAGACACACCCCTAACCCTAATCCCAACCCTATTCCCAACCGTAAATGTAATCCAAACCCTAACTTTAGCCCCAACCCTATCTTTAGCCCTAACCCTAGCCCTAACCCTAGCCCTAGCCCTAGCCCTAGCCCTAATGGGAAAATGGAAATAAATACGTTTTTTTAATTTTTCCCTGACTAATGGGGTGATGAAGGGGGGTTTGATTTACTTTTATAGTGGGTTTTTTAGCGGATTTTTATGATTGGCAGCCGTCACACACTGAAAGACACTTTTTATTGCAAAAAATATTTTTTGCGTTACCACATTTTGAGAGCTATAATTTTTCCATATTTGAGACCACAGAGTCATGTGAGGTCTTGTTTTTTGCGGGACAAGTTGACGTTTTTATTGGTAACATTTTCGGGCACGTGACATTTTTTGATCGCTTTTTATTCCGATTTTTGTGAGGCAGAATGACCAAAAACCAGCTATTCATGAATTTCTTTTGGGGGAGGCGTTTATACCGTTCCGTGTTTGGTAAAATTGATAAAGCAGTTTTATTCTTCGGGTCAGTACGATTACAGCGATATCTCATTTATATAATTTTTTTATGTTTTGGCGCTTTTATACGATAAAAACGATTTTATAAAAAAAATAATTATTTTGGCATCGCTTCATTCTGAGGACTATAACTTTTTTTATTTTTTTGCTGATGATGCTGTATGGCAGCTCTTTTTTTGCGGGATAAAATGACGCTTTCAGCGGTACCATGGTTATTTATATCTGTCTTTTTGATCGCGTTTTATTCCACTTTTTATTTGGCGGTATGATAATAAAGCGTTGTTTTTTTGCCTCGGTTTTTTTTTTTTTTTTCTTACGGTGTTCACTGAAGGGGTTAACTAGTGGGACAGTTTTATAAGTTGGGTCGTTACGGACGCTTCGATACTAAATATGTACTTTTATTGTTTGTTTTTTTTAAATTTAGATAAAGAAATGTATTTATGGGAATATTTTTTATTTTTTTTCTTTATTTAGGATTTTTATTTTTTTTATTTTTTTTTACACATGTGGAAATTTTTTTTAAAACTTTTTTTACTTTGTCCCAGGGGGGGACATCACAGATCGGTGATCTGACAGTTTGCACAGCACTCTGTCAGATCACCGATCTGACTTAGAGCACTGCAGGCTTACCAGCGCCTGCTCTGAGCAGGCACTCGGTAAGCCACCTCCCTCCCTGCAGGACCCGGATGCCGTGGCCATCTTGGATCCGGGACCTGCAGCGAGGAAGGAGGTAGGAGACCCTCGGAGCAATGCGATCACATCGCGTTGCTGCGGGGGTCTCAGGGAAGCCCGCAGGGAGCCCCCTCCCTGCGCGATGCTTCCCTATACCGCCGGCACACCGCGATCATGTTTGATCGCGGTGTGCCGGGGGTTAATGTGCCGGGGGCGGTCTGTGACCGCTCCTGGCACATAGCGCCGGATGTCAGCTGCGATAGGCGCTGACAATAAGTAAAAGCAGAGCACAGCGGTGACATCACTGCGGTGCCCTGCTTTCCTGCCGGCGCTCACAGTTAGTGCGGGAAGCTGACGGCAGGGGACCTGACGGACACCGGAATGTGAGTATGTACTGTTTTTTTTTTTTTACATTTACGATGGTAACCAGGGTAAACATCGGGTTACTAAGCGCGGCCCTGCGCTTAGTAACCCGATGTTTACCCTGGTTACAAGCGAACGCATCGCTGGATCGGTGTCACACACACCGATCCAGCGCTGACAGCGGCAGATCCAGCGACGAAATAAAGTTTCAAACGATCTGCTACGACGTACGATTCTCAGCAGGGTCCCTGATCGCTGCTGCGTGTCAGACACTGCGATATCGTATGGATATCGCTGGAACGTCACGGATCGTACCGTCGTAGCGACCAAAGTGCCACTGTGAGACGGTACCCTTAGCTAAATTTAACGAATTGGAGGCCTCACATAAGCGCTCTCAAGACCCCCAGCTGTTGCCTGAGTTGTCCACTAGAGAATATCAAATCTGTTGAATTTTGCATATGCCAGCTTTACCAAAATTCACCACAAATCGAAAGACAATAAAGCTTCCAATTGTCCTAAAAAGGCGTGTATAACATGCTGAGCTCTTCTAGAATAGTATCTAACTTCTTGCAAACACAGCCGTAGTAATATTGAAGTGATCTCAACATATAGTATATGGCTATGGATAAATGGATATTAAAAAGACTGGAGTATGTGGAGTCAGGAAGGAATCTTTTTCCCCAATGTGGAGCTTACTATTTGCCACATGGGTTTTTTTTTGCCTTCCTCTGGATCAACATGTTAGGGCATGTTAGGTTAGGCTATGGGTAGAACTAGATGGACTTAAAGTCTTCCTTCAACCTTAATAACTATGTTACTATGTATGTATATTGGTTACCAACACACTGCAATGTCAGTGTATATGGAAAAGGTCAGATCTATTTAACAAGCAATGGTCCAAAAATTATCCCAACAGATTTGTACTGGAATAGTATGGCATTTGGCCTCTTGGTGTGGTATAACCTTTTGGCTTGGCTTTGGTTCGTTTTTTTTTTTTTTTTTCCTCGTGGCTTAGTTTAGGCTTTTGTCTTAAAGCTTTGCTAGATGTAGCCTTTTGCCTTTTTTTAATTTGATTTAGCCTTGGGCCAGGTGGCCTTGCTTTGTTAGCTTGCTGGCTACCTAATGGATTTTCTGGGGATGGCTCATGGATGTGTGGCCCTCTATTTCTAGATGTGGATCTTTATTATGCCTCATGATGTGATCGGCCTGCTGCCTCACAACATGGTTGTGTCCTGTTGCTGCTGCCTTAGGACTTCACTATGTTTTGGTCTGCTGCTCGTGCAGCCAAACTCAGTGAAGGTCAAACTCTGGCTGTTAACATTCTGTTGTGGCTCTATCAGACATTAGGGGGTCAGGCAGTTCAAGTCTTTAATATGCATGCCTGGTGAGCCCAACAAAATTCCAGACTATTTCTCCTACTTAGATGCAGGAAAGCTATATATCTTGGTGCTGTGTTAGCCAGTAGATAGATGGGCATTTTTCACTATATCAGATGAAACCATTACAAGCCCAGTCAGTCCTATTATTCTAATGTCGTAAGATGGTCTTGTTATCATTAAGTTGGTAAACCGTCAATGTCCCAGTCAATCCTAGTTGGAGTTTTAGAACCCCAATTCCAAAAACGTTGGGACACTGTACCGTGAAGAAAACAAGAATACTAAGATTTGGAAACTTATAGAAATATTTTATTCAAATCAGAACACATATCAAAAGGTGAGAAATAGACATTTTTTCTATTTCATTTGAAAATAAATTAACTACCGTAATTTAGAAGTAAATGGCAGCAACACATCTAAAAAAAAAAAGAAAAAGTTGAGACAGAGCCATGTCTATAATTTTGTAGCATCCCCTATTCTTAGTCTGTAAATGTCTTCTGGGGAGTGAGGAGACCAATTTCTGGAGTTTTGGGAGAGGAATGTTGTCCCATTCTTTTCTGAAGTAGGATTCATCATCAGGTTATGTGCAGCAACAGCATTATTAATGGAGAGCCATCCAGTGTGACCTTTGCTGGTAGATGCAGAGGATCACTCATTCACTTAGGCTAGTTTCACACTAGCGTTTATCCAGGCTGTGGAGGTATGCAGACTTCCTCTGTGAAGCCCCGCCCACTGCCGCGCCTCTTCGTTCAGCTCCGCCTACGGCTGCATGCGGCATGCGCACCCTATCTTTAACATTGGGTACTCGGGCCATGCCGCTGTATGCGGATGCCGCTGCATGCGTCGTTTTGACGGTGCGGCATCTGCACGAAAATGCAACATCCGCATACAGCGGCATGGCCTGCGTACCCAATGTTAAAGATAGGGTGCGCATGCTGCATGCAGCCATAGGCTTAGCTGAACGAAGAGGCGCGACAGTGGCCGGGGCTTCACGGAGGAAGTCTGCATGCCTCCGCAGCCCGGATAAACGCTAGTGTGAAACTAGCCTTACCGTATATAGCTTTTATTGCCTGTGCTCCTAAACTGTAACACAACTTGGCAGCACTAAAACCTGTCAAGTTGGAAATGGTATCTGATCTGCTGGCAGGATGTTATTGAAAAGAAGTAGCTGATCATATTGATATACATTTTTTGTCGGTTGAGTTTCAGCTAATCTTGCATTTTATTCATTGACATCCCTGATGCTTTTATTCATATGAGTCTATTGGACCGTCCTCTATCCAGTGATTCACAGTCTTCCCTGTATTACTATACATGCAGACATAGCTGCCAATCACTGATAGGCAGGGACTCATGGATACAATCAGCATGGACTTCTGTGAATAAAATACAAGTTATACTGAATGTTTTCCAATAAACTTATGTTTTTCTGCTCAGCTTTTCCTCTACAAGAGTGTTTCCCAAACTTCAGTCCTCGTGGCCTCCAACAGGTCATGTTTTCTGGATTTCCATAGCGTTGCACAGATGTCAGAATTCCTGATGTCGTGATAGTATTGCACAGGTGACGGAAGTATTATCAAGACTTCAGGAATTCTCTCATCTTTACAATGCTATGGAAAACCAGAAAACATGACCTGTTGGGGACCACGAGGACTGGAGTTTGGGAAACACTGTTCTATACCATAGTCCAGACCAGGGTTACATCATCACAGAATGGATGCAACATTTTAAGCTGTTGGGGCTTGAGATATGTCGTTGAGAATAATTTGAAGTAGTTGTAAAAAGTGGATAACCATTGACTGGTGTTGGAACCACATCCTACTGCTTAACTTGTTCTTGTGGCCGTTGGACATTGTGGCTGCACAAACCATTGACCCAGTAGGCTATGAAAAACCTGTAAAGTGGGGAAAATAAGTATTTGATGCACTGTGTCGATTTTGCAAGTTTTCCCACCTACAAAGAATGGAGAGGTCTGTAATTTTTATCGTAGGTACACTACAATTGTGAGAGACAGAATATAAAAAAAAAATCAAGAAAAACACATCATAGGATTTTTACATAATTTAATGTCCAATTTAATGGAAGAATTAAGTATTTGGTACAATAAGAAAGCAGAACTTAGTATTTAGAACACAAACCTTTGTTTGCAATTGCAGAAGTCAAACATTTCTAGTTAGTTCTTGACCAAGTTTGCACACACTGCAGCAGGGATTTTGGCCCAGTTGCCCATATCCAGATCTTTCAAGTTTTGGAGCTGTCGCTGGGCAACCTTGAGTTTCAGCTCCCTCCAAAGATTTTCTATGGGGTTCAGGTCTGGAGACTGGCTAGGCCACTATGGTACTTTCAAATGCTTCTTATGGAGCTGCTCTTTAGTTATCCTGGCTATGTGTTTTGAGTCATTATCATGCTGGAAGACCCAGCCATGACCCATCTTCAATGCTCTTACTGAGGAAAGGAGGTTGTTGGCCAAAATCTGGCAATTCCTGACCCAATCCATCGTCCCTTCAATATGTCATGTCCCTTTTGCGGAAAAACTCTCCCAAATCATGATATCATGATATGTTTCTCCCACCAGGCTTCACGGTTGGGATGGTGTTCTTGGGGTTGTACTCATCCTTCTTCATCCAAACATGGCAAGTGGAGTTGATACCAGGGTCATTCCATGTCAAGTGAACCAATGATTTTTACCTCTATATTTTTAATTCTTTTGAGATTTTGTTATTTGGTAATAGTGTGTCAGAGAATGCAAAATGTGAAGAAAAAAAATTATTTATTTTTTTAAATTGATTTGTCAGTTTGGAAAAAGTGCGAATTTCGGTGTTACCTGCTTTTGCATTTCTCCTCCTAACTCACCTAACTCCTAATTTCACCAGATATGTCACAGGAGTATCTTTGTTAATATTTTACCCATGCAAACACAAAATTTTAAAACGCATTTCCAAAAAATTTCAAAAACTGCACATGTGCCTGCTATGCTCTTAGCCACATCTGTACTAAAAGTTGGGATCATATTTAAAAATTAAATAAAACTATTAGTGTCAATTTGAAAATCTTGAATTCAGATCTGTTCAGCCTGTGGTCTAAAAGTGTGGGGACTATATTTACCAAATAATCCATGATTTTTAGATCTTACTGTATTATTTTATTATGTTACAGCTTAGAAGCAGCAGGGGACAGAGGAGAAAGCTTTGTTAGGGCTGAGAATGACCAGGGGTGGACAGTGACTGCAGAGCAGATGACAGGCCGGCAGCTCGGGCCTCCAGAGGCCATAGTCACACCAAATCTTAACACCCAGGCAACTCCTCAAATGGAGGGAGAAAAATATTCTTAACATCCAGTTCATATATTGTACAAACCAGTACTACGAAGAGGAGGAGAGTTTGTGAAAACCTCGGTTACAGGAAGCAGAACCCATCACGGGGACTCAGCAATACCGGACTGTCATCCCATGTAGTGAAAATAAAGACAGTGAAGTCCATGAAATGGTAGAAGGCGGCACAAGATTGGCAATGGATGACATAACTGGTGATGTAAACATGAGGCTGAATGACCTCGGGGAGATCAAAACATCCAACACCGCGGAGACACCATCACGTGTTTCTCAACGCAGTGATCCAGAACGAGAAAGACCAGAAAGAACTGGTGATGTGACCTGTGAATATGATCGGCGCTGGTGGCTGGCTATTGTACTCTCCAAAGATTGTGAAAATGAAGAAGTAGAAGTGACTTTTTTGCACCTTCTGGTCCAGCGCCGTCCTTTGTGTATCCAAGAAAACCAGATAGTGTAAAAGTGAACAAAAATCAGATATTAACTCAGGTGGAGCCGAGCACCATGACAGGCCGTCCATTGCTAGTAAGCGCTTATGGACAAGACTACATTTCACCCACTAGAAGGGACAAATTGATGATAAAAGGCCAGTTTAAAAACCCACTATTAATTTTGATTAGTTCATATTTTATAGAACGAGGATTTAACTACTGGACTATTCTTTTTAAAGGCTTCATAAATGACATGTTTAGTGATTTAATAGAAAAAGAATTGCTACATGTATAAATAGTTGGTAAAAATATTGGTTCTTTTAATCTTGTTTTTAACATATAATTAGGATGAGACTGTATTTAGAAAATCACACTTGAGGATGCGATCACCTTTTTTCTTTTGGTTTGTTCAATGAATTCAGGTTGAAAATGCTGAGCAAGTTGTAATATGATGATTAAGATGTATTTGTTTTTTGTGTTTCTTTATTGCATATAAATGTTGAATTCAATAAGTTGTAATTTAAAAAGAAAAAAGGAAGAAACTCACACAAACAAAATCAGATGACTCAAGGCTTAAAAAAAAAATACAAATTTGATAGGTCCCAAGTTGAATCCCTGTACAAATATAAACAAGAACACAAGTAACACACGCATTTTTTTCACAATTTTAACCCTTTCAAGACATGAGCCGTACTATTACGGCGCATGTCGTGTCTCCCCCTTTGATGTGGGCTCCGGCGCTGATCCCACATCAAAGTCGCGACATGTCAGCTGTTTTGTACAGCTGACATGTGCGCGCAATAGCGGCGGGTGAAATCGCTATTCACCCGCCGCTATTAACCTGTTAAATGCCGCTGTCAAACGCTGACAGCGGCATTTAACTAAAGCTTCCGGCCGTGCGGCGTGTGCCAGGACAGTAACCATAGAGGTCCTTGAGACCTCTATGGTTACTGATGCTGGCCTGCTGTGAGCGCCCCCCTGTGGTCGGCGCTCACAGCACCTGCAATTCAGCTACATAGCAGCGATCTGATGATCGCTGCTATGTAGCTGAGCCAATCGAGTTGTGCCAGCTTCTAGCCTCCCATGGAGGCTATTGAAGCATGGCACAAGTAAAAAAAAAAAATGTTTTTAAAAATATGAAAAAAAATGTAAAAAAATATAAAAGTTTAAAACACCCCCATCCTAAATAAAACAATTAAAAAAATCAAACATACACGTATTTGGTATCGCCGCTTTCAGAATCGCCTGATCTATCAATAAAAAAAAAAAGCATTAACCTGATCGCTAAACAGGGTAGTGAGAATAAAAATTTGAAACGGCAGAATTACGTTTTTTGGTCGCCGCGACATTGCATTAAAATGCAATAACGGGCGATCAAAAGAACGTATCTGCACAAATGTGATATTATTAAAAACGTCAGCTCCGCACGCAAAAAATAAGCCCTCACCCGACCCCAGATCACGAAAAATGAAGACGCTTCGGGTATCGGAAAATGGCACTTTTTTTTTTTTTTTTTAAGCAAAGTTTTTTGAATTTTTTTTCACCACTTGGATAAAAAATAACCTAGACATGTTAGGTGTCTATGAACTCGTAATGACCTAGAGAATTACAATGGCAGGTTAGTTTTAGCATTTAGTGAACGTAGCAAAAAAGCCAAACAAAAAACAAGTGTGGGATTGCACTTTTTTTGCAATTTCACCGCACTTGGAATTTTTTTCCCGTTTTCTAGTAAAAGACATGGTAAAACCAATGATGTCGTTCAAAAGTACAACTCGTCCCGCAAAAAAATAAGCCCTCACATGACCATGTTGACGGAAAAATAAAAAAGTTATGGCTCTGGGAAGGAGGGAAGTGAAAAACAAAAACGCAAAAACGGGCCGTGACTTGAAGGGGTTAAAACATTTGTTTTTTCACAATTTTGCATCAAAATTTTGAATTTGATTTCTCCAAAACAAAATATAGAAACATAGTCTTGTGATATATCAAATGAAAGCCGGTACCATTCTGAGAAAAATGATGCCTCTCCCACCTCTTTACATTTTTTATCATATCTCGGACTAGAATTAAGATAAAGCCATACCAGGCCAAAATCAGCGCTTTTTCAAACCTTTAGAAGTCTGTAAAAAAAATGAACTGATGAAGAAGAAAAATTCAAAGCTTTTACCGTAATTTGTAATTACCGTATTTTTCGGACTATAAGACGCACCGGACTATAAGGCGCACCCAGGTTTTAGAGGTGGAAAATAGGGAAAAAAAATATTTGAAGCAAAAAAATGTGGTAAAATATTTAATAACATAAATAACATACTAATAGTATGTTATTATGTTGGAAGCTGCGGGACCAGTGTGGTGTCTGTACAGTACTATGTGAAGACGCTGGAGGGTGAGTATAAGAATGGGGGCACAGGGCTTATATTGAAAGCACCACTCCAGCACTGCAAAATAACACTGGAGTGCTGCTTTAAAATTCCATGGGAGAACTATAACTCCCAGCATGTCCTGCAGATCCTATGACATGCTGGGAGTTATAGTTCACCACAGGAGTGGCAGAGTGCTTTATTGTGTATTGTAAAGACTAACCTCTTAATTGTGGCAGCCTGCCTGTGGTGAGGTAAAAGTATCCCATGACTGCACACAGAGCCCTCCCTCTTGTTGCCTCTCCACAGCACAGGTTATGAGGAAGCTGCAGATTCTAGTGGGGAGCCTGAAGGACCTGTGATGATGTCAAGAAGAGGGAGGGCTCTGAGCTGCCATGTGATGCTCCAGCCCGCCCACTTCTGACATCATCACAGGTCCTGTTTGTGCACAACACTCGGCGTCCAAGCATGGCAGGCAGGTACGCAGCGATCTCCTCTCTCCTCTGGCCCCTGCTGCTGCTGCCTCCTTCCCAGGACACACAGATCTCCCTAGCTGCTGCAGGAGTCAGCAGCTGAGGAAGCCATGCGTGTCGCTGCTTAAGTGCAGCATTCATTTGCTGCTCCCGGCTCACCGCTCAGCTGATCGGTGGGCGGGGAGCAGCTAATAAATATTCACTCCACTTAATCAGCGGGACCATGTGGTTTCTCCCAGCAGCTGATTCCGGGCAGCGGGGACATCCTGAAGTGGGATAACAGTGCGATCCCACTCACTGCTGCCCCCCTCCCCACATGCTATATCCGTACTATAAGACGCACCCACACTTTCCTCCCAAATTTGGAGGAAAAAAAGTGCGTCTTATAGTCCGAAAAATACGGTAACTAAATTTGTACTTCATAAAAAAAAAATCTAAAGATGTCAGGTAAAAAAAAATAAATCATATTTGGATCACTTGATATGGAATGACCCAACAAAAAGTTAAATTTTGGTCTCATCTGACCACATGACCTTCTCCCATCATAAACATTCTAATATGGTGAGTGCCATAAAAGAAAAGTGATGAAGGGTATAATTAACCCCTTAATGACCGCCAATACGTCTTTTAACTGACCTGAGATATAAGAGAATAGCCTCCCCATACAGATGACAATCCAGCATCTGTCGGTTGTGCACTATAGCTGACAACTTGCTGCATCAGCCACGATCATTGTTTGCACCTTCCAAATCTGTTTAACCCCTTAGTTGCTGCTGTCAATAGTGACTACATCATTATAAATGGTTAACAGAGTGTGGGGGCTTCCTCTTTATCCCCATTGGCACTCTGAGATCATGATTGTGTGGTCCTAATGTTTGCTATCGCAATTCATGGCCAAATAGTGGCCTTAGTGTCTGATGGCTGTTGTAACCTGTTCAGAAGTCAGCAACATTTAGGTGGTAAAAATACACATTTTCATTCCCGTCATGCCACTTTGCATTAATTCCGGAAAATCACCTGAAGGGTTAATAAACTATTTGATAGAAGTTTTCAATATGTCAGGGGGTGCTGTTTTTAAAATGGTATAACTTTTGGGGGTTTACCAATATATGGAACCCTTCAAGTCACTTCAAACATGGATAGGTCCCTAAAAAAAGAAATATTGAAAATTTCCTTGAGAAAATGAAAAATGACTGCTACATTTTTAAACCTCCTAAAATGTAACAAAATAAAAGAAAATTTTACAAATGGTGCTGATGTAAAGCAGACATGATAGAAATGTTATTTATTAATGTTTTTCTGTGGTATGACTATCTGAATTAAAGGGATAATCATTCAAAGTGTTGAAAATTGCTAATTTTTTAACATTTTCTCAAATTTCTAATATTTTTTATAAATAACCACAAAACATATTGACCTAAATTTACCATTATAATAAAGTATAATGTGTCACAAAAAATCACTCAAAATCACTGGGATTTGTTGAAGCTTTCCAGCATTATTACTACATAAAGGGACACTGGTCAGATTTAAAAAATTTGGCTCCGTCACTAAGGGTTTAAGAAAACTGTATGTTTATTTGTAAATAGTTAAAATAGTAATAATACATAAGACAAAAACGGTGGAAAGAGAAACCTCCAAATGCAGGGGGAGGTTGCCCAGCACAGATCCAACAGATGGTGTAAGTATAAGTATTCTAATCTTGGTATAATTAGAAATAGTGGTTACAACAACATTTGAATAAGGTGCCCAGTGACAATATATTTAAGCGCTGGAGACAGTTAATATATAGATATGTTCAAAATATGCTATATTCCCTAAAGTAAAGAGTCATATAGAGGTATGCCCAGCCAGGCAACATTTATTGCTAATAAAACTGGGGAGTGGTGCAGCTACTATACTACCTATATGCCGCCTGAACAGTAAAGGGAGGGAAAAGAAAATGCACTGTTATGAATCAGTTACCTGCCGTATGGATGTTGATATATCTTGTAGATTGTGAGCCCTCGCGGGCAGGGTCCTCACTCCTCCTGTACCAGTTATGACTTGTATTGTTCAAGATTATTGTACTTGTTTTTATTATGTATACCCCTCCTCACTTGTAAAGCGCCATGGAATAAATGGCGCTATAACAATAAATAATAATAATAATAATAATAATAATATCAGGTCCGTGCGCTATGTGTGGAGTGCTGGTGCTGCTCCCCCGAGCCCGACGAGCGCCGTTTCGCAATAGCTTCTTCAAAAGGGGCCCCAAATACTGCTGGACCATTAATCAAATTGATTTCTTGAATGCTGCAAAATTCAAATTTTGCTCAGAATTGAAAAACTTAAACCCTGTCCCCAGAGCAGCACAGCTTTTCCCATTGGTGGCAGTGGGGCTGCGGAGTTCATTCAGCAGAGGATTCGTCTTCTGTCAGAGCCATTCCATGCACCCATTAGCCCATTCTTATGCTTTCATGAGTTACCGATGGATGAACATTACAGCAGGGAAAGTGCAGAAGTCCCACATACCGGTCACCAGTGCACCGATAAACGCCAGCCGCAGGCTGATTTTCATAGACCATGATTTTTACCATGGTAGTACATTGTACAAGCGATCAGATAGGTTCAGGTCCCCTAAGAAAAGTAACTTGTAAAAACTGTATATAATTCTGATTGCTACCTCCTCACTGTTTTTTTCATAATAGGAAAATAAACATTTTGTTTCTCCATGTTTGTGGATATCTACTCAAAAACTGTGGAATTGCATTTGTTTGCACAGTTCCACCGCAAGTTTTTTTTTTCCAACTTCCTGTACATTGAATGGCAAAAGTACAACTCAGCCCTGAAAAAAAGAAAACCTCACGTGTGTGGGTGGGAAAATGAAAAAGTTATGGCTCTCTGAAAAGGGAGGAAAAAAATGGGAAAATCTCCATATTGGTGCACTTTTTAAAATGGAATGATTTGTGAAGTTTTTGTTTATATAGGACCATTAAACACATATGAGAATGAAACTGGCTCCTAAAAATTAGGTTTCTGAAAGTTTGTGGAAATAAACTTTAAGAAACTGGAGAATTTTATTTTTTCTATAAATTACTGTTGTTTTTTCTTATTGAAAGCATATTCCATTACTATGCCTTTTATGTATCTGATTGAGATTTCTGCAGTTTCATGGACATGCTGTATATTGTCTCATTCCAGATGTGAAGCAGTTTCTAATCTGCAGTGTGTCAAAGGGTCGATAGTGATTTGCTGGATCGCTGCTTCCAACAACTGGCGCTATACAGTTCAAGTCCTCTTTCCCTCTGAACAGGCAATTTGCACATTAAATTTTGCACAGCGAATAAGCCTCCTCACCTTGGCATACCAGGGCCAGTATGTCACTCTCCACAAGGACCCAAGGGGTAACATTACTCCTTGCAGAGAGTGACATGTTAAGCATGCCAAGTTGAGGAGACTTTTAAGCCACGATACTCCTCTGGGAAATATGCTAATTGTTTCTTCAGAGATAAAGCTTCCTCTGTTTAGAGACAATTTTCATATTGCCCAGCGGAGCATTGCAGCTTAAGTCTCCTCATCTAGGCATGTTTAACATGTCACTCTCTGCAAGGAGAAACCAGCCAAACCAGATCTCCCACTTTGCACTGACGAGGGGCAGTACCCCGAAGCACAGTGTCTGCAAATTGAGATTCTGGTTTTGCCTTTTATCCTAATTCATGTGATAAGGCTCGTTAAAGTGTTGACATTGACTGTTAGGATTGCTACTTCCTATAGATGGCACTAGAGTTCTAGTTCTTTTCCTCTCTGAAGAGACAATCTCTACAAAGTGAACCATTGCCCCTTTGACCTCAGTCCAGAGCCTCTCACTTAACCAAATCAGTTCTCATACTTTGCACTGATATGGGTCAATAGCCCAAAACACCTTGTCTGCAAATTGAGATTCTGATTTGGCTTTTATCCTAAGGCCGGGATCACACACAGCGAGATACGGCCAAGTCTCGCAGGTTAAAACCAAGCTCTGGCACCGGCACTCCACAGCGGAGTGTGCGGCCGCATAGCAACACATGGAGCTGCACGCTCCGCTCCACAGTGCCGGTGCCAGAGCTTGGTTTTAACCTGCGAGACTCGGCCGTAACTCGCTGTAGTGTGACTCCGGCCGAAGGCTAAGTTCACACTAGGTGTTTTTGTGGTGTTTTATTTCTGAGGAAAAACGTGCACTCTTGGCAGAAAAGAAGCCGCGTCAAAACCGCATGTTTTGGTACTGTTTTTCAGGATCCCAAAGTTCAGCTTTGCTTCCACCACAGAAGCATGAACACAGTTTACCAATTAAAGACATGTGTTCATGAAAAAATACACATAGAAATGTAACAGCTGAGGAAAGTGAATTACGTAGTTACATAGTTATTAAGGTTGAAGGAAGACTGTAAGTCCATCTAGTTCAACCCATAGCCTAACCTAACATGCCCTAACATGTTGATCCAGGGGAAGGCAAAAAAACCCCATGTGGCAAAGGGTAACTCCACCATGGGGAAAAAAATTCCTTCCCGACTCCACATACGGCAATCAGACTAGTTCCCTGGATCAACGCCTTATCAAGGAATCTAGTGTATATACCCTGTAACATTATACTTTTCCAGAAAGGTATCCAGTCCCCTCTTAAATTTAATTAATGAATCACTCATTACAACATCATACGGCAGAGAGTTCCATAGTCTCACTGCTCTTACAGTAAAGAATCCGCGTCTGTTATTATGCTTAAACCTTCTTTCCTCCAGACGTAGAGGATGCCTCCTTGTCCCTGTCTCAGGTCTATGATTAAAAGGATCATCAGAAAGGTCTTTGTACTGTCCCCTCATATATTTATACATTAACATAAGATCACCCCTTAGTCTTCGTTTTTCCAAACTAAATAGCCCCAAGTGTAATAACCTATCTTGGTATTGCAGACCCCTCAGTCCTCTAATAACCTTGGTCGCTCTTCTCTGCACCCGCTCCAGTTCAGCTATGTCTTTCTTATACACCGGAGACCAGAACTGTGCACAGTATTCTAAGTGTGGTCGAACTAGTGACTTGTATAGAGGTAAAATTATGTTCTCCTCATGAGCATCTATGCCTCTTTTAATACATCCCATTATTTTATTTGCCTTTGTAGCAGCTGCCTGACACTGGCCACTGAATATGAGTTTGTCATCCACCCATACACCCAGGTCTTTTTCATTGACGGTTTTGCCCAGAGTTTTAGAATTAAGCACATAGTTATACATCTTATTACTTCTACCCAAGTGCATGACCTTACATTTATCCCCATTAAAGCTCATTTGCCATTTATCAGCCCAAGCTTCTAGTTTACATAAATCATCCTGTAATATAAAATTGTCCTCCCCTGTATTGATTACCCTGCAGAGTTTAGTGTCATCTGCAAATATTGAAATTCTACTCTGAATGCCCCCTACAAGGTCATTAATAAATATGTTAAAAAGAAGAGGGCCCAATACTGACCCCTGTGGTACCCCACTGCTAACCGTGACCCAGTCCGAGTGTGCTCCATTAATAACCACCCTTTGTTTCCTATCCCTGAGCCAGCTCTCAACCCACTTACACATATTTTCCCCTATCCCCATTACTCTCATTTTATGTAACAACCTTTTGTGTGGCACCGTATCAAAAGCTTTGGAAAAGTCCATATATACTACGTCCACTGGGTTCCCTTGGTCCAGTCCGGAACTTACCTCTTCATAGAAGCTGATCAAATTAGTCTGACATGAACGGTCCCTAGTAAACCCATGCTGATACTGGGTCATAAGGTTATTCCTCTTCAGATACTCCAGTATAGTATCCCTTAGAATGCCCTCCAGGATTTTACCCACAGTAGAGGTTAAACTTACTGGCCTATAATTACCGAGTTCAGTTTTTGCCCCTTTTTTGAATATTGGCACCACATTTGCTATACGCCAGTCCTGTGGTACAGACCCTGTTATTATGGAGTCTTTAAAGATTAAAAATAATGGTCTATCAATGACTGTACTTAGTTCCTGCAGTACTCGGCGGTGTATCCCATCTGGGCCCGGAGATTTGTCAATTTTAGTTATTTTTAGACGCCGCTGTACTTCCTGCTGGGTTAAGCAGGTGACATTTAATGGGGAATTATTATCACTAGTCATATTGGCTGCCATGGGATTTTCTTTTGTAAATACTGATGAAAAAAAGTCATTTAGCATATTGGCTTTTTCCTCATCCTCATCCACCATTTCACCCAGACTATTTTTAAGGGGGCCAACACTGTCATTTTGTAGTTTCTTACTATTTATATAGTTAAAGAATATTTTGGGATTATTTTTACTCTGTCTGGCAATGAGTCTCTCTGTCTCAATCTTTGCTGCCTTGATTTGGTTTTTACAGAATGTATTTAATTTTCTGTATTTATTTAATGCCTCCTCACTACCTACTTCCTTTAATTCTCTAAATGCTTTCTTTTTGTCCCTTATTGCGCCCCTTACAGCTGTATTTAGCCATATTGGTTTCCTCCTATTTCTAGTATGTTTATTCCCATACGGTATATACTGTGCACAGGTCCTATCCAGGATGCTAATAAATGTCTCCCATTTTCTTTGTGTATTTTTGTGTCTCAGGATATCGTCCCAGTTAATTGCACCAAGATCCTCTCTCATCCGTTGGAAATTTGCCCTCCTGAAGTTTAGGGTCCTTGTCACCCCCCTACTATTGGTCTGGAATAATTTGTCTAAAGTTTGTCTAAAGGTACCTTCACACTAAACGACTTTGCAACGATAACGATAGCGATCCGTGACGTTGCAGCGTCCTGAATAGCGATATCGTTGTGTTTGACACGCAGCAGCGATCAGGATCCTGCTGTGATATCGCTGGTCGTTGCTGAAAGTCCAGAACTTTATTTGGTCGTCAGATCGGCGTGTATCGTTGTGTTTGACCGCAAAAGCAACGATGCCAGCAATGTTTTACAATGGTAACCAGGGTAAATATCGGGTTACTAAGCGCTGGGCAGCGCTTAGTAACCCGATATTTACCCTGGTTACCATTGTAAAAGTAAAAAAACAAACAGTACATACTCACCCTCTGATGTCTGTCACGTCCCCCGGCGTCCGTGCTGCTGCTCAGAGCTTCCTGCACTGAATGTGTCAGTGCCGGCCGTAAAGCAAAGCACAGCGGTGACGTCACCGCTGTGCTTTCCGGCTGGCGCTTACACAGTGCAGAGAAGCACAGCGCCGGGGGACAGACACCGGAATGTAAGTATGTACTGTTTGTTTTTTTTATGTTTACGCTGGTAACCAGGGTAAACATCGGGTTACTAAGCGCGGCCCTGCGCTTAGTAACCCGATGTTTACCCTGGTTACCCGGGGACTTCGGCATCGTTGGTCGCTGGAGAGCTGTCTGTGTGACAGCTCTCCAGCGACCACACAGCGACGCTGCAGCGATCGGCATCGTTGTCGATATCGCTGCAGCGTCGCTAAAGGTACCTTCACACTAAGCGACTTTGCAGCGATAACGATAGTGATCCGTGACGTTGCAGCGTCCTGGATAGCGATATCGTTGTGTTTGACACGCAGCAGCGATCTGGATCCTGCTGTGATATCGCTGGTCGTTGCTGAAAGTTCAGAACCTATTTGGTCGTCAAATCGGCGTGTATCGTCGTGTTTGACAGCCAAAGCAACGATGCCAGCGATGTTTTACAATGGTAACCAGGGTAAATATCGGGTTACTAAGCGCAGGGCCACGCTTAGTAACCCGATATTTACCCTGGTTACCATTGTAAAAGTAAAAAAAACAGTACATACTCACCTTCTGCTGTCTGTCACACGTCCCTCGCCGTCCTCTTCCCGCACTGACTGTGAGTGCCGGCCGTAAAGTAAAAGCAGAGCACAGCGGTGACGTCACCGCTGTGCTCTGCTTTCACTTTACGGCCGGCACTGTGGGAAGCAGACGGCGAGGGACCTGACGGACAGCAGAAGGTGAGTATGTACTGTTTGTTTTTTTTACATTTACAATGGTAACCAGGGTAAACATCGGGTTACTAAGCGCGGCCCTGCGCTTAGTAACCCGATGTTTGCCCTGGTTACCCGGGGACTTCGGCATCGTTGGTAGCTGGAGAGCTGTCTGTGTGACAGCTCTCCAGCGCCACACAACGACTTACCAACGATCACGGCCAGGTCGTATCGCTGGTCGTGATCGTTGGTAAATCGTTTAGTGTGAAGGTACCTTTAATGTGACGGTACCTTAAGACACTGGCAGTGCATGGAGTTTGTAGGACATGGTTTAACTTTAACACTTTGCTCAGCTATTGAGTTGCTAACTCATTGTGCAATCTCACACCTCGGTCAGCCACAGGCATTGTTCAATCTCACACCTTTGTTGGCCAATTTTTTTTTGTACATATAACTAATTTAATTAAACTGTACTAATCCAAACTGCCATCTCAGGTGACTAAGGCAAGATGGGATGGGAAAGCGTCCTGTATGAATCCCCCAACTGCCGTCACTCTTCTCTTCAGGGCCGATGGTCCCCGCCCCCTGAGCGCTGTTATCGTCTGAAATCCGGCGCCTGCGCTGTGCGTGCCTGCCTGGGGCCTGCGCAGTGTTCATTGTCAGTGCGGCCACACTGTTGCTGAAGCCCCCGCCCCGCACTGTTATTCATTATGCACAGTGCGGGGCTGGGGTTCCTGGGCATGCGCACTGCGCTGTTTAGACGCTCCCCAGCTCCGACGCTCCCCAGTTCCCCCGCCTTCCCAGGAACCCCAGCCCCGCACTGTGCATAATGAATAACAGTGCGGGGCGTGGGCTTCAGCAACAGTGTGGCCGCACTGACAATGAACACTGCGCAGGCCCCAGGCAGGCACGCACAGCGCAGGCGCCGGATTTCAGACGATAACAGCGCTCAGGGGGCGGGGACCATCGGCCCTGAAGAGAAGAGTGACGGCAGTTGGGGGATTCATACAGGACGCTTCGGACCGCCTCCAGGTATAATATCTGGTATGTGTGGCCAATTTTTAAAACGCTTTTTTGAGGTAATAAATGAATCAAAAACTAAGAGAGCCACCTTGTTAGACTGCAGCATTACTGCTGCACAAGGTGGCTCTTTTAGTTTATAACGGCTGGGGGGGGGGGGGGGGGGGGGGGGGGGGGTGACAGTGGCCCTTTAATGAACCTAGCAAAAAAGCCAAACAAAAAACAGTGTGGGATTGCACTTTTTTTGAAATTTCACCGCACTTGGAATTTGTTTCCCATTTTCTAGTCCATGACATGGTGAAACCAATGGTGTCGTTCAAAAGTACAACTCGTCCTGCAAAAAGTAAACCCTCACATGACCATATTGACGGGAAAATGTAAACATTATGGCTCTGGGAAGGAGGGGAGCGAAAATGCAAAACCGAAAAAAGCTTCAGGGGTTAACCCCTTCCCGACATTTGACGTACTATCCCGTCGAGGTGGGGTGGGCCCGTATGACCGCCGACGGGATAGTACGTCATCACCGATCAGCGGCGCTCACGGGGGGAGCGCGGCCGATCGCGGCCGGGTGTCAGCTGCATATCGCAGCTGACATCCGGCACTATGTGCCAGGAGCGGTCACGGACCGCCCCCGGCACATTAACCCCCGGCACACCGCGATCAAACATGATCGCGGTGTACCGGCGGTATAGGGAAGCATCGCGCAGGGAGGGGGCTCCCTGCGGGCTTCCCTGAGACCCCCGGAGCAACGCGATGTGATCGCGTTGCTCTGAGGGTCTCCTACCTCCCTCCTCGCCGCAGGTCCCTGATCCAAGATGGCCGCGGCATCCGGGTCCTGCAGGGAGGGAGGTGGCTTACCGAGTGTCTGCTCAGAGCAGACACTTGGTAAGCCTGCAGCCCTGCACAGCAGATCGCAGATCTGGCAGAGTGCTGTGCACACTGCCAGATCAATGATCTGTGATGTCCCCCCCTGGGACAAAGTAAAAAAGTTTAAAAAAATTCCCCACATGTGTGTAAAAAAAAAAAAGTTAGGGTTAGGGTTAGGGCTAGGGTTGGGGCGAGGGTTGGGGCTACAGTTAGGGTTGGGGCTAAAGATAGGGTTAGGGTTTGGATTACATTTACGGTTGGGAATAGGGTTGGGTGTGTCTGGGTTAGAGGAGTGGTTAGGGTTACTGTTGGGATTAGGGTAAGGGGTGTGTTTGGATTAGGGTTTCAGTTATAATTGGGGGGTTTCCACTGTTTAGGCACATCAGGGGCTCTCCAAACGGGACATGGCATCCGATCTGAATTCCAGCCAATTCTGCGTTGAAAAAGGAAAACAGTGCTCCTTCCCTTCAGAGCTCTCCCGTGTGCCCAAACAGGGGTTTACCCCAACATATGGGGTATCAGCGTACTCAGGACAAATTGGACATCATCTTTTGGGGTCCAATTTATCCTGCTACCCTTGGGAAAATACAAAACTGGGGGCCAAAAAATAAGTTTTGTGGGAAAAAAAAGATTTTTTATTTTCACGGCTCTGCGTTGTAAACTGTAGTGAAACACTTGGGGGTTCAAAGTTCTCACAACACATCTAGATAAGTTCCTTGGGGGGTCTAGTTTCCAATATGGGGTCACTTGTGGGGGGTTTGTACTGTTTGGGTACATCAGGGGCTCTGCAAATGCAACGTGACGCCTGCAGACCAATCCATTTAAGTCTGCATTCCAAATGGCGCTCCTTCCCTTCCGAGCTCTGTCATGCGCCCAAACAGTGATTCCCCCCCACATATGGGGTATCAGCGTACTCAGGACAAATTGAACAACAACTTTTGGGGTCCAATTTATCCTGATACCCTTGTGAAAATACAAAACTGGGGGCTAAAAAATCATTTTTATGAAAAAAAAAATAAATTTTATTTTCACGGCTCTGCGTTATAAACTGTAGTGAAACACTTGGGGGTTCAAAGTTCTCACAACACATCTAGATAAGTTCCTTGGGGGGTCTAGTTTCCAATATGGGGTCACTTGTGGGGGGTTTGTACTGTTTGGGTACATCAGGGGCTCTGCAAATGCAACGTGACGCCTGCAGACCAATCCATTTAAGTCTGCATTCCAAATGGCGCTCCTTCCCTTCCGAGCTCTGTCATGCGCCCAAACAGTTGTTACCCCCCCACATATGGGGTATCAGCGTACTCAGGACAAATTGGACAACAATGTTTGGGGTCCAATTTATCCTGATACCCTTGTGAAAATACAAAACTGGGGGCTAAAAATCATTTTTGTGAAAAAAAAAAAAAGAATTTTTATTTTCACGGCTCTGCGTTATAAACTGTAGTGAAACACTTGGGGGTTCAAAGCTATCAAAACACATCTAGATAAGTTCCTTAGGGGGTCTACTTTCCAAAATGGTGTCACTTGTGGGGGTTTTTAATGTTTAGGCACATCAGGGGCTCTCCAAACGCAACATGGCATCCCATCTTAATTCCAGTCAATTTTGCATTGAAAAGTAAAATAGCGCTCCTTCCCTTCTGAGCTCTGCTATGCACCCAAACAGTGGTTTACCCCCACATATGGGGTATCGTCGTACTCAGGACAAATTGCACAACAACTTTTGTGGTCTAATTTCTTCTCTTACCCTTGGGGAAATAAAAAAATGGGGGCGAAAAGATCATTTTTGTGAAAAAATATGATTTTTTATTTTTACGGCTCTGCATTATAAACTTCTGTGAAGCACTTGTTGGGTCAAAGTGCTCACCACACATCTAGATAAGTTCCTTAAGGGGTCTACTTTCCAAAATGGTGTCACTTGTGGGGGGTTTCAATGTTTAGGCACATCAGGGGCTCTCCAAACGCAACATGGCGTCCCATCTCAATTCCAGTCAATTTTGCATTGAAAAGTCAAATGGCGCTCCTTCCCTTCCGAGCTCTGCCCTGCGCCAAAACAATGGTTTACACCCACATATGGGGTATCAGCGTACTCAGGACAAATTGCACAACAATTTTTGGGGTCCAATTTCTTCTCTTACCCTTGGGAAAATAAAAAATTGGGGGCGAAAAGATCATTTTTGTGAAAAAATATGATTTTTTATTTTTACGGCTCTGCATTATAAACTTCTGTGAAGCACTTGTTGGGTCAAAGTGCTCACCACACATCTAGATAAGATCCTTAGGGGGTCTACTTTCCAAAATGGTGTCACTTGTGGGGGTTTCAATGTTTAGGCACATCAGGGGCTCTCCAAATGCAACATGGCGTCCCACCTCAATTCCAGTCAATTTTGCATTGAAAAGTCAAATGGCGCTCCTTCCCTTCCGAGCTCTGCCCTGCGCCCAAACAATGGTTTACACCCACATATGGGGTATCAGTGTACTCAGGACAAATTGCACAACAATTTTTGGGGTCCAATTTCTTCTCTTACCCTTGGGAAAATAAAAAATTGGGGGCGAAAAATCATTTTTGTGAAAAAATATGATTTTTTATTTTTACGGCTCTGCATTATAAACTTCTGTGAAGCACTTGTTGGGTCAAAGTGCTCACCACACATCTAGATAAGATCCTTAGGGGGTCTACTTTCCAAAATGGTGTCACTTGTGGGGGGTTTCAATGTTTAGGCACATCAGGGGCTCTCCAAATGCAACATGGCGTCCCATCTCAATTCCAGTCAATTTTGCATTGAAAAGTCAAATGGCGCTCCTTTCCTTCCGAGCTCTGCCATGCGCCCAAACAGTGGTTTACCCCCACATTTAGGGTATCAGCGTACTCAGGACAAATTGTACAACAAATTTTGGGGTCTATTTTCTCCTGTTACCCTTGGTAAAATAAAACAAATTGGAGCTGAAATAAATTTTGTGTGAAAAAAAGTTAAATGTTTATTTTTATTTAAACATTCCAAAAATTCCTGTGAAACACCTGAAGGGTTAATAAACTTCTTGAAAGTGGTTTTGAGTACCTTGAGGGGTGCAGTTTTTAGAATGGTGTCACACTTGGGTATTTTCTATCATATAGACCCCTCAAAATGACTTCAAATGAGATGTGGTCCCTAAAAAAAAAATGGTGTTGTAAAAATGAGAAATTGCTGGTCAACTTTTAACCCTTATAACTCCGTCACAAAAAAAAATTTTGGTTCCAAAATTGTGCTGATGTAAAGTAGACATGTGGGAAATGTTACTTATTAAGTATTTTGCGTGACATAAGTCTGTGATTTAAGGGCATAAAAATTCAAATTTGGAAAATTGCGAAATTTTCAAAATTTTCGCCAAATATTCATTTTTTTCACAAATAAACGCAAGTTATATCGAAGAAATTTTACCACTATCATGAAGTACAATATGTCTCGAGAAAACAATGTCAGAATCGCCAAGATCCGTTGAAGCGTTCCAGAGTTATAACCTCATAAAGGGACAGTGGTCAGAATTGTAAAAATTGGCCCGGTCATTAACGTGCAAACCACCCTTGGGGGTGAAGGGGTTAAAGTACCTCCCAGCTGCCTTACTGAAACTGGAGCTACTGAAAGACAGTTATCGGGGCTTCACAGATGTGCTGCATAGCCAGCTGTCAATCAAAGTGTCAGGGCATGCTCACAGCCACCACTCAAAGTATAGCATGCACTGACTAGCTGATCTGTAGCCAGGTCTATAACTGAAAGCTAACAGCTCCCAGGAGGAAAAATAATGATTTTCTCCTGAAGCCGCACTTTTAGTAAGGCAGCCAATCAGCATTGTAATGCCATTTATTTTCAGATTATCCCTATATCTGCAAGTAAATAACGTTTTCAAAGCGTACATGTTCCCTTTGAAAACACATTTTACAGAAGTCATTTTCTGCTGATACTTTCCCTTTGATCATTTTGGACCAATGATTGCCGCAGTCATTACTACAACTTCATATTCCTATGGGCCTTCCCTAAATGATTGAAATTGTAATATTTGCTTATAAACCAGTGCTGGTCTACGGGCTTAAGTTTTTCTGCGGGGAGAGGCCAAATCTGCGTTAGGTGAGCTATAAGCTACGCAATACTCTAGGAATTTAAATATGCAATAAGTTGGTTCAGAGAGGAATCGGCTATGTTCATGAATGAATGTGGGAATTATAAATATGCAATAAGTTGGTTCATAGAGGAATCTGCTATGTTAATGTATAAATGTGGGAATTATAAATATGCAATAAGTTGGTTCAGAGAGGAGTCGGCTATGTTCATGAATGAATGTGGGAATTGTTTGCTGTGACATTGGCAAAACAGTTGTTTGAAGATTAGTAATATTGCCTTAATTATTATCATATCTTTTATTTTAGGAGTTAGAATTTTAAAGCAGAGTGGATTTTGTCAGCCTTCCTGGCCTAATGCCTCCTCCCTCATCCGAGGGTGGACGTGGTGGAGGAGGGCCCAAGGAGGAGGATGAATTGCTAATAATGGAAAGACCACCTGCTCCTAGTCCGAAGAGTGAGACAATTGCCAATGATTTGCAAGAATTGTCTTTACAACCTGGATTTGAGATACCATCTGCTGCTCTCGGACTGAAAACTCCACCGCTCAGTGAACGGAAAAATGGTAACCTATAGAGAACATAATTTACAATTATTATTTTCTAAAAGTTTTATTTTAGTAACGTGTGTTCTTCTTTAAATACTTGGCAATGTATACATTTTATTATTCAATTCTGGAAAAGCTAGGTCTAGACGCTACCAACGATATGTCGCAGGGCTTAGCCAACACAGCCTGGTTGAGGATCACTAGCTGAACAATTAAAGGGGTTGTCCACTAGTGGGACAACCCCTTCTCAATCTGAATGTGTGTCCCCGTTAAAATAAAAACCCTTGTACTCGCCTCCCATGCCGGTGCCACTCCAGCAGTGTCAGTACTTGGTTTCAGGAGAGGTTATGTCATGCAAGCCCTGCGCCCAATCAGCGCTATGGTAACCGTCCTCGCCTTTGAACGTACTGTATAAGTGATCAAGAGTGGGTGAGAGAGCAGCCGCAGCTTTGACTTCCTGCTAATGATCAATAGGCCTGAAGGCGGTGACAGTGACCCCAGCAATTATTGGGTGCAGGGCTCACGTAAAACAACCTCCCCTGAATCCAAGTACCGACATTGCTGGAACGGAGCCGACACGGGAGGGGAGTACAAGGGTTTTTATTTTAACATGGGAACACATTCAGATTGAGAAGGGAGTGTCCTAGTAGTGGGGACCCCTTTAAATAAAATATGAAAATTAAATTTCTCCTGCTGCTTCCTGTTTTGTAACGGATTTAGTGATTGTGATGAATAAGATATGTTCACACGAGAATTGAGTAAACTAACGTAAACGTATATACTCGAGTATAAGCCGACTCGAATACAGTTACGTCCATATATATTTGGACAGAGACAACATTTCTCTAATTTTGGTTATAGACATTACCACAATGAATTTTAAACTAAACAATTCAGATGCAGTTGAAGTTCAGACTTTCAGCTTTCATTTGAGGGTATCCACATTAAAATTGGATGAAGGGTTTAGGAGTTTCAGCTCCTTAACATGTCCCACCCTGTTTTTAAAGGGACCAAAAGTAATTGGACAGATTCCAAATATATATGGACCTAACTGTATAAGCCGAGGCACCTACTTTTGCCATTGAAAACTGGGTAAGCTTATTGACTCGAGTATAAGCCGGGTATGCATTGACCCCTCATCCCTGTCCTGCTATGCATGGCTCTCCCTTTCCTGTCCTGGTATGAATGCCTCCCCATCCCTGTCTGCATGCCCCCCGTCCCTGTCATTGTATACATGCTTTCCCTTCCCTGTTCTGGTATGCATGCCTCCCCCGTTCCGTCTTTGTATGCATGCCTCCCCCGTTCCGTCCCTGTATGCATGCTTCCCCCGTTCCGTCCCTGTATGCATGCCTTCCCCTTTCCGTCCCTGTATGCATGCCTCCTTATCCCCTATCCTTGTGTGTATGTTTCCTAATGAAAAAAAAACAAAACCTCACACTCCCCTACCTGCACGCCCTTGGTGCTGGTACCGCATCTCGTTCCCGCCACAGGCACCTGCCTGCTGCTCTTCCTGTTCTCAGCGGTCACATGGTACCACTCATTAAAGTGATGAATATGCGCTCCTCGCCTATGGGAGTGGAGACGCATTCATATTCATCACCTTAATGAGCGGTACCACGTCACCACCGAGCACAGGAAGAGCTGCCGGCACCGGCGGCCGGAATGAGATGCAGCGCAGGTAGGTGAGGATGATGTGTGCACCGGTTCCTGGCACCCAGAGCTCGCCGCCCCCCCTCCCCTCCGGCTTTCTGTACTGTGACTCGTGTATAAGCTGAGGGGGCGTTTGCAGCACAAAAAAAGTAATGAAAAACTCGGCTTATACACGAGTATATATGGTAAATTGAATTTACTTAATAAAAGATAAATAGTCACTCAAATAACACATTAAGCAATAAAGTAAAATAAATACATGTGCATCACAATTCTCATACATTACAAGTCCTTCAGGCTGTGTCCATCTTTTTATCTCTCTCTCCCGCCGACTCTTCCCCTTCCCCAAAAATAAAAAATAAAGATTATTATTATTATTCCCCAAGGTTCCTATCCTCTTTTATATCTTATACTGTCCAATGTATCTCAGTAAAAGTCTTTGATATTCATTGGAATGCCAGGGAGAAACCTCCTTAACACCTTTCTGCCAGCTGACGGAATAGTACTTCAGCGTTCAGACTCCCCTGCTTTGAGGTGGGCTCCGGCGGTGAGCCCTCCTCAAAGCCGCGACATATCAGCTGTTTTCAACAGCTGACATGTGCGCACAATGGGCACGAGCGGAATCGCGATCCGCCCGCGCCCATTAACTAGTTAAATGCCGCTGTAAAAGTCTGACAGCGGCATTCAATAAGTGCGGCCGGAAGCGCTCGCACCACTGACGCCAATCACATGATCGGGGGTCAGCGGTGCATTGCCATAACAACCTGAGGCCTCTATGGTTGTTGATGGCCGAATGCTTTGAGCGCCACCCTGTGGTCGGCGCTCAAAGCAACCCTGCATTTCTGCTACATAGAGGTGATCTGAGCTTCACCTCTATGTAGCAGAGGTGACCGAGTCGTGCATGCTTCTAGCCTCCTATGGAGGTTATTGCAGACTACCAAAAAAAAAAGTGTTTTAAAATATATATATATATATTTTCAAATCACCCCCCTTTCGCCCCAAACAAAAAATCAAACCTACACATATTTGATATCGCTGCGTTCAGAATCGCCCGATCTATAAAAAAAAAAAAAAGGACTAACCTGATTGCTAAACGGCATAGCGAGAGAGAAAAATCAAAACGCCAAAATTACGGTTTTGTTTTTTTTTGGGCCACTGCGACATTGCATTAAAATGCAATAACGGGCAATCAAAAAAGTATCTGCACAAAAGTGGTATCATTAAAAACTTCAGCTCTGCATGCAAAAGTAAGCCCTCACCCGACCCGAGATCACGAAAAAAATAGTAGTTACTCACCGATAACGGTGTTTCTCTGACCCCATGACGGCACCACGGAGAGAGGGGATCCGCCCACCAAGGACAGGAAACCTACAGATAAAAAAGGCGGTACCTCTCTCCCGCATCAGTTTGTTTACAGAGTATAAAGGGAACATCAGGTTAACGATCACAAATGTTTCAACATCACTAAACCTTAATAGAGATACCGCGTGCTTAATGATTATATACATAACTAAACATTGTAAGAGTGTGCACACCCACGCGTGAGGGAGGGAATGTACGGGTGCCGTCATGGGCTCAGAGAAACACCGTTATCGGTGAGTAACTACTATTTTCTCTGTCCCCCATGACGGCACCACGGAGAGAATTGCAGAGACTGTCTACATTAGGGAGGGACTACCGCTTCCAGAACCCTTCTACCAAAGGTAAGGTCTGAAGAATAATTTAAGTCCAGCCGATAGTGCCTAAAGAAAGTTGAGGGTGAAGACCAAGTAGCAGCTCTACATATCTGGTCTATTGTTGCTCCGGCTCTCTCTGCCCAGGAAGCCGCCATCGCCCTAGTTGAATGAGCTTTAACTTCCCCTGGAGCTGGCATCCCGCTTGAGGTATACGCGAGGTTGATGGCATCTCTGATCCATCTTGCCAACGTACCCTTGGAGGCCTTTTTGCCTTTCCGAGGGCCCTGAAAACACACAAAGAGAGAACCTTCCTCTCTACACTCCCTAGTAGCCTTCAGGTAATGGATGAGACACCTTCTGACATCCAATGTGTGTAGTGATTTTTTCCCCCTCGTTTTTAGGATTAGGACAAAAGGAGGGAAGGGAGATCTCTTGGGACCTATGGAACCGGGAGGCCACCTTTGGTAAGTATGCCGGATCAGTTTTTAATACCACCCTGTCCTCCAATATTAGTGTGAAGGGTGGCCCGGCTGACAAGGCTTGTATGTCGCTAATTCTTCGGGCTGAAGTGAGGGCTACCAAAAGGGAGGTTTTAAAGGATAGAATCTTTAAGGGAAGTTCTTTTAAGGGCTCAAAGGGTGCTTTGGTAAGGGCCGTAAGAACTAGATTTAAGTCCCACTGTGAGGCTCTACGTGAGGGTAGAGGCCTAGATCTTTCTGCCGCCTTAATGAATCTGGAAACCCAACAATTCTTTGCTAGATTGTAATTAAACAGTGCCCCAAGTGCGGCAATGTGAACCTTCAGTGTATTAGTGGCTAGGCCTTTTTCCAGCCCATTTTGCAAAAATTCTAACACCAATTTGAGAGGGATTCCCTCAGAGACTTTAGCCCCCGAGGAAGAGAGGAATTTCTTCCAGACTTTACCATACTGCTTAGTAGTTGTTAATTTTCTACTTTTTAAGAGGGTTGACACTAGACCTTGAGAAAAGCCTTTCTCTATCAGTAACCCCCTCTCAAATTCCAAGCTGTCATGTGTAACCTCGCTACCTGCGGGTGTGATACTGGACCCTGGAACAGGAGATTGGGCAGGTCTGGGAGTATCCAAGGGTCTGTTATGGACATCCTTCTGGCCCAGGAAAACCAAGTTCTCTTCGGCCAGAAAGGGGCAATCAATATCACCCGGGCGCTGTCCTCCCTTATTTTCCTCAGAACCGCTGGTATCAGAGTGATAGGGGGAAATGCATAACCTAGTTTGTGCTTCCAAGGAATCATGAAAGCATCCAGCGCCACCGGGTTCCCTGCTGGGTTTATGGAACAAAAGGTGGTCACCTTCCGATTTAGGTTGTTTGCGAAGAGATCTATTGTCGGAGACCCCCACATCTCCGTTATCCGATTGAATATGGACTGGTTCAGTTCCCATTCTCCCTGTTTTAGGCAGACCCGACTCAGGTAATCTGCCTTGAAATTGTCCACCCCTTTTATGTGAAGTGCCGTCAAGGATGCAAAATTTTTCTCGGCCATCTGTAAGATTGAATGTGTGACTTCCATCAGCGGTTGAGAGTGTGTTCCCCCCTGATGGTTTATGTAGGCCACTACCACTCTGTTGTCTGAAAACAGTCTTACATGATGTGAGTGAAGGGGTTTTTGGAATTCTGTAAGGGCGAATTTTACCGCCAGTAATTCCCTCATGTTGGAGGATGCTTCTTTTGTGTCTGACCATGTCCCCTGAACCACTAGATCGTGTAGGTGAGCCCCCCCAGCCGAAGGGACTTGCGTCTGTGGTTACCACCTTTGACACTGGGATCACCCATGGCAGACCGCGACCCAAATTGCTGTCTTTTGTCCACCAATCTAGCGAGAGGATTGTGTTTGAGAAGGTGAACTGACTTTCTAAATTTCCCTTCAGAAAAATTTCCTCCGCTAATATCTGCCATTGCAGTTCCCTTGTATGTGACTGGGCCCATAGGACGGCAGAAATGCAGGCTGTCATGGACCCGAGGAGAGACATTGCTTCTCGAAGCGATATAGAGGGGAGATCTCTTGCCCTGGACACTAACCCCACCATCTTTTGGATCTTTTCTTGGGGTAGGCGACATTCCTGAGAGATGGAATCCAACGTGATTCCCAGGTACTCCTGAACCTGATTCGGTATCAGTCTGGACTTCTTCAGATTCAGGAGCCACCCCAAGCTTTCCAAAGAGTCCATAACTAACTCTAGCTGGTTTTTGCAATGTTGGGGAGAGTTGCCTATTATCAGGAAATCGTCCAGGTATGGGACGATTAGGGTGTTTTGTTTTCTCAGGTCTGCCATGACTTCCGCTATCAATTTGGTAAATACCCTTGGGGCTATTGCGAGACTGAATGGTAGGGCTGTAAACTGATAATGCTTTACCATCCCTCCTATTTCGATTGCCACCCTGAGGAATTTTTGGAAGTCTTTGTGAATGGGGACGTGGTAGTATGCGTC
This sequence comes from Ranitomeya variabilis, assembly GCF_051348905.1. Taxonomy (NCBI): domain Eukaryota; kingdom Metazoa; phylum Chordata; class Amphibia; order Anura; family Dendrobatidae; genus Ranitomeya; species Ranitomeya variabilis. Next base: position 144,657,424 of record NC_135239.1, on the reverse strand, counting down.
CTTTAAGTCGAGTACTACCATGAAACAATGCGGAAACAACATTTTGACTGCTGTCTTTATTGTTTCCATTTTGAAAGGTTCCACAATCAGGTGTTTGTTTAAGTTTTTTAAATTGATAATTGTCCTGAAAGACCCGTCTGTTTTTTTCCTGAGAAAAATCGGAGAGTAGAACCCTCTCCCTTTTTCCTGGAGGGCGACCTCCCGAAGAACCCCTTTGTTCAATAGTGTTGTGACTTCCTGTTCCAGAGCTATCCGCTCCTGTGGAGAAGCTCTCTGAGATGTCACCAGGAAGGACGGTTGAGGGAACGTAAGAAATTTGAATTTCAGTCCCGATTGTACCAAGTCCAGAATCCAGGCACTGCTGGTTATCTTTTCCCAGGCTGAGAGGAAGAGGGACAATCTTCCTCCCACCTGGGGCGAAAGTTCATTGTGAAGGTTTTTTGGGATCGGTGGGGCTTTTGTTGAAAATAAACCCTTTATTCTTATTCTTTTTATCTTCCCATCTGTCCTGTGGCCTAGGGGGCTTCCTACGGAAGAATTTTTTACTCCGAAAAGGACGTTTGTAAGATGGGTATTGCAGGACGGGAAAGGACTTTTTTGTCCCCTGCCTTTTCCAAAATATCATCCAGAGTAGAGCCGAAAAGAAATTCTCCCTCACAAGGAATATTACAAAGTTTTGTCTTTGTTAGGAGGTCTCCGGGCCAACATTTGAGCCAGAGGGCTCTTCTGGCTGCATTGGAGAATACCGCTGATCTGTCCGAAAGCCTGATGGAGTCTGCTGACGCATCGGCCAGAAAAGCTGCTGCCCCTTTCATTACTGGTAGGGTATTCAGTATACTGTCTCTGGATGTTTTATCCTTGAGCTGGGATTCCAGCTGATCAAGCCATACCATAAGGGAGCGTTTTAGGCCCCCCCCCTGCTGCTTCCCAGGAACTTTTTAGAAAAGCATCCGCTTTTTTATCCATGGGATCCTTTAAGACCCCCATGTCTTCAAAAGGTAGGGCAAACTTTTTTGACGCTTTAGCGATTGCTACGTCTAATTTAGGTGCTTTTTCCCAAAAGGAGCATGCAGGGTCTTCAAAAGGGTATTTCCTTTTGGGGGTAAGTAGGGCCTTTCTCAAAGGTTTTTTCCATTCTTTATTAAGGCTTGTATTTTATCATTAAGGGGAAACACCCTTCTTTTTTTCTGCTCCAGTCCACCGAACATGATATCTTGGACTGATTTTTTAGTGTGGGATTCAGCAAGACCCATGGTACTTCTGACTGCTTTAATTAGGGAGTCTGTTTCTTCTAATGGGAAACAACTACGACCTCTCTGAGAAGAGGATGATGAAGAGGATGATGAGGAATCGGATGAATTTGAACTAATCTCCCCACTATCCGAGTCACTAGAGTCAGATATAGGGGTCTTTTGTTTAATTTTTTTACGTTTTTTACCCTCCTGGAGAGACTTAAAGGTATCTTCCACTTGAGTTTTAATTAATGTTTTGAGTTCTGTGGCGAACCCTGGAAGCCCTTCAGAGAGTCTCTTCCATACAGGATTTACATAATTTTTTTTCCCAGGAGGCAGGTAAATCTTCTTTACAAAGGGCGCAGATCCTATGTTTGGACTTTCCTGCGCGCTTCCTTCCCTAAAACAACAAGAGAAAGGTAGGCTCTATTAGCCGGAGTATTCACGGAGATCACTCACCACCTGGTGTACCCTCAGTACCGGCTGTGGATGGTCCGTATCGACAGTATGGTGCTCCTTTGATCCGGATGCAGCACTAGAATTTTTGCTGTGCTGAGATCCAGACCGTGCTCCAGCTCCACGCCACTGGACATGAGAGGTCCCTTGCCCCTGCTGCCGGCGTTTCTGCTGCTGCTGCTGCGGTGCCTGCGGTTGCTGCGCTTGTGAGCCCTGCAATTCGGGGTCACTCATAGCTGCTGGGGAACGCTGGCTGTACTCCATTAGAGCAACTAGCCAGGGAGACAGCCCCCATTTAAATATCCTGCGCGCCGATTTCCGCACGCTTCCTGATACTAGATTGTGCGCATGCGCGAATCCCGGCATGCACCGCGCTTTCCCAGCAAGCCCTGCGCCGCCCAGAATGCCCTGCTTCGCCCAGCAGGCATTGCGGCACCCGCGCATGCGCGTTGTTACCCGGAAGTCCGACACCACGCTGGATGCTTCCTGGTGCGCTATTCAAGCGCGCATTGTCGCGCCCTGCTCCACCTATGGAGGGACCCCTCCGGTGGTTTTTCGTGCGGGTGTGTGCCGTCTGGAATCCCCACGTAGTGAGGATTCCTGTAGGAGCCGCAAGCGCTGCTGCTGCGGTCCCCGCTCACCCTAGAGACCTACTGATCCCAGCGGTGGCGCTTCGGGTGGCCCAGCCCAGCCGAGGCAGGGAACCCCCGCTGCCTGAACCGGTCTGACTGGCCCCGGAATCCAACGACAATCTGAGGTAAGATCTGCTGCAGGTCCCGTCAAGGACAGGAAACCAAACTGATGCGGGAGAGAGGTACCGCCTTTTTTATCTGTAGGTTTCCTGTCCTTGGTGGGCGGATCCCCTCTCTTCGTGGTGCCGTCATGGGGGACAGAGAAAATGGAGATGCTACGGGTATCGGAAAATTGCGCAATTTTTTTTTTTAATTTTTTTATTTTTTTTTAGCAAAGTTTGGAATTTTTTTTTCACCACTTAGATAAAAAAGAACCTAGACATGTTTGGTGTCTATGAACTCGTAATGACCTGGAGAATCATAATGGCAGGTCAGTTTTAGCATTTAGTGAACCTAGTAAAAAAGCCTAACAAAAAACTAGTGTGGGATTGCACTTTTTTGGCAATTTAATCGCATTTGGAATTTTTGTTCCCTTTTTCTGTTACACGACATGGTAAAACCAATAGTATTGTTCAAAAGTACAACTCGTCCCGTAAAAAATAAGCCCCGTGACCCCACATGGCCATATTGACGGAAAAATAAAAATGTTATGGCCCTGGAAAAAAGGGGAACGAAAAAAGCTCCTGGGGGTGAAGGGGTTAAACCGATCAGTTACTGACAAGTAGCTGGTCAGTTACTAACAACAAATACATTTACTAATAACAACTGCTCATTTACTAAACAACAAATGCTACACTCCCTGAAAGTAAGGATATATATATAATATATATTAATATATATTAAACTGATTGAAACCATATAAATATTAGTATTGATTAATTGGAGTGTTGAAACCATTAAAAAAGAACTCTTACTACATATTCCACCCCTGATTTCAACCACTTTAATTAACCTGCCACTAAACTACACTGTGTTCCAAATTATTATGCAAATTGGATTTAAGTGTCATAAAAATTTAATTGTTTTGTTTTTCAAATAAACTCGTGGATGGTATTGTGTCTCAGGGCTCAATGGATCACTGAAATCAATGTTAAACACATGTGATAATTAGTTTTCCAGGTGATTCTAATGAAAGGAAAACTACTTAAAATGATGATCCACATTATTAAGCAGGCCATAGGTTTCAAGCAATATGGGAAAGAAAAAGGATCTCTCTGCTGCTGAAAAGCGTTAAATAGTGCAATGCCTTGGTCAAGGGATGAAAACATTAAATATTTCCCGAAAACTTAAAGGTGATCATCATACTGTGAAGAGGTTTGTGACTGAAACAGAGCACAGACAGAGTTCATGCAGATAAAGGCATAATGAGGAAGGTGTCTGCCAGACAAATTCTCATTGGATTAAGAGAGCAGCTGGCAAAACACCATTGCAAAGCAGTAAACAGTTATTTGATGCTGCGGGTGTCTCTGGAGTCACTCGAACCTCAAGGTGTAGGATCCTTCAAAGGCTTGCTGTGGTGGATAAACCTACTATTCGGCCACCCCTAAACAGTGTTCACAAGCAGAAACGGTTGCAGTGGGCCCAGACATACAGTACAGACCAAAAGTTTGGACACACAGAAAAATCTTTAAATGAGAAGGTATTTTCAGGACTATGAAAATTGTACATTCACACTGAAGGCATCAAAACTATGAATTAACACGTGGAATTATATACTTAATTTCAGTTGTTTCACACTTTTTTATTATGTCTTATAATCTAGGTTCTTCAAAGTAGCCACCTTTTGCTTTGATGACTGCTTTGCACACTCGGCATTCCCTTGATGAGTTTCAACAGTTAGTCACCGGTAATGGTCTTCCAACAATCTTGAAGGAGTTCCCAGAGATGCTTAGCACTTGTTGGCCCTTTTGCCTTCACTCTGCGTTCCAGCTCACCCCAAACCATCTCGATTGGGTTCAGGTCTGGTGACTGTGGAAGCCAAGTCATCTGGCATAGCACCCCATCACTCTCCTTCTTGGTCAAATAGTCCTTACACAGCCTGGAGGTGTGTTTGGGGTCATTATACTGTTGAAAAATAAATGATGGTCCAACTAAACGCAAACCGGATGGAATAGCATGCTGCTGCAAGGTGCTGTGGTAGCCATGCTGGTTCAGTATGCCTTCAATTTTGAATAAATACCCAACAGTGTCACCAGCAAAGCACCCCCACACCATCACACCTCCTCCTCCATGCTTCACGGTGGGAACCAGGCATGTAGAGTCCATCTGTTCACCTTTTCTGCGTCGCACAAAGACATGGTGGTTGGAACCAGAGATCTCAAATTTGGACTCATCAGACCAGAGCACAGATTTCGACTGGTCTAATGTCCATTCCTTGTGTTCTTTAGCCCAAACAAGTCTCTTCTGCTTGTTGCCTGTCCTTAGCAGTGGTTTCCTAGCAGCTATTTTACCATGAAGGCCTGCTGCACAAAGTCTCCTCTTAACAGTTGTTGTAGAGATGTGTCTGCTGCTAGAACTCTGTGTGGCATTGACCTGGTCTCTAATCTGAGCTGCTGTTAACCTGCGATTTCTGAGTCTGGTGACTCGGATAAACTTATCCTCAGAAACAGAGGTGACTCTTGGTCTTCCTTTCCTGGGGCGGTCCTCATGTGAGCCAGTTTCTTTGTAGCGCTTGATGGTTTTTGCAACTGCACTTGGAGACACTTTCAACGTTTTCCCAATTTTTCGGACTGACTGACTTTCATTTCTTAAAGTAATGATGGCCACTCGTTTTTCTTTACTTAGCTGCTTTTTTCTTGCCATAATACAAATTCTGGCAGTCTATTCAGTAGGACTATCAGCTGTGTATCCACCAGGCTTCTGCACAACACAACTGATGGTCCCAACAACATTTATAATGCAAGAAATCCCACTTATTAAACCTGACAGGGCACACCTGTGAAGTGAAAACCATTCCCGGTGACTACCTCTTGAAGTTCATCAAGAGAATGCCAAGAGTGTGCAAAGCCGTCATCAAAGAAAAAGGTGGCTACTTTGAAGAACCTAGAATATAAGACATATTTTCAGTTGTTTCACACTTTCTTGTTAAGTATATAATTCCACATGTTTATTCATAGTTTTGATGCCTTCAGTGTGAATTTTCATAGTCGTGAAAATACAAATAAATCTTTAAATGAGATGTTTCCAAACCTTTGGTCTGTACTGTGTGTGTGTATATATCTATTTATCTCTCTCTCTCTCTCTCTCTCTCTCTCTCTCTGTCTGTCTGTCTGTGTGTGTGTGTATATATATATATATATATATATATATATATATATATATATATATATATATATATATATATATATATATATATATATACATACACACACACACACTGTGTTCCAAATTATTATGCAAATTGGATTTGTGTCATAAAGATTTAATTGCTTTGTTTTTCAAATAAACTCGTGGATGGTATTGTGTCTCAGGGCTCAATGGATCACTGAAATCAATGTTAAACACATGTGATAATTAGTTTTCCAGGTGATTCTAACTAAAGGAAAACTACTTAAAAATGATGTTCCACATTATTAAGCAGGTCACAGTTTTCAAGTAACATGGGAAACAAAAAGGATCTCTCTGCTGCCGAAAAGCATCAAATAGTGCAATACCTTTATCAAGGGATGAAAACATTAGATATTTCCAAAAACTTAAGCGTGATCATCATACTGTGAAGAGATTTGTGGCTGAATCTGAGCACAGACATGTTCGTGCTGATAAAGGCATAATGAGTAAGGTTTCTGCCAGGCAAGTTCATCGGATTAAGAGAGCAGCTGGTAAAAAGCCATTACAAAGCAGCAAACAGATATTTGAAGCTGCTGGTGCCTCTGGAGTCCCTCGAACCTCAAGGTGTAGGCTCCTTCAAAGGCTTGCTGTGATGCATGAACCTACTATTCGGCCACCCTTAAACAGTGTTCACAAGCAGAAATGGTTGCATTGGGCCCACACATACATGAAGACTAATTTCCAAACAGTCTTGCTTACTGATAAGTGTTGAGCAACCCTGGATGGTCCAAATGGATGGAGTAGTGGATGGTTGGTGGATGGCACCATGTCCCAACAAGGCTGCAACGTCAGCAGGGAGGTGGAGGAGTCATGTTTTGGGCCGGAATCATGGAGAAACAGCTGGTAGGGTCCTTTAAGGTTCCTGAAGGTGTGAAAATGACCTCTGCAAAGTATACTGTATAGAGTTTCTGACTGACAACTTTCCTCCATGGTATAAAAAGCAGAAATGTGCCTTCAGGAGCAAAATCATCTTCATGCATGACAATGCACCATCTCATGCTGCAAAGAATACCTCATTGGCTGCTATGGGCATAAAAGGAGATAAACTCATGGTGTGGCCACCATCTTCCCCTGACCTCAACCTATAGAGAACCTTTGGAGGATCATCAAGCAAAAGATCTATGAGGGTGGGAGGGAGTTCACATCAAACCAGCAGCTCAGGGAGGGAAGAAATACAAGCAGAAACTCTCCAAAAACTCACAAGTTCAAAGGATGCAAGAATTGTGAAGGTGATATCAAAGAAGGGGTCCTATGTCATCATGTAACTTGGCCTGTTAGGATGTTTTGGAGTTAAATAGCTTTTTTGTTCAGTAAATGTGACCTCCTAATGCTGCTAATTCCTCAAATGAGCATTTTCAGTTCTTTAAAACTTATCAAATGTTTAGAAATACTACTGTGCTTAATAATTTGGAACAGTGCATTTTAAGTTTTTATTCATTTTGGAGATTATACTGTTTAAATTGGGAGGTTTCTTCAATAAAATTCGATGTATACTCTAACGGGTGATGACTTTTATTAGACTGACTGTCATTTGCCCCAACCATTTAGGAAAATCCAATAAAAATGTCAGTTGCATAATAATTTGGAACATAGTGTATATCTACTATATAATTGTCTAAGGGTCACTTCCGTCTGTCCTTCTGTCTGTCTGTCACGGATAACCCTGTGTGACCAACTTTTTACTATTGATGCTGCCTATGCAGCATCAATAGTAAAAATATATAATGTTAAAAATAATAATAAGAAAAAAAAATTGTTCTATATTCACCGTCCGTCGGCCCCCGCATCCAAAACAGGCCTTTCCCGCTCCTCGCGACGCTACGGTGACCGCTCACTTCATTGCGATCTCGCGAGATGATGATGTAGTGGTCTCGCAAGACCGCTACATCATCATCATCATCTCACAAGACCGCAATGCACTCTTCAGACCGGAGCGCACGAGGAGCGTCGGTAACCGCTTCGCCTGGAATCTGGGGGCCAATGGAAGGTGAGTATATAACTATTTTTTATTTTAATTCTTTTTTTTAACAGGGATATGATGCCCACATTGCTATATACTACGTGGGCTGTGCGATATACTGCGTGGGCTGTGCGATATACTGCTATCTGTCTGTATGTATGTATGTGTGTGTGTGTGTATGTATGTATGTATGTATATATATGTGTGTATGTATATATATATATATATATATATATATATGCGTATGTAAGTGTGTGTGTGTGTGTGTGTGTGTGTATGTATATATATATATATATATATATATATATATATATATATGTGTATATGTGCATGTGTGTGTGTGTATATATATATATATCTCTATATATCTCTCTATATATCTCTATCTCTCTATATATATCTCTCTATATATATCTCTCTCTATATATCTATATCTATCTATCTATCTATCTATATATATATATATATATATATATATATATATATATATATATATATATATATATATATATATATATATATATATATATATATATATATATAATCTATCTATAATTGTCTAAGGGGTACTTCCGTCTCTCTGTCCCGGATATTCATTGGTCGAGGCCTCTGTCTGTCATGGAATCCAAGTCGCTGATTGGTCTCGGCAGCTGCCTGTCATGGCTGCCGCGACCAATCAGCGACGGCCACAGTCCGATTAGTCCCTCCCCTACTCCCCAGCAATCACTGCCCGGCGCCCGCTCCATAATCCCCTTCCCCTCCAGTCACCGCTCGCACAGGGTTAATGGCAGCGGTAACGGGCCACGGTGTAACGCACTCCATTACCGCTGCTATTAACCCTGTGTGTCCCCAACTATTTACTATTGATGCTGCCTATGCAGAATCAATAGTAAAAATGTCATGTTAAAAATAAAAAAAAAACAAAAACCTGCTATACTCACCATCCGCCGCCTTTCGCGCTCCTAGCGTCACTACGGTGACCGCTCCATGCAAGCGGCAGCTTCCGGTCCCAGGATGGTATGCCAGAAGGACCTTCCATGACGTCACGGTCATGTGACCGCGACGTGATCACAGGCCCTGCGAGAAGGACCTTCCGTGACGTCATGGAAGGTCCTTCTCGCAGGGCCTGTGATCACGTCGCGGTCACATGACCGTGACGTCATCACACCCTGGGACCGTAAGCTGACGCCTGCACCGCGCACAGGGCCAGGACTTCAACGGGCCTACGGAGGGTGAGTACTGTGCTGTATACTCCGTCGCTGTGCAATATACTATGTGACTGGGCAATATACTACGTGACTGGGCAATATACTACATGGCTGCGCAATATACTACGTGGGCTGCGCAATATACTACGTGGCTGCGCAATATACTACGTAACTGCAATATACTACGTGACTGGGCAATATACTACGTGGCTGGGCAATATACTACGTGGCTGGGCAATATACTACGTGGCTGGGCAATATACTACGTGGCTGGGCAATATACTACGTGACTGGGCAATACACTACGTGACTGGGCAATACACTACGTGACTGGGCAATATACTACGTGGCTGGGCAACATACTACGTGGCTGGGCAATATACTACGTGTCTGGGCAATATACTACGTGTCTGGGCAATACACTACGTGACTGGGCAATACACTACGTGACTGGGCAATACACTACGTGACTGGGCAATACACTACGTGACTGGGCAATACACTACGTGACTGGGCAATACACTACGTGACTGGGCAATACACTACGTGACTGGGCAATACACTACGTGACTGGGCAATACACTACGTGACTGGGCAATACACTATGTGACTGGGCAATACACTACGTGACTGGGCAATATACTACGTGGGCTGTGCAGTGTACTACGTGACTGGGCAATATACTACGTGGGCTGTGCAATACACTACGTGGCTGGGCAATACACTACGTGACTGGGCAATATACTACGTGGGCTGTGCAATATACTACGTGGACATGCATATTCTAGAATACCCGATGCGTTAGAATCGGGACACCATCTAGTACACTATATAATTGTCTAAGGGTCACTTCCGTCTTTCTGTCTGTCACGGATATTCATTGGTCGCGGCCTCTGTCTGTCATGGATATCCAAGTCGCTGATTGGTCGTGGCTGTTTTGCCTCCACCAATCAGCGACTTGCACAGTCCGGCGGCTAAATGGCCGCTCCTTCCTCCCCGCAGTCAGTGCCCGCTCCATAATCCCCTCCAGTCAGCCCTCACACAGGGTTAATGGCAGCGTTAAGGGACCGTGTTATGCCGCGGTGTAACGCACTCCGTTAATGCAGCTATTATCCCTGTGTGACCAACTTTTTACTATTGATGCTGCCTATGCAGCATCAATGGTAAAAAGATCTACTATTACAAATAATAAAAAAAAAAGGTTATTCTCACCTCTCGACGGACGCTGTCCTCGACAGTGCAAGCGGCAGGTTCTGGTGCCAAGGATGCTATGCGAGAAGGACCTGCCATGACGTCACGGTCATGTGACCGCGACGTCATCACAGGTCCTGCGCTCATACCAACCCTGGGACCAGAAGCTGCCGCGTGCACCGCACACAGGCGCCAGGACTTCAAGGGGCCTTCGGAAGGTGAGTATATGTTTATTTTTTAAAGTCTTTTTTTTACCACGCATATAGTGGCCACATTGCTATATAGTATGTGGGCTGTGTTACATACTGCGTGGGCTCTGGTATATACTACATCTGTGCTATATACTATGTAGCTGGGCAATATACAACGTGACTGTGCAATATACAACGTGGCTGTCCAATATACTACGTGGCTGTGCAATATACTACGTGCTCTGTTATATACTACGTAGCTGTGCAATATACTATGGCTGTGTCGGTTCTGTTATATACTACGTCGACTGCAATATACTGCGTAGCTATGTTATATACTACGTGGCTCTGCTATATACTACGTGGCAGACCAATATACTACATACCTGTGAAATACAATACGTGGCTGTTATATACTACGTAACTCTGCTATATACTACGTACGCTGTGTCACATACTACGTAGCTCTGTTATATACTACGTGGCTGTGCAATATACTACGTGCTCTGTGTTATATACTACGTAGCTGTGCAATATACTATGGCTGTGTCGGTTCTGTTATATACTACGTCGACTGCAATATACTGCGTAGCTATGTTATATACTACGTGGCTCTGCTATATACTACGTGGCTGACCAATATACTAATATACTACATACCTGTGAAATACAATACGTGGCTGTGTTATATATTACGTAACTCTGCTATATACTACGTACGCTGTGTCACATACTACGTAGCTCTGTTATATACTACGTAGCTATATTATATAACATCACTGTGCAATATAGTACGTAGCCCGTGCTATATACTACTCACATATTCTAGAATACCCGATACGTTAGAATCAGGCCACCATCTAAAATATATATATATATATTAGATGGTTGCTCAATTCTAACGCATCGGGTATTCTAGAATATGTATGTAGTTTATTTATGAAGATTTTAGAATAATACATTGAATGCACAGGATTCGGCCAGCCGCGACCAATTAGCGGAGCGTGGTTCAAATCCCGCGCCAATTCGCAGCCGGATTGCGCCTGTCGCTGATTGTTCGCGGCCGGCCATGTAGTAAATAGCACAGCCACGTAGTATATAGCACAGGCACATAGTATATTGCACAGCCACATAGTATATAGCGCAGCCCACGGAGTATATATCACAGCCACCTAGTATATAGCACAGCCCACTGAGTGTATAACAGCCCACGTAGTGTATAACACAGCCCACGTAGTGTATAACACAGCCCACGTAGTGTATAACACAGCCCACGTAGTGTATAACACAGCCCACGTAGTGTATAACACAGCCCACGTAGTGTATAACACAGCCCACGTAGTGTATAACACAGCCCACGTAGTGTATAACACAGCCCACGTAGTGTATAACACAGCCCACGTAGTGTATAACACAGCCCACGTAGTGTATAACACAGCCCACGTAGTGTAGAACAGCCCACGTAGTGTAGAACAGCCCACGTAGTGTATAGCGCAGGCCACGCAGTGTATAGCGCAGGCCACGCAGTAGATTGCGCAGCCCGCGTGTTACATTGCACAGCCCACGTGTTACACTGCACAGCCCACGTGTTACACTGCACAGCCCACGTGTTACACTGCACAGCCCACGTGTTACACTGCACAGCCCACGTGTTACACTGCACAGCCCACGTGTTACACTGCACAGCCCACGTGTTACACTGCACAGCCCACGTGTTACACTGCACAGCCCACGTGTTACACTGCACAGCCCACGTGTTACACTGCACAGCCCACGTGTTACACTGCACAGCCCACGTGTTACACTGCACAGCCCACGTGTTACACTGCACAGCCCACGTGTTACACTGCACAGCCCACGTGTTACATTGCACAGCCCACGTGTTACATTGCACAGCCCACGTAGTATATAGCACAGCCCACGTAGTATATAGCACAGGCCACTTAATATATTGCACAGCCCACGCAGTATATCGCACATCCGACGCAGTATATTGCACATCCGACGCAGTATATCGCACAGCCCACGCAGTATATCGCACAGCCCACTCAGTATATCGCACAGCCCACGCAGTTTATAGCAATGTGGGCATCATATCCCTGTTAAAAAAAATAAATAAATAATTAAAATAAAAAATAGTTATATACTCACCTTCTGTTGGGCCCCGGATCCAGGTGAAGCGGTTACCGACGCTCCTCGCGCGCTCCGGTCTCGAGTGCATTGCGGTCTCGCGAGATGATGACATAACGGTCTCGCGAGACCTCTATGACGTCATCTCACGAGATCGCAATGCATGGAGTGGTCACTGGAGTGTCGCGAGGAGTGGTAAAGGCTGGTTCTGGATCCGAGGGGCCGACGGACGGTGAGTATATAATGATTTTTTTTTTTATTATTATTTTTAACATTAGATCTTTTTACTATTGATGCCGCATAGGCAGCATCAATAGTAAAACGTTGGTCACACAGGGTTAATAGCAGCGGTAACTGAGTGCGTTACACCACGGCATAATGCGGCCCGTTAGAGCTGCCATTAACGCTGTGTGAGCGCTGACTGGAGGGGATTATGGAGCGGGCAGTGGCACTGACTGCGGGGAGGAAGGAGCGGTCATTTTGCCGCCGGACTGTGCCCGTCGCTGATTGGTCGTGGCTGTTTTGCCGCGACCAATCAGCGACTTGGATTTCCTTGACAGACAGAGGCCGCGACCAATGAATATCCGTGACAGACAGACGGAAGTGACCCTCAGACAATTATATAGTAGATATATATATATATATATATATATATATATATATATATATATATATATATATATATATATATATACAGTGGGGCAAAAAAGTATTTAGTCAGTCAGCAATAGTGCAAGTTCCACCACTTAAAAAGATGAGAGGCGTCTGTAATTTACATCATAGGTAGACCTCAACTATGGGAGACAAACTGAGACAAAAAAATCCAGAAAATCACATTGTCTGTTTTTGTATCATTTTATTTGCATATTATGGTGGAAAATAAGTATTTGGTCAGAAACAAAATTTCATCTCAATACTTTGTAATATATCCTTTGTTGGCAATGACAGAGGTCAAACGTTTTCTGTAAGTCTTCACAAGGTTGCCACACACTGTTGTTGGTATGTTGGCCCATTCCTCCATGCAGATCTCCTCTAGAGCAGTGATGTTTTTGGCTTTTCGCTTGGCAACACGGACTTTCAACTCCCTCCAAAGGTTTTCTATAGGGTTGAGATCTGGAGACTAGCTAGGCCACTCCAGGACCTTGAAATGCTTCTTACGAAGCCACTCCTTCGTTGCCCTGGCGGTGTGCTTTGGATCATTGTCATGTTGAAAGACCCAGCCACGTTTCATCTTCAATGCCCTTGCTGATGGAAGGAGGTTTGCACTCAAAATCTCACGATACATGGCCCCATTCATTCTTTCATGTACCCGGATCAGTCGTCCTGGCCCCTTTGCAGAGAAACAGCCCCAAAGCATGATGTTTCCACCACCATGCTTTACAGTAGGTATGGTGTTTGATGGATGCAACTCAGTATTCTTTTTCCTCCAAACACGACAAGTTGTGTTTCTACCAAACAGTTCCAGTTTGGTTTCATCAGACCATAGGACATTCTCCCAAAACTCCTCTGGATCATCCAAATGCTCTCTAGCAAACTTCAGATGGGCCCGGACATGTACTGGCTTAAGCAGTGGGACACGTCTGGCACTGCAGGATCTGAGTCCATGGTGGCGTAGTGTGTTACTTATGGTAGGCCTTGTTACATTGGTCCCAGCTCTCTGCAGTTCATTCACTAGGTCCCCCCGCGTGGTTCTGGGATTTTTGCTCACCGTTCTTGTGATCATTCTGACCCCACGGGGTGGGATTTTGCGTGGAGCCCCAGATCGAGGGAGATTATCAGTGGTCTTGAATGTCTTCCATTTTCTAATTATTGCTCCCACTGTTGATTTCTTCACTCCAAGCTGGTTGGCTATTGCAGATTCAGTCTTCCCAGCCTGGTGCAGGGCTACAATTTTGTTTCTGGTGTCCTTTGACAGCTCTTTGGTCTTCACCATAGTGGAGTTTGGAGTCAGACTGTTTGAGGGTGTGCACAGGTGTCTTTTTATACTGATAACAAGTTTAAACAGGTGCCATTACTACAGGTAATGAGTGGAGGAAAGAGGAGACTCTTAAAGAAGAAGTTACAGGTCTGTGAGAGCCAGAAATCTTGATTGTTTGTTTGTTTCTGACCAAATACTTATTTTCCACCATAATATGCAAATAAAATGATAAAAAAAACAGACAATGTGATTTTCTGGATTTTTTTGTCTCAGTTTGTCTCCCATAGTTGAGGTCTACCTATGATGTAAATTACAGACGCCTCTCATCTTTTTAAGTGGTGGAACTTGCACTATTGCTGACTGACTAAATACTTTTTTGCCCCACTGTATATATATACACTCACCGGCCACTTTATTAGGTACACCATGCTAGTAACGGGTTGGACCCCCTTTTGCCTTCAGAACTGCCTCAATTCTTCGTGGCATAGATTCAACAAGGTGCCGGAAGCATTCCTCAGAGATTTTGGTCCATATTGACATGATGGCATCACACAGTTGCCGCAGATTTGTCGGCTGCACATCCCAAAGATGCTCCATACAAGGCAGGATGGATCCATGCTTTCATGTTGTTTACGCCAAATTCTGACCCTACCATCCGAATGTCACAGCAGAAATCGAGACTCATCAGACCAAGCAACGTTTTTCCAATCTTCTACTGTCCAATTTCGATGAGCTTGTACAAATTGTAGCCTCAGTTTCCTGTTCTTAGCTGAAAGGAGTGGTACCCGGTGTGGTCTTCTGCTGCTGTAGCCCATCTGCCTCAAAGTTCGACGCACTGTGCGTTCAGAGATGCTCTTAGGCCTACCTTGGTTGTAACGGGTGGTGATTTGAGTCACTGTTGCCTTTCTATCAGCTCGAACCAGTCTGCCCATTCTCCTCTGACCTCTGGCATCAACAAGGCATTTCCGCCCACAGAACTGCCGCTCACTGGATTTTTTTTCTTTTTCGGACCATTCTCTGTAAACCCTAGAGATGGTTGTGCGTGAAAATCCCAGTAGATCAGCAGTTTCTGAAATACTCAGACCAGCCCTTCTGGCACCAACAACCATGCCACGTTCAAAGGCACTCAAATCACCTTTCTTCCCCATACTGATGCTCGGTTTGAACTGCAGGAGATTGTCTTGACCATGTCTACATGCCTAAATGCACTGAGTTGCCGCCATGTGATTGGCTGATTAGAAATTAAGTGTTAACAAGAAGTTGGACAGGTGTACCTAATAAAGTGGCCAGTGAGTGTGTATATATATATATATATATATATATATATATATATATATATATATATATATATATATATATATATATATATATATATATATATATATATATATATATACCGTATATATACCGTATATACTTGAGTATAAGCCGACCCGAGTATAAGCCGACCCCCCCTAATTTTGCCACAAAAAACTGGGAAAACTTATTGACTCGAGTATAAGCCTAGGGGGGAAAATGCAGCAGCTACCGGTAAATGTCAAAAGTAATAATAGATACCAATAAAAGTAAAATTAATTGAGACTTCAGTAGGTTGTGTCTTTGAATATCCATATTGAATCAGGAGCCCCATATAATGCTCCATACTGTTCATTATGGCCCCATAAGATATTCCATATTAAAATATGCCCCATATAATCCTGCATAAAGGTTAATAAAGGCCCCATAAGATGCTCCATAGACACATTTGCCCAATATAATGCTGCACAAATGCTGATTATGGCCCCATAAGATGCTCTATAAAGATATTTGCCCCTTATAGTGCTGCACAAACGTTATGGCCCTATAAGATGCTCCATACAGACACTTGCCCCATATGCCGTAGTGCCCTACAAACGTTAATTATGGCCCCATACAGACACTTGTCCCATATAGTGCTGCACAAACATTATGCCCCTATATAGTGCTGCAGAAACGTTATGGCCCCATATAGTGCTGCAGAAACGTTATGGCCCCATATAGTGCTGCAGAAACGTTATGGCCCCATATAGTGCTGCAGGAATGTTATGGCCCCATATAGTGCTGCAGGAACATTATGGCCCCCATATAGTGCTGCAGGAATGTTATGGCCCCATATAGTGCTGCAGGAATGTTATCGCCCCATATAGTGCTGCAGGAATGTTATGGCCCCATATAGTGCTGCAGGAATGTTATGGCCCCATATAGTGCTGCAGGAATGTTATGGCCCCATATAGTGCTGCAGGAATGTTATGGCCCCATATAGTGCTGCAGGAATGTTATGGCCCCATATAGTGCTGCAGGAATGTTATGGCCCCATATAGTGCTGCAGGAATGTTATGGCCCCATATAGTGCTGCAGGAATGTTATGGCCCCATATAGTGCTGCAGGAATGTTATGGCCCCATATAGTGCTGCAGGAATGTTATGGCCCCATATAGTGCTGCAGGAATGTTATGGCCCCATATAGTGCTGCAGGAATGTTATGACCCCATATAGTGCTGCAGGAATGTTATGGCCCCATATAGTGCTGCAGGAATGTTATGGCCCCATATAGTGCTGCAGGAATGTTATGGCCCCATATAGTGCTGCAGGAATGTTATGGCCCCATATAGTGCTGCAGGAACGTTATGGCCCCCATATAGTGCTGCAGGAATGTTATGGCCCCCATATAGTGCTGCACAAACGTTATGGCCCTATATAGTGCTGCAAGAATGTTATGGCCCCATATAGTGCTGCAGGAATGTTATGGCCCCATATAGTGCTGGAGGAACGTTATGGCCCCATATAGTGCTGCAGGAACGTTATGGCCCCATAAATGCTCCATACAGACTTGCCCCATTTGCTGCGATAAAAAAAATAAATCACATACTCACCTCTCCGTCGCTCAGGCCCCCGGCACTTTCAATAGTCACCTGCTCCTCGTTCCGGTGCCGATCTGTCTCCAGCACTGACGTTCAGCAGAGGGCGCGCACTGACCACGTCACCGCGCCCTCTGACCTCAGCGTCACTGCTGGAGACAGATCGGCGCCCGGAACGAGGAGCAGGTGACTATCGCGCAGCGCTGCGCTCCCCTCCCCGTATACTCACCTGGTCCTGCCGCTGTGTAGATCCTGCTTCCCCGACGCCGCAGCGCTTCATCCTGTACTCAGCGGTCACATGGTGCCGCTGATTACAGTAATGAATATGCGGCTCCACCCCTATGGAGGTGGAGCCGAATATTCATTTACTGTAATGAGCGGGACCATGTGACCGCTGGGTACAGGAAGAAGCTGAAGCTGCTGCTGCCGGCGCCGGGGAAGTAGGGACCGCGCCTGGACTAGGTGAGTATTTTTAGACAGCCCCCGCTCCCCCATCCCTGCCGACCCCCGGTATGACTCTAGTATAAGCCGAGAGGGGCAATTTCAGCCCAAAAAAGTGGGCTGAAAATCTCGGCTTATACTCGAGTATATACGGTATATATATAATCTCTTATACACTGAAATATATGATAGCTCCAGAATATCAAGCACCAATTTATCACATACCTCAAATCCATGTCAATCACATTTGCATGATAATGATGATCATAGTTATTAGTAAAATCACGTCACTCAAGGTTATAAAATAATGTTACTACTAATCAAAATCGGTACAATTAAATATTTGCACCTTTTTTTCAGGAAAAAAACAGAACCCAAACCAATATGCTATTAACCGATTTCTAGCAAATTAATTTTTTAAATCGGAACAAACACATTACATCCACACACACTGTCCCTGGCTTCACCAGTGCATTCATTCAGTAAGTAGATGTGAATACTTTTCTGCTCAATTATGACTAAAATATTCTCGAAGTGATACCTTTATTGGGTAACCAGAAAATATATTTGCAAGCGGCTCCTTCTTCAGGCAATATTACAAATAGGTTGATAAGAAAAAAAGCACACCATGTAAGGGATAGTACAGTGGGACATTTGTTCATGAGGTGGGAGCTGTGATGCCTCCTAAAGATAAGCCAAGGAGATCTACCGTATATACTCGAGTATAAGCCGACCCGAGTATAAGCCGACCCCCCCTAATTTTGCCACAAAAAACTGGGAAAACTTATTGACTCGAGTATAAGCCTAGGGTGGAAAATGCAGCAGCTACCGGTGAATTTCAAAAATAAAAATAGATGCTCCATACCATTCATTATTGCCCCATAGATGCTCCATATAAAGCTGTGCCATATATAATGCTCCATACCATTGATTATTGCCCCATATATTATCCATATATAGCTGTGCCATATAGAATGCTCTGCACCGTTCAGTTTGGCCCCATAGATGCTCCATATAAAGCTGTGCCATATAGAATGCTCTGCACCGTTCATTATGGCCCCATAGATGCTCCATATAAAGCTGTGCCACATATACAATGCTCTGCACCGTTCATTATGGCCCTATAGATGCTCCTTATAAAGCCGTGCACTATATGCTCTGCACCGTTCAGTTTGGCCCCATAGATGCTCATTATAAAGCTGTTCCCTATATGCTCTGCACCGTTCAGTTTGGCCCCATAGATGCTCCTTATATAGCTGTGCCATATATGCTCTGCACTGTTCAGTTTGGCCCCATAGATGCTCCTTATAAAGCTGTGCCCTATATGCTCTGCACCGTTCAGTTTGGCCCCATAGATGCTCATTATAAAGCTGTGCCCTATATGCTCTGCACCGTTCAGTTTGGCCCCATAGATGCTCCATATAAAGCTGTGCCACATATACAATGCTCTGCACCGTTCATTATGGCCCCATAGATGCTCCATATAAAGCTGTGCCACATATACAATGCTCTGCACCGTTCATTATGGCCCTATAGATGCTCCTTATAAAGCCGTGCCGTATATGCTCTGCACCGTTCAGTTTGGCCCCATAGATGCTCATTATAAAGCTGTTCCCTATATGCTCTGCACCGTTCAGTTTGGCCCCATAGATGCTCCTTATATAGCTGTGCCATATATGCTCTGCACTGTTCAGTTTGGCCCCATAGATGCTCCTTATAAAGCTGTGCCCTATATGCTCTGCACCGTTCAGTTTGGCCACATAGATGCTCATTATAAAGCTGCCCCATATGGAATGCTCTGCAGCGTTCAGTTTGGCCCCATAGATGCTCCACATAAATCTGTGCCATATATAACGCTGGTGCTGCTGCCGCAATAAAAAACACATACTCACCTTTCTTGCTTGCAGCTCCCCAGCGTCCGGTCCCGGCGTCTCTCCGCACTGACTGATCAGGCAGAGGGCGGCACGCACACTATATGCGTCATCGCGCCCTCTGACCTGCACAGTCAGTGCGGAGAGACGCCGGGAAGATGGAGCGGCGCCCAGCGTGTGGAACGTGGACAGGTAAATATGCGATACTTACCTGCTCCCGGCGTCCCGCTCCTTCCCCCGGACATCTGGTCTCCGGGTGCCGCAGCCTCTTCCTCTATCAGCGGTCACTGGCACCGCTGATTAGAGAAATGACTATGCGGCTCCACCCATATGGGAGTGGAGTCCATATTAATAAGTTTAATGAGCGGTCCCACGTGACTGCTGAACAGGGGAAGAGCTGCGGCACCCGAAGACAGTGTGACGGGCAGGGGGAGCGTCAGGATCGCCGGGACTAGGTAAGTATGCCTCAGCTCCCTCTCCCCCGCACCCGCCGACCCTGCCACAGACCGTGACTCGAGTATAAGCCGAGAGGGGCACTTTCAGCCCAAAAATTTGGGCTGAAAATCTCGGCTTATACTCGAGTATATACGGTAATTAGGCATTTTGTTACAAATGGAGAGGTGTCCTTAATTATCTGGAGTGCCTCAGGTGGAGGTGTGAATTGTATCCATATAGTGAGTCATAAATCCAGGTGTTAAATTGAGTCCTAGTGTCTAAGAAGTGAACATATTTATCAGATTGAATTCACAATTTTTTCCTTCTCTGTCATTCTTAAAAAAGTCTTAATACTAAAAGGTAACTTTAAGTCTGTCATACAATGTCCAGTTCCAGAGATATGTTTTCCCACAGGTGTGTCCATTTCATTCCTGATTGTGTGTCTCTGTAGATACATCCTTGTTTGTAGCTTTTGCATGGTTTTCCCCAATATAAATACTTCCAGGGCACCTCGTACATTGTATCATGTACACCACATTGGAGGATGTACATGAAAAGGAACCCATGACCTTATAGTCCTGATTTGTGTTTGGCACACGGACTATAGTTGTTGGTAATATGTGAGTACAAGTTTTGCATTTTTTATTCTTACAGGGGAATGTGCCCGCCACTGATGGACACTTCTGACAAGGAGATTCCTTATGTTAGGAGGCTGTTTGTAGGAGTGAAGTGGTTGTTCTGGGAATATGTCTTTCAATTTGTGGTCTCTGTGGAATATGGGTTGGAGATCAGCACCGATTTGTCCTTAGGATGCTCATGTGGGGGTCGTATGTGACCACAAGGGGCACCCTGTTGTCCTCTCTCAGTTTGTAATCCAAGAAATTAAGGCTATTCCATGAGAGAAATTGCCAAGAAACTAAGATTTCCTACAACGGTGTGTACTACTCCCTTCAGAGGAGACCACAAACCAGGCTCTAACCAGAGTAAAAAGAAGTGGGAGGCCCCGCTGCACAACTGAGCAACAAGACGAGTACATAGGAGTCTGTAGTTTGAGAAATCGACGCCTCACAGGTCCTCAACTGGCAGCTTCATTAAATAGTACACGCAAAACGCCAGTGTCAACATCTACAGTGAAGAGGCGACTCCGGGATGCTGGCCTTCAGGGCAGAGTGGCAAAGAAAAAGCCATATCTGAGACTAGCTAATAAAAGGAAAAGATTAATATGGGCAAAAGAACACAGACATAGGACAGAGGAAGATTGGGAATACAGTGTTATGGACGGACGAATCCAAGTTTGAGGTGTTTGGATCACACAGAAGAACATTTGTGAGATGCAGAACAATTGAAAAGATGCAGGAAGAGTGCCTGACGCCATCTGTCAAGCATGGTGGAGGTAATGTGATGGTCTGGGTTGCATTGGTGCTGGTAAAGTGGGAGATTTGTACAAGGTAAAAGGGATTTTGAATAAGGGAGGTTATCACTCCATTTTGCAACGCCATGCCATACCCTGTGGCCAGCGCTTGATTGGAGCCAATTTCATCCTACAACAGGACAATGCCCCAAAGCACGCCTCCAAATTATGCAATAACTATTTAGGGAAGAAGCAGGCAGCTGGTATTCTATCTGAGTGGCCAGCACAGTCACCAGTGGCCAGCACAGTCACCAGATCTCAACCCCATTCAGCTGTTGTGGGAGCAGCTTGACCGTACGGTGCTCAAAAAGTGCCCATCAAGCCAAACCAACTTGTGGCTGGGGCTTCTGGAAGCATGGGGTGAAATTTCTCCAGATTACCTCAGCAATTAACTGCTAGAATGCCAAAGGTCTGCAATGCTGTAATTGCTGCAAAGGGAGCATTCTTTGACGAAAGCAAAGTTTGAAGGAGAAAATTATTATTTCAAATAAAAATCTTTTTTTCGAACCTGTCAATGTCTCGACTAGATTTTCAATTCATCTGGCAACTCATTGGATTAATAAAAGTATGCGTTTTCATGGAAAACAAAAAATTGTCTTGGTGACCCTAAACGTTTGAACGGTAGTGTATATTGTAAACATACACGTCAACCAAATGCAGTCGCCTGTTCCAGATATAAATGTGTATGTGTAAAAAAAAAAAGTCTGAACGTTCTGTTAAAATGGAGACTTTTTATCATGTAAAAAAAATTCTACCAAGAAGGATAATTTCAAAACGTCCCTGTGTGTCCCTCTCCGGGCAAGGACACCAACAAACTCACCGCCCCGGCCACACGACGGTGTCCCTGTTCCATGCTGTAACTTCCTGTTGCTCTGGGCCTGCGCATACCACACAGGTCTCCCAGCGGCACACCTAGACCACGCGCATGCTCCCCGATCCCTAAAGGGGCAATGTGCACACTCTGGAAATGCCCCCACCCAATAGCTGGGAGTCTTTATACAGGAGCTTCTCACAAAATTAGAATATCATCAACAAGTTAATTTATTTCAGTTCTTCAATACTAAACGTGAAACTCGTATATTATATAGTCATTACAAACAGTGATCTATTTCAAGTGTTTCTGTTAATGTTGATGATTATTGCTTACAGCCAATGAAAACCCAAAAGCCATTTTCTCAGTAAATTAGAATAATTAACAAAAAACACCTGCAAAGGCTTCCTAAGTGTTAAAAAGTCCCTTAGTCTGTTTCAGTAGGCTTGTCAGAAGCGGTGACCGGTCAGAAGCCCATACACATGAATACCTATTCGGAGCACCACAAGAAGCCCCCCACAGGCCGCCCCCGAGCACGGGCAAATCATTAACTCAAAACTGAAAATAAAGATTTAACCACAACCACGAGATGGATTTCATCACCCAGATATCATTGTAATCCGTATAATGGGGTAAATGTTTGATACCTAGAGGCCGCACCCACCAATGTCTATTCGTGTATCCCAGAGCCGTAGTTCCCCATCAGCCACACTAATGCTGAACTGCAATTTGTATCCAGCAGTTGTCAAGTGTCCTGCTGCATCATACACACTCCATAGACAGTATGGACCATGCAGAGAACTAAAAGCATAGAACAATATGTTCACTTGAGAAAACATGTTTTGTTTTTTTTTGCAACGCTTCTTGCTTCCCAGATAGACCTGAGTACATTATCATCAGCTTTTTTTTTTTTAAATATTATAATGTATACTGAAGGTCTTAAAATATATTTCTACTAGTACTAGCTCTTAAAAAGGATCCTATCGTGTTTACACAGTAGTAGAGCTAGAATATAGTGTTCATTTATCTTGTTCTAAAATACCACAAGCAACTTCCTTCAGCACCCAAAATTACGGAAACTGCAACACTGCTGTGATCAGATCCACTTCTGCTATCTGAGAGGGTGGGGAACTCATTGCTGCTAAAACTACAGAATATTCAGAGGTCTTGGGTGATGGTGGAACTAAGAGTTCTTTTTTCTCCTATAGTGTTACAGCTGAAGCTCCAACAGAGGCGGACGAGGGAAGAGTTGGTGAACCAAGGAATAATGCCACGTAAGTCTGTTATCAGGAAAGCGTTTGCTTAATAAACTCGACTTCCCTCCGTTTTAATTAATTTATGTAACAAGTTCTACTGCGTAAAGTGGAAGACTGTTTGTTTTTATATAATTTTTTTAAATGTAACTATGCTGAGCATATAACCAGATTAATAACTAACCATTTTATTATCAATTGCATTAATTGTATTAATGTTTGTCTATTACTGTCTATTGTTTGATATATTACATTGTCTCGTTAGGAAAATAGTGTCTGGCTTACTTTTGCTTTTATTTTTTAAATCCAACTTGTAGCCTACCTATGCGAAAAGGCTTTCAAGGAAATTTGGTCTGAGTCTGGTTATAGTAATCTGAAAGACAAACTGAAGACAAAATTCTACATTCTACACTGGGTGTCCTGCTTTGCCTGGCACCGCTGGGTGTCCTGCTTTGTGTCACAGCCTGGCCTCGCTGGGTGTCCTGCTTTGTGTCACAGCCTGGCCTCGCTGGGTGTCCTGCTTTGTGTCACAGCCTGGCCTCGCTGGGTGTCCTGCTTTGTGTCACAGCCTGGCCTCGCTGGGTGTCCTGCTTTGTGTCACAGCCTGGCCTCGCCGGGTGTCCTGCTTTGTGTCACAGCCTGGCCTCGCTGGGTGTCCTGCTTTGTGTCACAGCCTGGCCTCGCTGGGTGTGCTGCTTTGTGTCACAGCCTGGCCTCGCTGGGTGTCCTGCTTTGTGTCACAGCCTGGCCTCGCTGGGTGTCCTGCTTTGTGTCACAGCCTGGCCTCGCCGGGTGTCCTGCTTTGTGTCACAGCCTGGCCTCGCTGGGTGTCCTGCTTTGTGTCACAGCCTGGCCTCGCTGGGTGTCCTGCTTTGTGTCACAGCCTGGCCTCGCCGGGTGTCCTGCTTTGTGTCACAGCCTGGCCTCGCTGGGTGTCCTGCTTTGTGTCACAGCCTGGCCTCGCTGGGTGTCCTGCTTTGTGTCACAGCCTGGCCTCGCTGGGTGTCCTGCTTTGTGTCACAGCCTGGCCTCGCTGGGTGTCCTGCTTTGTGTCACAGCCTGGCCTCGCTGGGTGTCCTGCTTTGTGTCACAGCCTGGCCTCGCTGGGTGTCCTGCTTTGTGTCACAGCCTGGCCTCGCTGGGTGTCCTGCTTTGTGTCACAGCCTGGCCTCGCTGGGTGTCTTGCTTTGTGTCACAGCCTGGCCTGGCTGGGATCTGCTGCTGTCCGTTTTTTCGACAGACACAAAAAACGTTACTCTGTCCGTTGTCTCCAACCGCCAGACAAACAATTTTTGAATGATCCTGCGAACAACAGATGAAACGTGAGCCCATCCATTGCTAATACAAGTCTATGAGAAACAACGGATCCGGCAGCATCAGTCGCTGGACCCGGTTTTTTCAAAATTTGACGTATTGCGACCGATGAGTGTCGGATTACCTGGAGCGGTCAGCAGGTGTCCCTGCACTAGGGTTGTGGAGTCTGTGTCTATTTTGGTGGCGTCTGAGTTGGCGTCCGTATAAAATGGAGCAACTCGGACTCTTAAAATATATAATGAATTGGGTTCAGTGTGGGATTTGATGTATTTTTTTTTATAATAATTTGGGAAAGTTATGAAATGTCCTATAAATGACTGTCCAACATAGGGAAGCAAATTGCCCCATATTAGGGGAAAGATTCCTGCTCAACGCCACACGGCAATCAAGACTAGTTCCTTGGATCAACTTCCCATAACCTGTAATAATTTATTTTCTAAGACAGGCATCCAGGCCCTCCTTGAACTATTTTAGTAAATCAACCATTACAACATAATGTGGCAGAGAGTTCCATAATCTCACTGCTCTTACAGTAAAGTATCTGCATCTTTGATGATTGAACCTTTTTTCCTCTAGATTTCACCTTGTCTGTAGTGTCCCCTGATATATTTGTACGTTGTTATCTTATCGCCCCTAAGCCTTCATTTTTACAGACTGAATAGTGCCAAGTTTGATAACCTGTCTTGATATTGTAGTCCCCCCATTCCATTAATAACCTTGGTCGCTCTGCTCTGCACCTGCTCAGCTATGTCCTTAGAATACTCTGTACAGTTTCTGACTCTAGAATATGCCGTGGCCGCACTAGGGACTTGTATAGAGACAAACTATGTTCTAGTTATGAGCATCTGAGCCTCTTTAATGCATCCCATGATTTTATTTGCCTTGATAGCAGCTGCCTGGCACTGGTCACTAATATTGAGTTTAATGTCCACTCATACACCCAAGTCTTGTTCAGTGACTGTTAACCATTTAGCACATACATTATATGT
The DNA here is from genome assembly GCF_051348905.1 of Ranitomeya variabilis. Lineage (NCBI taxonomy): Eukaryota > Metazoa > Chordata > Amphibia > Anura > Dendrobatidae > Ranitomeya > Ranitomeya variabilis. Next base: position 144,631,779 of record NC_135239.1, on the reverse strand, counting down.
CCCCAGCCCTAATGCATGACCTTATATTGATATTAATGATAAGCGAGTGTACTCGTTGCTCAGATTTTTCCTAGCACGCTTGGGTGGTTTCCGAGTATCTGTTAGTGCTCGGAGATTTAGTTTCAGTCTCCGCAGCTGCATGATTTACGGCTGCTAGCCAGCCTGAGTACATGTGGGGGTTGTTGCTAGGGAATCCCCACATGTAATCAAGCTGTCTAACAGTCCCAAATCATGCAGCTGCGGAGACTAAAACTAAATCTCCGAGCAGTCACAAATACTCGGAGACCACCCAAGCGTGCTCGGGAAAATCTGAGCAACGAGTACACTCGCTCATCATAATTGATATGCATTAAACTTCAATCACCATTTCTCAGCCCAAGCCTCCAGCTTGCATAAATCATTTTGTAATAAATTATCCTCCTGTGTTGATTACCACACAGTGCTTAGTTTTTTTAATGTTCCATAGACATTTATGAGCTTCAACTCTTATCTGATACCTCAGCAAGCTGAAAACCTGTATTCACTGAAGACCGATTTTTAGCAGTGAATTGAGAGCAAGTCATCCTTCCATTAGGAGAAGGATGCATCAGTGGTGCACATGGTCTTCCATGGTGCATGGATTTCCATAGTCAATCAGCTGTCTCTCAGTGGCTGACTCCAACATGTCCCCTCATTTAGACTGACATGAACAAACATTGCTGGTCTTGAAGAATCAGTCATAGTTTTTTGTGGGCAAAACATCTCACAGAAAAACTTCAAAATCTTGATGACTCACGTCAAATTTAATAAAAAAAGCACAAAGGAGTTTGCCACGCTTGAACATGTTTTTTTTTCTAATTTGCATATATGTCATATCTGTGATGATTGGTTCCTGAGCTAATTGTACACTGAGCTAATTATCCTTTGTTTTTTGTGGCCATAAAGCAAACATAGCATAGAAAATCCAAAAAAGTTGGGGGGAAAAGCTTTACACAGAGCCAAAGTATATGTTTAAAAGTATATAAAGTTTAATAATAATAATAATAATTTTATTTATATAGCGCCAACATATTCCGCAGCGCTTTACAACTTATAGAGGGGACTTGTACAGACAATAGACATTACAGCATAACAGAAATCACAGTTCAAAACAGATACCAGGAGGAATGAGGGCCCTGCTCGCAAGCTTACAAACTATGAGGAAAAGGGGAGACACGAGAGGTGGATGGTAACAATTGCTTTAGTTATTTGGACCGGCCATAGTGTAAGGCTCGGGTGTTCATGTAAAGCTGCATGAACCAGTTAACTGCCTAAGTGTGTACCAGTACAGACACAGAGGGCTATTAACTGCATAAAGTGTATGAGAACATGATGCGAGGAACCTGATTATGTTTTTTTCTTTTATGATAGGCCACACAGGGATCGTTAGGTTAATGCGTTCAGGCGGTAGGCCAATCTGAACAAATGAGTTTTTAGGGCACGCTTAAAACTGTGGGGATTATTCGTATTAACCTAGGTAGTGCATTCCAAAGAATCGGCACAGCACGTGTAAAGTCTTGGAGACGGGAGTGGGAGGTTCTGATTATTGAGGATGCTAACCTGAGGTCATTAGCGGAGCGGAGGGCACGGGTAGGGTGGTAGACTGAGACCAGAGAGGAGATGTAGTGTGGTGCTGAGCCATGGAGTGCTTTGTGGATGAGGGTAGTAGTTTTGTACTGGATTCTGGAGTGGATGGGTAGCCAGTGTAATGACTGGCACAAGGTAGAGGCATCGGTGTAACGGTTGGTGAGGAATATGATCCTGGCTGCAGCATTCAGGACAGATTGGAGAGGGGAGAGTTTGGTAAGAGGGAGGCCGATTAGTAGAGAGTTACAATAGTCCAGACGGGAATGAATAAGTGAGACAGTAAGAGTTTTTGCAGAGTCGAAAGTAAGAAAAGGGCGAATTCTGGAAATGTTTTTGAGATGCAGATAAGAGCGAGCGAGCCAGTGATCGGATGTGGGGGGTGAATGAAAGCTCGGAATCAAGGATGACCCCAAGGCAGCGGGCATGTTGCTTTTGGAGTAATGGTGGAACCGCACACGGAGATAGCAATGTCAGGCAAAGGTAGGTTAGTAGAGGGAGACAACACGAGGAGTTCAGTTTTTGACAGGTTCAGTTTCAGATAGAGGGAGGACATGATGTTAGAGACAGCGGTAAGACAATCACTGGTGTTTTCTAAAAAGGTCGGCGTGATAACAGGAGAAGAGGTGTGTAATTGGGTGTCGTCAGCATAGAGATGGTACTGGAAACCAAATCTACTTATTGATTGTCCAATAGGGGCAGTATACAAAGAGAAGAGGAGGGGGCCTAGGACTGATCCTTGAGGAACCCCAACAGTAAGGGGAAGGTGAGAGGAGGAGGAACCAGCAAAACATACAGTGAAGGATCGGTCAGAGAGATAGGAGGAGAACCAGGAGAGAACGGTGTCCTTGAGGCCGATGGAGCGGAGCATATTGAGGAGGAGCTGATGATCCACAGTATCGAATGCTGCGGAGAGATCCAAGAGAATTAGCATGGAGTAGTGACCATTAGATTTAGCTGTTAGTAGGTCATTAGAGACTTTAGTGAGGGCAGTTTCAGTAGAGTGTAAAGAGCGGAAGCCAGATTGAAGAGGGTCGAGAAGAGAGTTGTCTGAGAGATAGCGGGTAAGACGGGAGTGGACCAGGCGTTCGAGGAGTTTAGAGATGAAGGGAAGATTAGAGACAGGTCTATAATCAGCGGCACAGTTTTGGTCGAGGGATGGTTTTTTAAGTAATGGATGTATGATGGCATGCTTAAATGAGGAGGGAAAAATACCGGAAGTGAGAGAGAGGTTGAATATTTTTGTTAGGTGAGAGGTGACAGCCGGGGAAAGGGACTGGAGGAGATGTGACGGAATGGGGTCACTGGTGCAAGTGGTCGGGCAAGAAGATGCAAGAAGCCCGACTACTTCTTCTGTAACTGGTTCAAAGTCAGAGAGTGAACTAGATGCAGTGGGGGAGGGAGGACAGTGCATGGTATGAAGAGATTGGGAGATTATTTCCTGTCGAATGTGGTCAATTTTTTCTTTGAAGTAATTAGCCAGATCGTCAGCGCGGAGATCCGTGGTTGGGGCCTGCTCTCTTGGGTTGAGTAGGGACTGGAAAGTGTCAAAGAGACGTTTAGGGTTATTTGACAGTGAGGTGATCAGGGTGTTGAAATAGGTTTGTTTGGAGAGGTGAAGGGCAGAGTTGTATGTTTTTAGCATGAACTTATGATGGATAAAATCTTCGGGTAGATAAGATTTTCTCCACAGACGTTCGGCGCACCTGGAGCACCGCTGCAGGAAATGTGTTTGCAGCGTGTGCCACGGTTGTCGCCGTCTGTGCTGAGTTGTTCTATGTATAGGAGGTGCAGCTTCATCCAGGGCACTTTGCAGGGTTTCATTGTAATGCTTCAGAGCAGAATCAGGACATGAGATGGAGGAGATTGGGGCCAATGAGGACTGCAAGTTCTTCATAGGTTTCTGGGTGTTAATGGCCTGTATGTTTCTATAAGTGTGGAAAGTGGGGGTGACCTGAGCGGGATGGCAGTTCTTGATAGAGAATGGAAGAAGGTTGTGGTCAGAGAGCGGGAGAGAGGAGTTTGTGAAATCGTCCACTGAGCAAAGCCGGGAGAAGACCAAGTCAAGGGAGTTTCCATCTTCATGTGTTGGAGAGTTAGTATGCTGCGTGAGGCCGAAAGAGGAGGTTAGAGATAAAAGGTGAGAAGCAGATGGGGAAAGGGGAGAAGCAATGGGGATGTTGAAATCACCCATGATAAGGGTGGGGGTGTCACAGGAGAGAAAGTGTGGAAGCCAGGTGGCAAAGTGATCCAGGAACTGATGAGAGGGGCCGGGAGGACGATACACCACCGCCACTCGCATGGAGAAGGGGACGTAGAGTCTGAGAGCATGGACCTCAAAGGAAGGGAATACAAGTGAGGATACTTGGGGGATAATTTGGAAGGTACATTTGGGTGAAAGGAGCAGACCAACGCCTCCACCTGCTCTGTTGTCTGATCTTGGGGTATGAGAAAAGTGTAGTCCACCATATGAAAGAGCAGCAGCAGCGGTGGTGTCTGACTGCTGGATCCAGGTTTCAGTAAGAGCCAGGAGAATTAAGAGAGTTAGAAAGGAAGAAGTCATGAATGAAGGAGAGTTTATTACACACAGAGCAAGAATTCCAAAGGGCACAATTAAGAGGCAGAAGGCATGCATGGGATATTAATAAGGTTAGAGGGGTTTCTGAGTGTAGCAGTTGGGAGGTTTGACTGGCTATAACATGGGGGGCCGGGGTTGGGAGAGATGTCTCCAGCAACTAGGAGAAGGAGGATAGAAAGCGTGAGCAGATGGTTCAGTGATTTGTGAGAGCGTCTCTTGTGTTGGATGGTGGGACTGAATGGATCAGCGCTGTTAAGCAATGTGAACAGAGCATGAGTGCTATACATAGGAGAGGAGAGGACAGAGGGGCCAATATGGATGGAGTGTAAAGAGTTTATGCAAGGGCGGTGAATGTGAGTGAATGCAGCAGCCAGGATATAGATTATACAAATACATATGGTGAGTATTTGTTCTGTTTCAAATGAATAGGGAATAGATTTAGTTTTTCTTACCTGTCTCCTGCCCTGTTTTTTTAACCCCTTTCTGCCATTGGACGTACTATTCCGTCCATGTGGGGTGGGCCCTACTTCCCAAGGACGGAATAGTACGTCCAGCGCGATCGGCCGCGCTCTTGGGGGGATCGCGGCCGGGTGTCAGCTGCCTATCGCAGCTGACATCTGGCACTATGTGCCAGGAGTGGTCACGGACCGCCCCCGGCACATTAACCCCCGGCACACCACGATCAAACATGATCGCGGTGTGCCGGCCGTACAGGGAAGCATCGTGCAGGGAGGGGGCTCCCTGCGGGCTTCCCTGAGACCCCCGGAGCAACTAAGTAATCCCTGCAGGCCCCGGATCCAAAATGGCCGCGGGGCTGCATCCGGGTCCTGCAGGGATTACTTCCGGGTCCTGCAGGGATTACTTTCGGGTGCAGACCAGGCCATGGTAAGCCTGCAGCGCTGGAACTCAGATCGGTGATCTGACAGAGTGCTGTGCAAACTGTCAGATCAGCGATCTGTGATGTCCCCCCCTGGGACAAAGTAAAAAAGTAAAATAAAAATTTTCCACATGTGTAAAAAAAAAAAACAAAAACAAAACACAACGCTTTATTCTCATACCGCCAAACAAAAAGTGGAATAACACGCGATCAAAAAGACGGATATAAATAACCATGGTACCGCTGAAAACGTCATCTTGTTCCGCAAAAAACAAGCCGCCATACAGCATCATCAGCGAAAAAATAAAAAAGTTATAGTCCTCAGAATAAAGCGATGCCAAAATAATTATTTTTTCTATAAAATAGTTTTTATCGTATAAAAGCGCCAAAACATAAAAAAATGATATAAATGAGGTATCGCTGTAATCATACTGACCCGAAAAATAAAACTGCTTTATCAATTTTACCAAACGCGGAACGGTATAAACGCCTCCCCCAAAAGAAATTCATGAATAGCTGGTTTTTGGTCATTCTGCCTCACAAAAATCGGAATAAAAAGCGATCAAAAAATCTCCCGTGCCCGAGCATGTTACCAATAAAAACGTCAACTCGTCCCGCAAAAAACAAGACCTCACAGTCATGTGGACTCAAATATGGAAAAATTATAGCTCTCAAAATGTGGTAACGTAAAAAATATTGTTTTGCAATAAAAAGCGTCTTTCAGTGTGTGACGGCTGCCAATCATAAAAATCCGCTAAAAAACCCGCTATAAAAGTAAATCAAACCCCCCTTCATCACCTGCTTAGTTAGGGAAAAATTAAAAAAATGTATTTATTTCCATTTTCCCATTAGGGTTAGGGCTAGGGTTAGGGCTAGGGCTGGGGCTAGGGTTAAGGCTACATTTAGGGTTGGGGCTAAAGTTAGGGTTAGGGTTGGGGCTAAAGTTAGGGTTAGGGTTTGGATTACATTTACGGTTGGGAATAGGGTTGGGATTAGGGGTGTGTCTGGGTTAGAGGTGTGGTTAGTGTTACCGTTGGGATTAGGGTTAGGGGTGTGTTTGGATTAGGGTTTCAGTTATAATTGGGGGGCTTCCACTGTTTAGGCACATCAGGGGCTCTCCAAACGCGACATGGCGTCCAATCTCAATTCCAGCCAATTCTGCGTTGAAAAAGTAAAACAGTGCTCCTTCCCTTCCGAGCTCTCCCGTGCGCCCAAACAGGGGTTTACCCCAACATATGGGGTATCAGCGTACTCGGAACACATTGGAGAACAACTTTTGGGGTCCATTTTCTCCTGTTACCCTTGGGAAAATAAAAAACTAGGGGCTAAAAAATAATTTTTTGGAAAAAAAAATATTTATTTGCATGGCTCTGCGTTATAAACTGTAGTGAAACACTTGGGGGTTAAAAGTTCTCACAACACAACTAGATAAGTTCCTTGGGGGGGTCTTGTTTCCAATATTGGGTCACTTGTGGGGGGTTTCTACTGTTTAGGTACATTAGGGGCTCTGCAAACGCAATGTGACGCCTGCAGACCACTCCATGTAAGTCTGCATTGCAAATGATGCTCCTTCCCTTCTGAGCTCTGCCATGCTCAAACGGTGGTTCCCCCCCCACATATCAGGTATCAGCGTACTCAGGACAAATTGGACAACAATATTTAGGGTCCAATTTCTCCTGTTACCCTTGGAAAAATACAAAATTGGGGGCTAAAAAATAATTTTTGTGGAAAAAAAAATATTTATTTTCACAGCTCTGCGTTATAAACTGTAGTGAAACACTTGGGGGTTCAAAGCTCTCACAAAACATCTAGATGAGTTCCTTAGGGGGTCTACTTTCCAAAATGGTGTCACTTGTGTTTTTTTTTTTTTTACTGTTTAGGTACATTAGGGGCTCTGCAAACGCAATGTGACGCCTGCAGACCATTCCATCTAAGTCTGCATTCCAAATGGCGCTCCATCCCTTCCGAGCCCTCCCATGCGCCCAAACGGTGGTCCCCCCCCACATATGGGGTATCAGCATACTCAGTACAAATTGGACAACAACTTTTGGGGTCCAATTTCTCCTGTTACCCTTGGTAAAATAAAACAAATTGGAGCTGAAGTAAATTTTGTGTGAAAAAAAGTTAAATGTTCATTTTTATTTAAGCATTCCAAAAATTCCTGTGAAACACCTGAAGGGTTAATAAGCTTCTTGAATGTGGTTTTGAGCACCTTGAGGGGTGCAGTTTTTAGAATGGTGTCACATTTTGTTATTTTCTATCATATAGACCCCTCAAAATGACTTCAAATGAGATGTGGTCCCTAAAAAAAAAAATGGTGTTGTAAAAGTGAGAAATTGCTGGTCAAATTTTAACCCTTATAACTCCCTAAGAAAAAAAAATTTTGGTTCCAAAATTGTGCTGATGTAAAGTAGACATGTGGGAAATGTTACTTATTAAGTATTTTGTGTGACATATCTCTGTGATTTAATTGCATAAAAATTCAGAGTTGGAAAATTGCGAAATTTTCAACATTTTCACCAAATTTCCATTTTTTTCACAAATAAACGCAGGAAATATCAAATAAATTTTACCACTATCATGAAGTACAATATGTCACGAGAAAACATTGTCAGAATCACCAGGATCCGTTGAAGCGTTCCAGAATTATAACCTCATAAAGGGACAGTGGTCAGAATTGTAAAAATTGGCCCGGTCATTAACGTGCAAACCACCCTTGGGGGTGAAGGGGTTAAAGACTTTGTAAAATCACATAAAAAAGAGAGCACCATCTGTACAGACATAAGGTGGGTACTGCCGGGTGACATATAAGCATAGATTTGTACTCGGAGTATCAAACATTAGTAAAGTCTCTACTTATATAGATAAAAAATATCTGAATGTGGTCCCGAACACTTAGGGTAGCCAACAATATATAGGGAGATATAGGTAAATATTATTTATATTATCAGTCAGCGCCACAGTCGGACTCTCAGTGGTTCACGAGGTACAGTTGCCACATTAGAAAATGGTCAAAGTTATATAATGCTACCAGTTTCACACATGTAAATCAGTCAGACATATGTTAAGCAAGCAAAAAAGTGAAAGATCACATGGTAATAGGTATTTACCTCAGGAGTAGTTACAGGGGACCCACCGCACCCGACACGTGTTTTGTATTGAAATGCTTTTTGGCTTGTTTTGCTTTAATTACATGTTTTAAAATTTGGTGACTGGGAATTGAATTTGGCTGCTAAATTTTTGGAGACACAACTGCAGTAAAAAAAAAAAAAAAAAAAAAAATTACCACAGCTTTTAACCTGCTTGACTATGCCAGATTTTTCCAATCCAACGTGTTTCTTTGTGTGGTAATGATTATCGTGACATATTGTACCTTACGTTGGTGAGAAATTTAGGATCATATAATTTGCATTTATTGAAATTGAATTTATTAAACTTGAATTTTAAAGTTAAACTGTTAAAACAGTTATTCAGCATAAAATGGTTAATAAATAACATTTACCTAATGTCTATGTAAGGGGGTGCATTATGCCTTTGCATTTCTTACTCGTCCCGGTAACGGATAATAATAATCTTTATTTTTATATAGCACTAACATATTCCGCAGCGCTTTACAGTTTGCACACCTCCTCATCGCTGTTCACGATGGGGCTCACAAACTAGATTCCTTATCAGTATGTCTTTGGATTGTAGGAGGAAACTGGAGAACTCGGAGGAAACCCACGCAAACACAGGGAGAACATGCAAACTACTTGCAGATGTCCTTAATGGGATTTGAACCCAGGACTCCAGCAGCTGCAAGGCTGCAGTGCTATCCACTGAGCCACCGTGCTGCCCTACCCTGTGTCATGTTTAACTGTTGCTGTTATGTATTTCACTTTCAAATAGGGAAAGCGTAGTACTCACTTATAGCCACAAGATGGGTATGTCCTAGTGTAGGAAATGGCACTGTAGATAGTTAACGGTTAATACTTAGAAGGAATCACTGTGGGTAAGTTATGGGGACTTCCTGGTTGTAGGCATTTGGGACCAGGGAACCTGTAACGTCCAGAAGGGCTATAGCCCTGGCAACGGTGTAGTGACCCTGTAATGTTTAGTAGTAAGCCCAGCCATCCAGGGCCAGGGAGGAAGATTACAGTAGTGACAGCAGGAATAGCAGTGACAGTCAGTGAAAAAGACGGAGCGGAACACAGTGGTGAACACAGCAGTAGAGACGGGCAGGTCGCTCACCATGTGGAGTATTGCTTCATGGGCTGATGCCCTCATGTCCGGTTCGAAACGGATGAGGGAATCTCAGCTGAGGTAGAACTAAAAAGGAGGACTCTGAGAAGCCGTATGATACGGTCTGACCCCGGAGTTTTCTTAGTGACAAAGGGAAGAAAACAAGGAAAGAGAAAGACGTGTACTGCTAGAAATGTGTTGTGAATGCTGAAACAGAACTGGATGTGCTGTGTTCTGAAGTCAGTAAACTTGTTCAGTTGAAAGCTGTAAAGAACTCTGTCTAAATTCATGCAAAACCGATTACAAAGTGTTAGGTTGAACAATTAATTAATAAAATGTTCACTCGAGTTGCCTACTCCTGGCATAATGGATATTGATCAGGTGCGCACTAAAGAAATAAACATATGACAACACCCAGTCAGATGTAAACTCTCCTTGATCAATCTATGGCTCAGCTCCATGGGGCTTTATTTAGTCAGAACACAAGTTTATATATCTCCTGTAAGGGGGCTCGGTTAGCTCTAAAATGGGAGTGATCGGATGTATTCCATTGGTTAGTGGGTTGGGCAATGAGCAAGTCCATGAGCTGATCCATGAGGTCATCAGGGTGGGTTGGTCCATGAGGTCATCAGGGTGGGCGTCACTGTGGGTGGATCCATGAGGTCATCAGGGTGGGCGTCATCTTGGATATCAGCACATGGTATTCTGATACAGGAAATGGCAGCCATCTTTAGTGTCTCACTTTGATCTGAGAAAACTTATGTAAAGTTAAACAATACACGTTATGGGTCACTTCTCTCAATCTCTTACGTCTTGAGGTTAATTAAGTATTTGATCTTATGGCTCTCCTCAACAAAAGTGTCTCTTGCAACATAGAAGAGACCCTGACGGTGCTGAACCTGGAATCCCAGGTATGATGAGTAATGGACACTGTATATATGTGATGGGAGGCCAGGGCACCGATGTACCGCAATCCTCAGCTATGACAACGGCCCTGGCTCTCCCTCACACCTACTTAGTGTTGGCCTCTGTTATTAAACTTTTTATTTGTTGGGCTAAAAAAAAAGCGTTACAAGTTTAGCAGTAACTTTTTAATTTTTTCAACAAAATTAACTTTTTGCTTCATTTTTTTAAGTGTCTCTGAGGGGCCTATATGTCAGAAAACCCCCAATCAAGACTTGAGTTTTAAAAACTCATTAATAAAAATCAAATGACAAAACTGTTCACCTTCTGATCTGGATGCATGTAATACCTGGAAACTGTTCAAAGCTAGTTCAATGATCTGATAATTAATCGATGTGCTAGAAAACCAGAGAACTTTTGATGGCCACACATCTTGTCAGGCAGCTGATAGTGATGTACTTGTACATTGTTCAGCACAAAAGAAACTGAAGGCTCAGTATATTAGAAACTAGTCAGTGTATGTGGCTTAGAAGACTGTTACTACCAGTCCCAGTATAAGAATAAAGCTGGCAACTTACTTATGGGCTGCTCGATTGGCTCCTGAATAGAGATGAGTGAATATTTATTCAGTCGCCATGACAGCACAACGAGAGAGGGGATCCGCCCTTTAGGGACAGGAAACCTCAGACATAAAAGGGCGGCACCTCACTCCCCCGTCAGTTGGTTTCCTGTCCCTGACAGTGGAACCTCTTCAGACAGGCCTTTAGAAGAAGGTTGAAGAAAAGAAGTTATCCCACTCCTGACAGGCCGGTACAGGTAGCGGGGGTCCCCTACCTCGGCCTGGTCAGGATGATGGAAGCACCACACGGCAGGGGGACTGTTTGTGTAGGTGGCAGCAGGAGGAAGCAGCCCGAGGTAAATGGGTTGGCTGCTTTGGTGGGCGCTCGTCATACCTGGTTAGTAAGGTCCCTATGGTGCAGGTCTAATTATCTAAAGTGCACATGCACATAATAAATTCTGACTGTATTTCAAATATGAGATATTTAGCAAATAATTGATCAATTCTTTGAGCTACCCCGCCACTTCACGGCAATCTCATAATGGGGCAGTCCTAACTCTACGTTTTTTATTTACATTGTGCCATTACGGCCTCCTAAATGTATAGAGAGTGAGAAAAAAAAAAAAAAGGACAGACCACATTACATAACATTACATGACAAACTGTACCTGGAGCATTGACAGAATCACTCCCTTAGTGCCAGGAAGGCGAGCGCGGATAGAGGCCGATCAGGTCCATGCAGACATATCAGATCTGGCCTCCACACTGCCAAACCAACACCAAAGTGACGCGGGATGATGAAACGGCCGCGCATGCGCGGTAGCGCTGATTTTCCGGCTAATAGCGGCGCCCAGCATCAGGGGTGGGATTTTGGCCTCAGGGTGTCCGGCGCTCTCACGGATCATCATGGGGGCGCGGCTCGCGGTGGACGGACCCTATCGGTGCAGTACCGATCAGCGGCACCTGGAGTATTTTTCCCTGCTGACCCCCATCCGGGGGTGGTACCCAGGGGGATGGATTTAAGTGGTGCACAGAGGCCTCTGCGTGTTCCTGACCATTTTTTCCAGTATGGAGTCACCGGAGGGAACACCGCAGCTGTGCGGCGAACAGCAGCATCCACTTGAGCAGCCTCAGACAGGAAAGTCTCTGAGTAGCTCCTAGCGACGTTCTAGTGGCAGTAGTCGCGCTGGTGGAGCTAAAGCGGCTCAGAAATCGGGCCGTAAGGATTCACCGGCTAAGAAGTGAGCTACGTGAAAGTACGCTTTCTGATTGCTGTCCCTCCTTGTATTCCCTCTCTCCTTATTAGGGGAGGAAATGTGTTTCCAAGTCCAAGCATAGGGAGTGTGCCATGTGTGCGGAGCCACTTCCAGATGGACATAATAAGAAGTTGTGCAGATCCTGCATACAGCGTTTAATTGAGGAGGAGGCCCCTGACCTTACGTCTACGCTCAAGTACATGGTTAAACAGGAGGTCAGAGATTCCATGAGGTCCAGGTCTCGCAAGTCAGTTTCCAAAAAGAGGAAGGAAATTTCATCCCCAGCCTCAGATGTGGATTCAGAGACAGGGGGTGCGAGCTCGGATTCTCTTCCCTCATCTTCATCATCAGAGGACATAGAATCTAGCCGAGCCTGTCTGTCACTGGATAGGATTAATCACCTAGTCAAGGCCGTCAACAACACTATGGGGATTGAAGAGACCCAGTCGGAATGTTCCATCCAGGACATAATGTTCAAGGGCATATATCGTAAATCCCGAAGGGTTTTTCCTGTGGTAGATAAAATCAAGTCGCTGATTACAAAGGAATGGAAGAAACCCGAAAGGAAGGGGTCACTTCCACCAGCATTCAAAAGGAGGTATACTTTCGAAGAGGAGGCTTCATCCTCTTGGGACAAAGTCCCGAAATTGGATGCAGCAGTGGCCAAAGCGTGCAAAAAGACTTCTCTCCCATTTGAGGATTTAGGGAATCTAAAGGACCTGCTTGATAGGAAAGCCGATGTGTTCCTTAAAGGAGCATGGGAAACGTCAGCGGGTTCCCTGAGGCCGGCAATTGCAGCCATTTGCACAGCCCGGTCATTGATGGTGTGGCTGGGCCACCTGGAAGACCAACTCAAGGATAAGGTTCCTAGAGATGAGATCCTATCCTCTATGTCCATTATTCAGGATGCAGCAGCCTTCCTTTCGGATGCGTCAGCGGATTCTGTTACGCTGGCCGCAAGGTCCTCAGCCTTATCAAACGCAGCCCGTAGAGCACTGTGGATAAAATGTTGGCCAGGAGACCTACAGGCCAGATCAAAGCTATGTGGCATCCCCTGTGAAGGGGTTTATTTGTTTGGTCCGGTGCTGGATAAATTGCTAGAAAAGGCGGGTGACAGTAAAAAGCGATTCCTTCTTTTGAGAAAACCCTTTTATAGGTGGGATTACAACAGAGGGTGGTCTTATCGCCGAAGATCTGACAGAGATTCGAATAGAGAATCGACCAGATATAACTCCAACAGAAGAAGAGGTAGAGGATACATGTTTAACTCCTCTCGGGACTCTAAAAAACCTCAATGACTGGCGGCCCAGGTGGGCGGTAGGCTTTTGGCCTACTACCCGGCCTGGTTGAAGATCACCAATAGTCCATGGATTCTCAGTATCATTAAAGAGGGTTTAAAATTCGAGTTCCATCACATCCCTCAGGACAAATTTATAAATTAACCCGCATCCGTTCTTCTCCTGCAGAACAATTGGCACTGGAGTCAGAAGTCCGGGATCTCCAACAAAAAAGGGTTCTGATTAGAGTACCCATGGAAGAGCGAGGTAAGGGGTTTTATTCCCCTTTATTCCTGATTAAAAAACCTGATGGGTCGTATCGTACCATCATCAATCTAAAAGGCCTGAATGAATTCTTGCTGATCCCATCCTTTAAAATGGAATCTGTGAAAATGGCAATAAAGCTTCTCTTTCACGATTGCTTCATGGTTGTCTTAGATCTGAAAGACGCCTATTATCATGTCCCAATACATGTAAATCATCAGCGTTTTCTCAGGGTGGCGGTTTCAATTGCCGGCACGGTAGAGTACTTCCAATATCAGGCACTCCCCTTTGGTGTTGCAGTTGCACCCCGTGTTTTCACTAAGATCATGGTAGAGGTTATGGCACACCTTCACGAACAAAACATATTAATAATTCCCTACCTAGATGATTTGTTGATTGTGGGACGTTCAGAATCACATTGTAAGGACCAGTTGGGGAAGGTGATAACAGCATTACATAACTTAGGTTGGGTTATTAATCTCAAGAAGTTGCGTCTGCAGCCCTTAAAATCACAGGAGTTTTTAGATCTTATCATAGACTCGGGTCAGCAGGAATGTCGCCTGCCGGACTGAAAAGTGAACAGTATTCATCGGCTTGCCACCAAAGCGATTAATAATCCCGTAGTCTCCTTAAGAGGAGCGATGTCACTTTTGGGTTCTCTTACTTCTTGTATTCCGGCGGTTCTCTGGGCACAGTTTCACTCCAGATCTCTGCAGTGGGATGTTCTACATAATTTTCGTCGGTTGGGGGCTAATCTCGATAGTAAATTTTCTCTATCCGCTGAGACCACTAATTCTCTTAATTGGTGGACACACATACCGAATCTTCGTAGAGGGGTACCCTGGACAAATCAGATAACACGAGTGATTACAACTGATGCTAGCCCCATGGGTTGGGGGGCACACTGGGAGAGTAGTTGGATCCAGGGTCTGTGGTCCCAGTCTGAACGAAACTCATCCTCCAACCTAAAGGAATTGTTAGCGGTAGAACGCGCGTTAAATGGGTTCCTTATACCCCTACAAGGTAGACATGTCAGACTATTCTCTGACAACCAGGTAACCGTTGCCTATATTAACCATCAAGGAGGTACGCGGTCTGGGTCGTTAATGGACGTTGCGAATCATATTTTTCAGATGGCCGAGAATCACCTACTTTCCCTTACGGCTCTTCATATAAAGGGAAAACTCAATACCATGGCCGATTATTTAAGCCGCAACGAACTCAAACAAGGGGACTGGTCTCTAAAACCGGCTGTCTTCAATCAGATCGTACATTTGTGGGGATGTTCAGAAATAGATCTCTTTGCCAGTCGAGGAAACAGAAAACTACATCAATTCTGTTCCCTAAATCCAAGGGACAACCCGTATGCAGTCGACGCTCTCCTAATCTCCTGGAACTTCAGTCTCGCCTATGCCTTTCCCCTCTAAACCTAATTCCTATAGTTCTGAGGAAAATTCGGGAAGACAGGGCCCGAGTGATCCTAATAGCCCCGTTCTGGCCCAGAAGGTCGTGGTTCCCATGGCTGAGGAACATGTCCATTTCCCAGCCATGGATTCTCCCAGAAATACCAGACAGGAGGGTCCAATCCTGCATCCACGAGCAGCCAGCTTACACCTAACAGCGTGGAATTTGAGAGGTCACTTCTAAAGGGGAAAGGATTTTCTCAAAATCTTATAAATACACTGCTTAAGAGTAGGAAAGCCTCCACGACAAACATCTATGTCAGGGTTTGGAGAAGGTTTCTATCGAGTTCAGGAGCGCAGATTGATCAAAGACCTGATATTACTCAAATTTTAGAATTTTTACAAAGGGGCCTAGAGATGGGCTTAGCCACTAGCACCCTCAGAGTTCAGGTGTCAGCTCTGGGGGCGCTATACAATTCTAACTTGGCCAGCAATCACTGGGTATCTAGGTTCCTTAAGGCGGTTACCAGATCCAGACCGGTTATTAAACAGAAGATAGTACCATGGGACCTAAATCTTGTGCTCTCAGCTCTAACACAAGCCCCGTTCGAGCCTATTGAGACCGTCCCGATAAAAATCCTGTCGGTTAAAACGGCCCTCTTAGTTGCCCTCACGTCCGCAAGAAGGGTTAGTGATCTGCAGGCATTATCTAGGCAACCTCCATATATGCAGTTTAGGGAAGATAGAGTTGTTATGAAACCTGACCCCCTTTATCTTCCAAAAATTGCTTCAAAATTTCATAGGTCACAAGAGGTCGTCCTACCTTCGTTTTGTTCCAATCCATCTAATGATAAAGAGCATAGAGTTCATTGTTTAGATGTAAGAAGATGTCTTCTCGAATCTATTTCAGTTACAGACACCTGGAAAAAAGATAACTCCTTATTTATATCCTACCAGGGAGTTAGGAGAGGGCTTAGGGTATCAAAAAATACACTAGCCAGATGGATTAGGGAGGCGATATCTCTTGCTTATACCGCAGGTGGCGTGGAAATTCCAGAAGGTATAAAGGCTCACTCCACTCGGGCGGTAGCCACATCCTGGGCAGAGAGAGCAGAGGTGTTGATTGAAGACATTTGTAAGGCGGCCGCATGGTCTTCTCCATCTACCTTTCTTAGACACTATAGACTAGATCTAGGTGGCTCCTCCGACCTCACGTTTGGGAGAAGGATGCTGGAGGCAGTGGTCCCTCCCTAGTCACTTTTCACTTCTCTGAAAGTCTCTCGTTGTGCTGTCATGGCGACTGAATAAATACATACGCTACTTACCTGGTAGCAGTGTTTTTTCAGGAGCCATGACAGCACCCTTATATTCCCTACCCTCTTTGCTTATTGGGGTCGACACTTCCTTTAGTTAATTCCTAAGTTTATTCACTGGGTGAATTGTACCATGTTTTAAAATTGTTTATGTGCTACTAACCTAGAAGGTCCTTTCGTACTCTGTAATCCAACTGACGGGGGAGTGAGGTGCCGCCCTTTTATGTCTGAGGTTTCCTGTCCCTGAAGGGCGGATCCCCTCTCTCGTTGTGCTGTCATGGCTCCTGAAAAAACACTGCTACCAGGTAAGTAGCGTATGTATTTCACTGTTCGATTCGGATTAGGTTCGCCGAATTTGCAATATTGCCAATCAGAGACGCGGGATTTCCATTATGACATCATCGTCGCCATGCTGTGCCCGTCGCTGATTGGTCGAGGCCTGGCGGCCTCGACCAATCAGCAAATGAATAAACGGGACAGACAGACAGACGGAAAAACCCTTAGACAATTATATATATAGATATATATATATATATATATATAGATAGATAGATAGATAGATAGATAGATAGAGATATATATATATATATATATATATATATATATATATATATATATATATATATATATATATATATATATATATTCATTCAATTATTTAGGAATGTTTTTTCGTTTATATACAGTGTTGGTAGTATCCGGGAATAGCAGTATTTTACTGTTGTTTTAAATTTAGGGGCACTATATTATTTATTAATTATGTGTATCTCTAATTTTATAAATTTGTTTTGTTTAGGTGCTCTTGCTGTCCAGAAACATTGTATGCCGTCCTGGGGTGACATGCGAATATGGTGGACATAAAAAACTTTACCAAAAAATTCTGAAAAAAAAAATCATATAAGATAAAAAAAAATCATGTAATGAATAATGGAATACTTAAAAATTTCTCTATTAAAAATTTGTGTATTTATGTATGGATTGAAGGCCAATAAATAAATTGTAAAGAATTATTTGCTTCATATTGCTTGTTCAATATTTGGTGACTAGCCGGGACAAGTATGCAACCGCTTTACGGTAGTTGCAAATTGAGGCATTTTGACCTGGAGGGGTTAATTGCAACTTTTGGACACTGGTTGACCCCTGGGTGATGGCCTGAAGAGGGCTATGTCCGGAGTGTCAGGACGGGATTATGCATTAAGAAGTGTCTACACGGCAGTATATGCCCTAAGCAGCTGTAGATTGAACAATGCAGAGGTATTATGCGCTGCAGGATAAGGCTACTTTCACACTAGCGTCGTGCACTGCACGTCGCTATGCGACGTTGCGGCGCACCGACGCTAGCTGTGAATGCGCCGCACAACGGGGGCAGCGGATGCAGTTTTCCAACGCATCCGCTGCCCCATTGTGAGGTGCGGGGAGGCGGGGGCGGAGTTCCGGCCGCGCATGCGCGGTCGGAAATGCTGCAGACGACGCACCAAAAAACGTTACAAGCAACGTTTTTTGGTGGCGACGGTCCGACGCAACCGTCGCACGACGGTTGCGACGTGTGGCAATGCGTCGCACTGCGTCGCTAATAAAAGTATGGAGAAAAAACGCATCCTGCAAGCACTTTTGCAGGATGCGTTTTTTTCTGCAAAACTACGCCTAGCGACGTGCAGTGCACGACGCTAGTGTGAAAGTAGCCTGAGAGTTAAATCAGTATGCTAGATTAAAGATGGCGATGTGTGTGGTGTTAGTACGCCTGCGCTCTTCTGTATTTACTACACAACGTAAGTGTTTGATCTTTTAATCATCACTTAAGCGATGACGCGCTTAGACAAGTGCAGTAAACTGTTGTGCCACAACAAAGATGGCGATATGCAGCGCATATGCGCTCTGTTATGGATGCCAAACAAGGCATCTGATTGGCCTCCAATCCAACACATGACTATGACGCGCGTGGACATGCGCAGTAGATGCATTAGAACGCTGAGAAGCAATTGTATTGTCCTCCATTAACGGCATGTCTTTCTGGGGGTTAGGAAAATGTATATTAATAATTTAATGAATAGATGGACAGTAATCAGTTTGATAAGAGGTCAGTTTTTATGTGAGCACATGAACACAGGACACCATTGGCACTGATGCACTTTATAAAAAACGTAATAAGGGAAAATAACTTGTAATGCACTTGGAACTATGGCACATGAAATTATTGTATTTATATTGTATGATTGGTTGTAATTAAGGAATGTTGAATTACCTATATATATGCATTATGGAAATACACCCATTGCTTGAGAAAGGCTCATTTGGAGCCGAAACATTGCCCAGACAGGATATGGAGTGCTGCCTGCTTTTTTGAATTGTATGGACTTGGGACAATCAGTGGACAGGTTGTTTGGAGGCTTTGCACCCTTTGTGCTGTTCCTAATTTCTCTCTCTCTCTCTCTCTCTCTCTCTATCTCTCTCTATAAATATATATATATATATATATATATATATATATATATATATAATTATTATTTATTTTTTTTTTTTACGATTTGTGTATAGTCTGTATATCTACAAAAAATCTTTTTTGTATAAATAAAATTTAATTTCATAATACAACCCCTGGCAAAAATTATGGAATCACCAGCCTTGGAGGATGTTCATTCGGTTGTTTAATTTTGTAGAAAAAAAGCAGATCACACACATGGCACAAAACTAGAGTCATTTCAAATGGCAACTTTCTGGCTTTAAGAAACAATAAAAGAAATGAAGAACAAAAAATGTGGTAGTCAGTAATGGTTACTTATTTTTAACCAAGCATAGGGGAAAAATTATGGAATCACTCAATTCTGAGGAAAAAAATATGGAATCACCCTTGTAAATTTTCATACCCAAAAATAACACCTGCATCAAATTAGATCTGCTCAATAGTCTACATCTAAAAAGGAGTGATCACACCTTGGAGAGTTGTTGCACCAAGTGGACTGACATGAATCATGGTTCCAACACGAGAGATGTCAATTGAAACAAAGGAGAGGATTATCAAACTCTTAAAAGAGGGTAAATCATCACGCAATGTTGTAAAAGATGTTGGTTGTTCAGTCAGCTGTGTCTACAATCTGGACCAAATACAAACAACATGGGAAGGTTGTTAAAGGCAAACATACTGGTAGGCCAAGGAAGACATCAAAGAGTCAAGACCGGAAACTTAAAGCAATATGTCTCCAAAACAGGAAATGCACAACAAAACAAATGAGGAACGAATGGGTGGAAACTGGAGTCAACGTCTGTGACCGAACTGTAAGAAACCGCCTAAAGGAAATGGGATTTACATACAGAAAAGCTAAACGTAAGCCATCATTAACACCTAAACATGAAAAACAAGGTTACAGTGGGGTAAGGAAAAGCAATCGTGGACTGTGGATGACTGGATGAAAGTCATATTCAGTGATGAATCATGAATCTCCATTGGGCAAGGTGATGATCCTGGAACTTTTGTTTGGTGCCGTTCCAATGAGATTTATTAAGATGACTGCCTGAAGAGAATATGCAAATTTCCACAGTCATTGTTGATATAGGGCTGCATGTCAGGAAAATGCACTGGGGAGATGGCTGTCATTACATCTTCAATAAATGCACAAGTTTATGTTGATATTTTGGACACTTTTCTTATCCCATCAATTGAAAGGATGTTTTGGGATGATGAAATCATTTTTCAAGATCATAATGCATCCTGCCATAGAGCAAAAACTGTGAAAACATTCCTTGAAAAAAGACACATAAGGTCAATGTCATGGCCTGGAAATAATTCCGGATCTCAATCCAATTGAAAATCTTTGTTGGAAGTTGAAGAAAATGGTTCATGACAAGGATCCAACCTGCAAAGCTGATCTGGCAACAGCAATCAGAGAAAGTTGTACCCAAATTGATGAAGAGTCCTGTTTGACACTCATTAAGTCCATGCGTCAGAGACTGTAAGCTGTTATAAAAGCCAGAGGTGGTGTAACAAAATACTAGTGATGTTTGAGTGTTTTTTGCTTGTTTGTTTTTCATGATTCCATAATTTTTTCCTCAGAATTGAATGATTCCATAATTTTTTTCCCTATGCTTTGTTAAAAAAAGTACCGTATTTTCTGGTGTATAAGACGACTGGGCGTATAAGACGACCCCCAACTTTTCCATATAAAATATGGAATTTGGGATATGCCCGCTGTATAATACGGAGGTCATCTTATTCGCCCAGTCATCTTATACGGCGTGTGGTTCCCAGGGTCTGAAGGAGAGGAGACTCTCCTTCAGGCCCTGGGATCCATATTCATGTTAAAAATAAAGAATAAAAATAAAAAATATGTATATACTCACCCCTCCGAGATGCCTGGCTGTCACGACTGCAAGCGTCTGCCTCCGTTCCTAAGAATTGCAGAGCATGAAGGACCCTCGATGACGTCACGGTCAGGTGACTGGCCTGTGATTGGTCCGTGACCGCTCATGTGACCAGTCACCTGACCGTGATGTCTTCGAAGGTCCTTCATGCTCTGCAATTCTTAGGAACGGAGGCTGACTCTTGCAGTCGTGACAGCCAGGCTTCTCGGAGGGGTGAGTATATACATATTTTTTATTTTTATTCTTTATTTTTAACATGAATATGGATCCCAGGGCCTGAAGGAGAGTCTCCTCTCCTTCAGACCCTGGGAACATCCAGGATCGCTCCCTGCACATGCCGTACCTGGCGTATAAGACGACCCCCGACTTTTGGGACAATTTTTAGGGGTTAAAAAGTCATCTTATACGCCGGAAAATACGGTAACTATTACTGACTACCATATTTTTTGTTCTTGATTTCTTTGTGTTTCTTAAAGCCAGAAAGTTGCCATTTGAAATGACTTTAGTTTTGTGCCATGTCAGTGATCTGCTTTTTTTCTACAAAATTAAACAACTGAATGAACATCCTCCAAGGCCGGTGATTCCATAATTTTTGCCAGGGGTTGTATATGGTGACTCAAGTCCTCCTTTTTAATGAGTGGATCTAATAAAGTGGCAACCCAGCAGTCAGCATTATTCCTAATCATTACTATAAGGGGATCATATTGCAGATAATACAGGAAGAAGGCACTCATATGTCAGCCCCTACCATGAGGTCTGAGCCCATGCTGTGTTGGTAGCTGGGTAACAATGAGGCTCGTTTCCTCCGTCCTCTCCCCCCAACCCCGAAAACCAAAGAGAGGAGGATTATCCTCTTCATCTGATAGTTGATCGTCCATCACTTCTTCCACCTCCATTTGTTTCTCAGATCTTGCACCTTCGATAAGTCTCTGTTATCATCAACAGCCCCCCTCAATCGCAGTAATCCACCCTCCCTTGGCATCCGCCTGTGTGACGACAGTCTTGAACTTAGAGACAATGTTATCCCTTCTGAATCCTCCTCTGCTTCCTCCTCTTATTCTGGGACCACCATCTCCTCCCGCAGGCTATTCAAAGTCTGCTCCAGGATATAAATGACCGGAATAGTGATGCTGATGACGGCATCGTCAGCACTAACCATCTTCGTAGCCATTTCAAAACTGTGCAGAAGGATGCAGAGGTCCTTCATCTGTGCCCACTCTGTAAACGTGATATGCGCCACCTCCATACTGCGTTGGCCCAGGCTATACGACATGACATACTGCATCAGGGCTTGTTTCTGCTGCCACAGTCGCTGCAACATGTGCAGAGTGGAATTCCACCGTGTGGGCACACTGCAGATCAACCTGTTAACTGGCATGAACAAAGACCTCTGTATCGATGCAAGTCGATGAGCAGAGGGTGCGAATGGCGGAAATGAGCACACAGCTTTCGTGCTTTCTGGAGCAGGTCACCCAGGCCAGGATATTGGCTGGACTGGTAAAATGCTGTACCACTAGTTTGAGGACTTGAGCCATGCAAAGCACGTGT